>NC_089854.1:44209224-44809224 GCF_036373705.1 Amia ocellicauda | reverse complement strand
CTCCATCCTCTCAGCCACATTGGAGCCCCCTGGCAGCCTACATTCTTCACTCTGGAAGAGAACAGAAAGGACAGGGATAAACTGTAGGTAATACATGAGCCAACCAACAAAAACACAATAGCATGGATACCATTGTATCACAGGACTTTCTTTTTCTTTTCTTTTTGAATGGGTCTCTTCATCATAGTTTAGATTTAATTAGAATATAAATATATAGTCTTCTTTCACAAAGCTGACATGTCTTAAATCAATAATGTATGCAACACAGAGCTTCTCAGTGTGATATCTGATGAAAACATTTGATCCAAAAATTATAATCTGGGGTGGGATTTCAGAGGTATTTCCTCTCCTTCAGTTTGGGATCTAAAATGATATGGCCGCTGGCTCATTATCTCTTTATATAAGTTACTATAATCTATTTGTACAACATGTTTATAGATGTAAACAGCTTGAAAAGAGAACAGGTGTATACTCATTGTAACCAAGGACTGCTGCCAAAATTAAAACCACATATCAATCCTCTAGGTCTTGTCTTGTTGCGTTTTTAATTTGCACATTGGCAGGCAGCTGGAATTAGCTGTGATGTGTGATCTTTATGTTCTTAAAAATAGAACCTCGTCCAAGTAAAGATCCAAGCTTTTCTATTTCCAAAACCGATCGATGTGTGCATGGGCATAAAAAAAAAACTGCAGGTAAGTCATCATAACAAAGTCAATGACCAATGAAAATCACTGAAAAATGCTAATCATGACAGATAATGTTTTCAGTGTGAAACAAATGCAAGCAATAAGTTACCGTAAATCTGGTGTGCTTGAATGTAATTCATCTGTATCTTTTGTATATGTATCATACAGTAATATTACTTAACATTTGATATTATAAATATTATATTATTATTAGAAATCTCATAATTGTTCAAATAACAATCACACTTGATAATAAGTGTTAACATTTGAGTAAAACCACCACGATGAAGAATATATTGCAAAACAAAAATTAAATAGAAAAGTTCCAGCACCATGGCAATTCATCTGGTTTTCAAATCAGTGCAAAAAATGTGTGCTCATTTGTAGTTGTCTCCCTGAAAGCAGCTGTTGATCTAATGTGTGGGTGCGAACTACGTTTGTTTTTATTTCCAGTCTGTATTAGAACTTGAAAATACAGCATTTTCTTTCTTGCTGAGGCAAAATATGACACGTTTACAGATTAAAGCACTAAAGATGGGAAAGTACTCTTTAAACCTCTACCTGTCTACTAAACTGAGTGGCTGTAAGGATATCATGAAAAAAAAATCTTTAGAACTTAACATCTGCTTAGTGTCCATAAGGTACTTTTAAAATCTCTTCCTTCTATCACTTACTTCTATGAGTCACAATTAAAGAGTTTATTATACTTTTTATATATATATATATATATATATATATATATATTATTATTATTTTTTTTTTTTTTTTTAAGACAAATACATTAATTAAATAATTCAGTTGCACTAAAATACAATAGGAGGCCTTTTAGTTAATCACCATGTTTGTAATGTATTAAGCCCATTTTGAGGCATGACAGACTGGCCTATTGAGACAAGGCAATCTGAAGCAACTGCTAGAGTGGTGATGGAGGAGGAAGGAGCAACTCTGCAAACATTGGGAAGGTCAAACTCTTTACCTGTGTTAATACCCAGGCAGGGCTTTGGGAACGTAGCATGTCTCTCTTCGACTTTTCTAACCTCCAAGTAAATAAATACATTAGACCCTCATAATGGCCATTGTCCAGCCATCAATCTTTCTTCAGGAAAATGTTCTCCGGCAGGTTTGGGGTTCATTTATTCTGGAAGATCGCTGTGGCTGCACTGAGAGGATATGGGTGAACAGTAATGCAGTATATAATGCAGCTTTGTTTAGGCGGTTTATCCATAAGGAAACCATCTAGGGTAGAAAAAAAACATTTTAAAAAACGAACACACAGCTCATTTCCAAATGTTTCCCAGGCGCCTTGGGTTAAAATCAACACTATTCTCTGCTGGAACTGAACCAGTGACCTAGAAATCACAGGCAGACCATATGCCTCTGCCACTACATTGAGCCACATAGCTGGATCTGCAACCTCCTCTGTTAAAGTCCACTAAAATGTAATTGCACAGTACCCCCAGGAACCCCAGGTACTGTATTGCATGTGTAGGGAAATCAGATATTTCAGCTCACTTCCAGGTATGAACATACTCCTCTGACATTCAATTGATAGGACTCTTATGTCGTATTGCTTGGCTACTGCCCCTCTGGTCATTCTTATTTAAATACTATCCTGCAGGAAATAGGATATTTTCTGAAGACTCTTCTTTAGTGCTGAAAAATGAATTCACATCTCACTCAAACTTACTGTAGCAGACATCTCGTGGGAGAAACCAAACAGTGGAAATAATCAACAAATTTTGCTTGGTTTTACATAAACAACAAATATCTGTATTCAAAAGAAAAGGAAACCCATTTACTGGTTTCTAACTGTATGTACCTGTGTCATGTGTTTGTATTTATTCTTGATACTCATGACTGAGATTGAGTAATGATGCTTATTTAAATATCTATTTACAAATCTGCATGGGCAGGGTTTGATTATTTATGATAATGAACATTTAAATATGAAAATAAGACACGTATGTGCCCTGCACTGAAAATAAATTAAAAAATCTCATGTAACTCGTATCCTAGCAACAGGCAGCACACTTTTAAAACTATATGTTTTCAATATTTCTACTTGTGTGGGACCTATTCACTTCTAAGTGTAAAGTAATTATAATGCGTAAACACTAAAGTGTTTAAATATGTCAATTGTAAATAACCAACGCATACAAATATTATAAGAATGCAATCAAACCATTAGTATACGCGTTCATTTCAGCCTGGGAAAAGATCACTGTGAAACTGATGCTAATATTACAAATATGTAACCAAACGTGCAATCGCATTCGTTTAATGTCAATTAAATTGCCTTTAATTAGTCATTATACCATATATATAAGTTAAGAAGAGGATGAAAAGGAAAACTATCTCGGTATATTGCTTTTTATCTATCCATTCATAAGCAAGACAAATACCCCTCCGATTCGAGGTTTCTCAAGCACCAAAGTTCAGTTGTTTTCCTACACGACCGACAAGCACAGCATAGAATCTGCGTTAATACTATATATTAAAGATTATTAGCGTCTCATTATATTTATTATTATTATTATTATTATTATTATTATACGCCAACAGCCAACACATTGGTTAGCTGTAGCTTATTGTTGAAATCTGCTTCCACCGTGGGAAAAATAAAGGTCAGTCAAATGCAGTTTGACCAACGTAAAGTATAAAATAAGTACTTTTCATTTAACAAAACGCAGATCTGTCTAAACACTGTTTTCTTGTTTAATTGAGTCCTGTATAAACTTTATAAATACTTCGCGTATTCAGACTTTATTATGATTAAATGACATATTTTTGAATTTATTTATTTAACTTTAAAGCCTTAAAGCATGCGCACGAATAATAAAAACCTATTGCTGTTCAGGGTGTTCTTCGAGTTTTGAAGCAGTGTGTTTAGTTATTTGATCTTACTCTGCGCATTATCCACATTTTCAGAGAGAGACGAAACACATGCATATCTTACCCGGCTCTTGGTTTGAAATCATCCACAATCTACCATGTGCCTGCAGACCCCCAGTTAATCCACATCTTCCTGCCTCGGCTATGTACTTGTTTAAATACTCCTCCGTGCAGAAGACAGTGAGAAGTGTCCAATAGCGGAGGAGCAGCAGCAACCCAATAGCAACAGGGGAGTCCTCTCACAAGGACCGGGAGGAGAGTAAGCCAGGACTGACTGCCAGTGCAGGAACCGGCAGCTTACACACAGCTGTACATTTAATGTGTGCCAGGGAGGCTATAACAGTAAATAATGCAAACGCATCGTTCCTGTTTTCGGTCCTAATCATTATAGGTTCAAACTGCAAAGACAAACAAATGTGCTGATACCCAGTCTTTGACGTAAAGTAATTGAACTTTGAGTGTACTCCCATGTATGATATTAACAATGGCATTGCCCCTTTAACAGTGAATTTGAAAAACACAAATATATATATATATATAATATATATATATATATATATATATATATATATATATATATATAAATATATATGTGTGTGTGTGTGTGTGTGTGTGTGTGTGTGTGTGAAAGTGGAAGAACGAAATCATTCGCCAGATGGTCATGTATATACATGTGAACATAACAAAATTATTAATCTTGATAATTAATTCAGGCAACACTACAAAATACTCTGTAAAGGAGTATGTAAGTATGATCAGACACACTGACCTTTTGTCACTAACTCTTGAAAAGTGTTAAATTGTGACTAGCTAGTAGCTCATGATGTTTACTTGCAACTTCAGTAAAAGAGTTAGAGAATAAGAAACAGGTGCAAGTGAACACGGTAAGTGTTCTGCACATTATTATTAAAAGTAATACATCAATAACAAACCTGGACAAATACCTGTTGTCCACAAAAACAAAAAATCAGAATGCAATTCAACTGTTATGCATTAGATGTCACTACAGCCTCCTAATGTATAGTAATTTAACTCAAAATATAAAAATTAACCAATTGCGATTTGACTAATTATAAAAATAAAAATAAATTACAATTAGTATAAATGGTAATTGAATAAATTGATGAGTTCAGATAAACTGAGATGCCTAAACATTGAATCAAGTGACTCTCAATTATAAAGCATTTCACAGGGATGGGTAGAATTTATTTTGCACAACTTGTAATTTATCAGCAAAAGTCAAGGCTAGAGTGACATTTATCAACAGAAAAATAAAACACACACACAGATAGAGAACAAGAGATTTATTTCCCAGTTTTGCATGAAAGACTAAAATATTTTTGCCAAGATACCAATTCTGGAAATTCTGAAAGAAGTGCTTATGTTTGTACAGAACAATGTCTCTGAGATAAGGCAAGTTTAATCAACTCACAATGCTTAAATGTAATATGAAAATATGCATGGCATATTTTCTTTCATAAAACTGTGATAAAAGTGACAATTAAAGTGTTGTTTGTGAACAAACTTGCATTATTAGTATCTTACCTTTATATGCATGTTACAGCATTGATTGGGAGATTATTAATCAATAAGTGGTTTAATTAAGTAGATTACATTGCCACCTAGCACGGGGAGGACTGAAGTGTAGCCTTAGGATCAGGAAAGATATCTCTCAAAAGTATTCAAATACTTTGTAGGTTGTGTTTGTTTGTTGCTTGTGTTTTTCATGGAAATGCAATGTCCATTTTTTAACTGGAGAACAACAACAAAAAAGCAAAAGGAGCAATTAACACACATTTTATTTTGGTTGTTCAGTGGGATGCTCTATATAGTAGCCTAATTATTGGGTTTTCACTTTCGTTGATTATAACGGTACATATAGCCTTTTGGAAGAGGATACAGGTGTATAGGATACACCAAACCTTATCTGGTGGTGTTGTTAACGTCTGCCTCTGCTAAGTAAAATAATCAGCTCACGTCGCAAAGTAGCAAATGTAGGAAAACGCATGCTTCATTTTAAGTAGAAATGGTGAGTGAACTGGAAAGCGATTAAGCTTTGCAAAATCTCCACAGCCACAGAACATACTCTCGAGAGAAAATACCAGTTCCCTCTGTATTTGGTCACACCTGAGTTGGTCTAAAGTCTTCATTTAAACAGAACTATCCTGCTGTGCAATATGCATAGGAATAATCTAATTTCATCCACATGCATTCTGACAAAGGAAGCACAGTCCATTTCAGGTGACATCAATAATTAGATGCTGTTGGTGGAAATGGAAAATATTTACTTGGGACTGATGAGAAATTTGATTTTTTTCAGTGTGTGGAGTAATACATGAAAATCTATTACCAGACTTGTTGACAAAGACTATACTGCAAACTGCAACTATGTAAATGATTCAGTTTATGTGCAAAATTTTCAGATAATGTGCACATTTTTCTTTTTTTAATGACTAATAAAAATAAAATAATGGAAAGGGGCAGGCTAGTTGACCAAATGACCTCCATTAAATAATGGACAAGAACTTTGAGGTATATCACCTAATATTTCAAGTCCACTGGCTGCCACACATGTTGACAGTTCAGGCAGGGCAAAGGTGTGAATTTTACCTATGATTGCAAGATTGCTATCAGACGCCCTGTGGACTGTGGACTGTGGACTGTGGACCCCTGAGGTGGGTTTGCACCTGACAAGATCAGGTAGTAATCAGTTGAGCTGGGCTCAGTCCTGCGGGTCTCCATACATCAGTGACATCCACGGCTTTGATTCACTAGGTGAACCCTGCCAGCCAACAATAGTCTATCTTCAATCTCCTTCTGCCAAAAGAAGTTGGGAAGTTTAAATTGGAAATTAAAAATTGAGAAGAAGGGTTAGAAATCATTCTAAATTGAATAAATAAATAAACAAATAAGATATAGATACACACACATACATGAGTATAAAAAGATGTGCAGACTTCATACGTAACATAACTAAGAGTATCGAAGATGCCAGATGGTTCCATAAGACAAAATAGCATTTACCAACTAAAACAATACTTGAGAAAATTGTGAGATATTTCTATTTGTTGACATTGGCTCAGGAAAGTTAACAGGCATACACACACATGCACACACACCCACACCCACACCCACACGTGCATATGCACGCACACACACACTTGTAAATTATAAAAAAATAAAGAATTTCAAATGTATTTCAGGAAAGGCATTTCATTACCAGCTCCTATTACTTTTTTAGAGCTTAATATTCATGAATACTATGTTTCTTTTTTTGTATTATTAGTATTATTGAAAACTATTTGAAAATAACATCTGCTGCATTGTACAGCAAACTTTTACTGGGATTAAATTGATGTTATATTGTCTGCAGATTGTTTAGATCGTCCCTCCGCCAAAGAAATTCCTGCAATCAAAACAGAAACAAAAGAACAAACAATCAAAAAAATGTAGGCTATTACTTGTACATATAAGCTCATGTAGTTTCCAGTGGAATGATGATTATTTAAATCCCATGGGGACTTTTCCTTGCTGGAATCCTGAAGAAGGAAAAAAAAACAGTGTTTCAGCACAAATACAACTTTTCAGAGACACAATGTGTTCAAAGAAACTCACTTTCACATGAACCATGCTGAAACTGTTTAAGCATAGATAAACTGAAATTGAAGAGGACGTTTTCAAAGCTGTAAAAGATGTAAAAAAATGTTTATTGTTACTATGTTTACCCCTTTCTATTAGATATGCACCGCTACCTATACATTTTAGTCAGGCACTGTTTTTAAACCATCCAATCAGCTACCCAATGAGCTTGACCACATTCGGCCAGTGAGATTAGGGTAAATTAAACTCACTGTGGGTTATTTCACATCAAGGTCATTAGTGCTGAGGGTGGGGGGGAAGAGGGTGTCATAAATGGAAAATTTGTTTTATATTAATCTGATTAAAACATATATTATATTGAGCTATTCAAAATATTCAAGATAATTAAGTTACTGTGTGCTTTTCAAAGCTATTTGCTCAGTGGCAGGATATAAAATGTACTATTTTATACTGTTATATGAAAATACATCTGTATTATTAGCAGTTTTAAAAGCTGTAACTGTTTAAGAGCAGCAGTAGACGTAATAGTAGTATTTCACTTAAACATAGTTACTGGAATAATTAGCTGGAGTTTATCTATTTGGAATTTTAAAAAAGTACCGCCAATGCTAAAATAATGTAATAAATCAGCATTGAAATTCTTGTGTTCTAATAAACCTACAAACTAGTTCTATCATTTTTATTCACTGTGGAGGCAAAAACACTTTCCCTCTGCTCAGATAAACACTCTACAACTTGGATTTTTGTTTTACTGCATGTCCTGCCACCCCCTTAAAATTGGAGCAGGTACTTCCATAATGCTTACCATTACAGTTTTTGTTTTTAAATTACTGCAGTGGCATAAGAATTCTCACATAGGAAGGGGTGGTGAATTGGGAATCTTGACCATTTAGAAATGATGAAGATACTAATATCTTCTATAAATGATGACCTAGTTTTTATGTTCATTTATTTAATTTAGACACCTAAGGACAGTCCAAATAACAAATTCCTCCTCTCAGCCAGCTGCACATTAAAAACACAGCTTCACATTGTCTGAACTAAGCAGACAGAAGAGTCTCCTGTCTAGCAAAAAGCCACCATCAAGTATTAGAACTGTAATTTGCACTGAAAAATGTTAAATATTATAAGTTACCTGAATAAGTGTATTGAAGTTGGCAAAATATTTTAATAAAGTGGATGTCAATCAATGGGTCCTACTCGGTTGAAGACAGCTCATAGCCTTTTGCAGCACGGATTGAAAGCAGATATCTGTGTTTCTGAAGCAAAGGCTTCAGTAAGGACACTCCACAAAGATTCCATTAGTTAAAATGCAGCTGTATAAGTTCAAACCCATGTAAATTGCTTTATTGGTAGTTTTAGTAGCAGTAATAGTATTTTTAAAGCATCAGCCAAATAAACTAGGAATTATTAGGAACATATTCAATGCATTAATTATTTAGCTCAGTCAATTCTGCAGCTAATGGTCCTTTTGTTATTTTTCTACCGACTGACCAATCATAACAAGCTGTGAGGTTGCTGATCAAATTTCACCCTTTAGGGGTTATGTTTATACTGTATCCAAACAGTTATAGTTATTCATGCAAAACATGCTCTCTGTCTGAAAGTGGTTAAAAATCAAGACTTTGTAGGTCAAAGATTTGATTTAATCTGATCCCTTTAAAAAAAATAACAATACAATTTTTTAAAGCTTGGTGGAAAAAAGTATATATGCACAGTACTATGCAAAAGTTTTAGGGAGGTAAAAATGCAGTTTTTTTTTCAAAAATAGACATGGTAATAGATTATATTAATCAATTAACTAAATGCAAAGTGAGTGAACACAAAAAAAATCTAAATCAAATCCATATTTGGTATGACCACCTTTTGCATTCAAAACAGCATCAATTCTTCTAGGTACACTTGCACAAAGTCAGAGATATTGTAGGTGTGACGGGGGGCTCCCGGGGGGGGGTTAGAAAGAAACCCCACCATGTCCACCCCATGTCACTAAACCTCCAACCACACTACCCCAGTTAATTGACGAGGTTGGGGAGCCTCATTACCAACTCACCATTTCCCCCTACGCAGGTTATTTGATCCTGGAGCAACCACAGGAAGGACTCAAGGTAAAACAAAATATAATTTTATACATGCTCTCCAAACACACTTCCATAATCAACATCTATACTAATAGCAGAGCAAGGGAGGTACATACATTTTCATACCACACACCAGCGAAGACAAAATACAAAGAGCAAGTGCATTTAATATCCCATTCCTTTTTAGTCTTGTCCCGACACATGTTCCAATGCACCCTGCACAGTAGAGGAATGTCTACCTTATGGAGATCTGGGGCCAAAACCAGCGTATCCTAGTCCGTCCACAGCAGGGCCTTTGGAGAGGGCTACCATCCCCCCCAAAATCCCAATAACACCAATCACCTATATATAAAAAACAATACCCAACACCATATAACAATAACACTATATAATAAAATAAATGCATAAGCAATTACCCCCCTGTCACCTCCCTGTGACACTGGCATATAGTCAGGTATATGATTAAACAATTATACCAAACAGGTGCTAATGATCATCAATTCAATATGTAGGTTGAAACACAATCATTAACTGAAACAGAAACAGCAGTGTAGGAGGAATAAAACTGGGTGAGGAACAGCCAAACTTAGTTAACAAGGTGAGGTTGCTGAAGACAGTTTACTGTCCAAAGTCATACACCATGGCAAGACTGAGCACAGCAACAAGACACAAAGTAGTTATACTGCATCAGCAAAGCAGACATTTCAAGGCAGACAGGGGCTTCCAGATGTGCTGTCCTAGCTCTTTTGAAGAAGCACAAAGAAACGGGCAACATTGAGGACCGAAGACACAGTGGTCGGCCAAGGAAACTTACTGCAGCAGATGAAAGACACATCATGCTTACTTCCCTTCTCAATCGGAAGATGTCCAGCAGTGCCATCCGCTCAGAACTGGCAGAAAGCAGTGGAACCCTGGTACACCCATCTACTGTCCGGAGGAGTGTGGTCAGAAGTGGCCTTCATGGAAGACTTGCGGCCAAAAAGCTATACCTCTGATGTGGAAACAAGGCCAAGCGACTCAACTATGCATGAAAACACAGGAACTGGGTTGCAGAAAAATGGCAGCAGGTGCTCTGAAGGCAAAGGGTGGTCACACCAAATATTGATTTGATGTAGATTTTTCTTCTGTTCACTCACTTTGCATTTAGTTAATTGATAAATATAATCTATTAACATATCAATTTTTTAAAGCATTCTAACTTTACAGCATTTTTTCACAGCTGCCTAAAACATACAAGTGTTGGTACGAATTTCCCCTTTAACATTATTAGTGATCAAGACTGTATTACATCAGACTGGGCAGCAATTGTGATGCTTATCAGAGACTGTAGATCAAATTTTGCAATCCTAATTGCACTTAGCAGACAAAAAAACAGTATGCTAATATACAGACAGTGACAAAGGTTAAATAACTACATACTAGATTTAATTGTTTACTGAATGTTTACTATAGTCTCCTGAGGAAATCTCAATTTAATCAAAGCCAAATCTGTCTTAAATCTTTGAAGTAAGGGGCCTGAATTGTCATACCAATTCCAAAACTCACATCTTGAGCTCAAAGGCTGATATATTACTACTGCTTGTCAGCAGTTAACAAATACAGTGAGGGGAAAAAGTATTTGATCCCCTGCTGATTTTGTACGTTTGTCCACTGATAAAGAAATGATCAGTCTATAATTTTAATGGTAGGTGTATTTTAACACTGAGAGACGGAATAACAACAAAAAAATCCAGAGAAACGCATTTCAAAAAAGTTATAAATTGATTTGCATGTTAATGAGGGAAATAATTATTTGATCCCCTATCAATCAGCAAGATTTCTGGCTCCCAGGTGTCTTTTATACAGGTAACAAGATGAGATTAGGAGCACTCTCTTAAAGGGAGTGCTCCTAATCTCAGCTCGTTACCTGTATAAAAGACACCTGTCCACAGAAGCAATCAATCAATCAGATTCCAAACTCTCCACCATGGCCAAGACCAAAGAGCTGTCCAAGGATGTCAGGGACAAGATTGTAGACCTACACAAGGCTGGAATGGGCTACAAGACCATTGCCAAGCAGCTTGGTGAGAAGGTGACAACAGTTGGTGCGATTATTCGCAAATGGAAGAAACACAAAATAACTGTCAGTCTCCCTCGGTCTGGGGCTCCATGCAAGATCTCACCTCGTGGAGTTTCAATGATCATGAGAACGGTGAGGAATCAGCCCAGAACTACACGGGAGGATCTTGTTAATGATCTCAAGGCAGCTGGGACCATAGTCCCCAAGAAAACAATTGGTAACGCACTACGCCGTGAGGATTTAAATCCTGCAGCGCCTGCAAGGTCCCCCTGCTCAAGAAAGCACATGTACAGGCCCGTCTGAAGGTTGCCTCCCATGTACAACACTTTCATCCAGTTCTCCTCTGAATCATTCAGATGTTCATTGGCAACCTTCAGACGTGCCTGTACATGTGCTTTCTTGAGCAGGGGGACCTTGCGGGCGCTGCAGGATTTCAGTCCTTCACGGCATAGTGCGTTACCAATTGTTTTCTTGGTGACTATGGTCCCAGCTGCCTTGAGATCATTAACAAGATCCTCCCATGTAGTTCTGGGCTGATTCCTCACCGTTCTCATGATCATTGAAACTCCACGAGGTGAGATCTTGCATGGAGCCCCAGACCGAGGGAGACTGACAGTTATTTTGTGTTTCTTCCATTTGCGAATAATCGCACCAACTGTTGTCACCTTCTCACCAAGCTGCTTGGCGATGGTCTTGCAGCCCATTCCAGCCTTGTGTAGGTCTACAATCTTGTCCCTGACATCCTTGGACAGCTCTTTGGTCTTGGCCATGGTGGAGAGTTTGGAATCTGATTGATTGATTGCTTCTGTGGACAGGTGTCTTTTATACAGGTAACGAGCTGAGCTTAGGAGCACTCCCTTTAAGAGAGTACTCCTAATCTCAGCTCATTACCTGTATAAAAGACACCTGGGAGCCAGACATCTTGCTGATTGATAGGGGATCAAATACTTACTTCCCTCATTAACATGCAAATCAATGTATAACTTTTTTTAAATGCGTTTTTCTGGATTTTTTTGTTGTTATTCCGTCTCTCACTGTTAAAATACACCTACCATTAAAATTATAGACTGATAATTTCTTTGTCAGTGGGCAAACGTACAAAATCAGCAGGGGAACAAATACTTTTTTCCCTAACTGTACAGTCCTTTTCTCTCTGTATATGACGTACCATAGGCCTGGATCAAACACGCCAAAAGTCATATTAAAGCACTGTACTGCAAACTTCTTAACTAGGAAAAATCCCGGAAAATCCACCTGAACACATTTTCCAAGTGCTCAAACAAAAAGCACAATCTATTTCTTGTCTCGGGTCTCCATACTCAGGCAGCTTTTTCACTAGCTACACCACGCTGTCTTTGGGTTTGACTTTCTCGCGATCCATCTGCCTGTCTCTCTAACATCATTAGAGCCATTTCACATCCTCAGTTCCCCTGCCAGTGATCCCATCAGCTCAGAGCTTCATAGTTTGTAATTGGCCCCATTAACACTGCCTGCTGCCCCCTCGCCAGCTCCTCCAGCTAAAGATACATCCCTGATGCTATTATGCTGCAAGAGTAATGGGCTCAACAAATCAATGTGATGAGCAGCTCAAAGAAACAACACCAGGATAAATCCTCCAGCTATCAGAAAAAAATGGCTAATTCTATATTTTATGTAATCAAATAGAGCATAAAGAATGGCTCTCTGTGCAAGGCAAGATGTCTCACAGATCTGATTGTAATTATGACGGATAGTGCCTAGGAAAGATAAGCTTTCAATTAGTATTCCGGTCTTTCATGAGGCATTTTTTGCTGGAATCGTATATGGTTCCAGATTGGTAGATATATGTAATTCTGGTGGAGGTTATTCTGCTGTTTTTGTCAGGTTTCATGTGTTGTTTCCTCTCTCTCTCTATGTTTTTATTTTTAATTGTAATTTTAAATTAATTTTTAATTAAAAACAAATTAACTGGAATCTCTTTTTCCATCAGCAATTCATTTGGCCACAGTAAACGTCTGGCTTTTTCACACCACTCTGCCTGAACATTGTTCAATCCCTGTGGAAAAACATCTATTTCCATGAATTCACAGCCGCTTTGTTAAGGGGGTGTGTTCAGTGGTTTTGTGATCATAACACCTGAACTGGATTTTTATTTGTAGTCTTTGGATTTTAGGAGGTATTAAAAAATAAGCCATACTCAGGTTCCTCCTTGTCTTTTGGTCTTTACAGTTAAGCTGATCATTTCTTCTACACATTGGTAAAACAGTTATGCTATAAAAATAATGAAATATTGGACAAATACCAAAATATTGTCTTCCTAGGAGTCAGTGAAAACAAATCCTATTTCAAATTCTGAGTTATCCAGTCTTGGTTCTACATACCAATCTGCCATTATTGTGTGAGCCAAAATAAAATGCTCATTGTGAAAGCTTTTCCCCAAAGACCATTCATCACGCAATGATATAATTTCTCCAACCTATTGACCCTGCTTTGGCCCGTGTCCATCTCCATAAGTAAACCAACACTCTTCTAAAGCTCAGATGACTGTCAAGTGCGAAGCAGTGTTAGCTCTGCACATGACAGGAACCAGACAAACATATGGATTAAAAACATTGGCCACAATATAGCGACTACGCTGATGTGCCTTGCTCAGCACTGAGTTGAGATGACCTGAATAAGTAATTTGGAGAAATGGTGAATGGTTCAACCTGCTTACGAAATAAAACACTGTATCTTCCAGGTCTCTGCCACTGAAAGACATTATTGATATTCTGAGTAACTAAGCAACATCACATCCCCAAGAAACATATAGCACCTTTACCCACATACAATAAAGTACTATCCCACATGCATTCCTGCCACAGTTGATGTGCTTTAGATTGTAGCTCAGATGAGGAAAATATAGTGGGTAAGTGTTTACAAAATATTCAATTTCTTTTAATTACAATAGGAAAATAAAGTAAGTTGATATATATGAAAAAAATACATTTATATATATATTTATATAGTGGATCAACAAAGATTGATGATGAGATATAAGCAGGTTAGCAGATTTAATTAATAGTTGTTAATTTACAACCAATACCTCCCAATAATAATAATCATCATTATAATAATTATTAAAACAATTAACACAATTGTGTATGGTCATGAAACCTCGTGTGGCCCCAAATTCAGTATACACCTTTCTGCAAAATGTTCACTTGCATGTGCACCTGCTTGTTTTATGTTATGAAGTCATCACAAGCCACATTGCTGTAAGTAACTAATAATATTGATATTTTCTCAATGTAATTGCACAATTCTTTTTCACAAACTGTGTTTTTAGCTGCTCTGTATTGATTTATTTTGCAGTAGGATCAATGGAAATGCATGTCTTGCACTTTTCTCTGAACAGGTGTTAGAGTGGCTTATAATTTTAACTGCTATTATACGTCTTGCCTTAAAAACCACTTTGTCAATTAACTGTCCTCACTGAAGAGCACTTTTGTCACTGGGGATATAAGTTTAATAAAACTGGCAATACGTGTCTATTGATCATGGAAAGCAGGGAACGTTTCAATTTCTCTCAAGCATAGCCCCTCGAGGGGTGGAAGATGTAAAACACACATAGTCAGAGAAAATTAAGTTCTTCATTAATGAGAATGTTTTTATATATTTTATGAAAGTCTGTATATACTATATATTTTAGTTTTGTCACTGTAAAATTCTGAAAGGTTCTGTGAAGTTTCCTGGACTTTTTAGAAAGAAAAAAGGAACTGATTCTATAACAATATTACATTATATCCATCTCCAAATCATCTCCAATCATGTTTTCTACCCTGTATGAAAAATGCCATGCTACAATTAAATGGAACCTGTTTTTTCATACCATTCTTCAATTTGCCTTTGTCAATATCTGTACTATTTGAAAACCCTTTATTTTATAGTGGAACAGACCACTCGGAAAATGCGACATTTGGTATGTATCCATAGCATGGCTTCCACAGCATTTTTCAGTGCATCATTTCCAAAATGGATTTGCAATGCATAAATACAATTACAGGTCAGAAACACCTGCAACCTGACATGCTTTCAACCTCCCATCTGAAGGGAAAGAGCTTAAGCCACAGCAGATGAAATTGCTGAAGTAGTTAATACAGGTTTGCTTCTCTAAAAATTAGTTAATGGACACACATCTGAAATACATTCTATGAGTAGGAGGTTGTTTTAAACCAGGTCTTATTTTCTTTTCTCTCACTGTACAAGAAAGGGGAGTCTTTAAAATGACGGTGTTAATGGTTATTGCATTTATACAGCTTCCATTTCAAGCAAAGCCTTCAGCTTTCATAAAAAAGCAACCACATGGATTCAATAAGACCTGACCTTTGAGAAAAACACTGAAGCATAAAAGATTAGAAAATGACAACCATTATATATCCTCATTATGCATTAGATAGATAGACAGATAGATCGAGAGATAGATAGATGGATAGATAGATGGATAGACAGGATTATACACATTGCTCATTGGTATTCTAACAAAGGCATTCCTTAAAGGCATTGTTCAACTAGGTGCTGCTAAGATGAATATATATATGTATATATATATATATATATATATATATATATATATATAACAACAGTGAGAGAGAGATCATCAGGTGTAATTCTATGCCACACTGCAGTAACATACGAATGACGCAATGATATGTCATATATTAAAGTTTGAAACCATTGACTAAATCAGCTGCTTAAAGCATTCACGAAGAGCTCAAAAAATACTCTGCAAATGCTGCTTTCATACACACAATTATCTTCCATCAACCTGAATCCTAACCCTGTGTCAAAGCAAACCCTTCAGGTTATGGTATAGGGTGAAGGTCTGGACAAGAGTGCAGGATAATATGTGATTATTATTATTAGAGATAGGAGTGGTGTTATGGATACTTTTAGGTTGTTTCTGAGTAATATTTTGAATTACATTAAGGTTAGGCTTAGGGTTCAGACTGTTGTGCCTTGTTAAATTATACTGTTTATTGTGTGGTCCACAGAGATATCCTTAAGAGTCATGTAGTCTGCAAGCACATGTGTGAACCACAGCACAGTTGCTGTGTTTTGCTTACCAGTCTGCATGACTAAAGTCTCCAGGATATATCTACAAGTTTAATTTTTAAATGACTTTATGGCACTTCAGGCTTGAATGTGAATTTAAGTTAAAACAATAATGGCTTTAATTATACGATTCTTGGGTAACTAATTATCAGTGAGCCCCCTGAAGCAGTGAATCTCTGATAACTTCAGACATGAAATGAGAGCGTTGAGTAAGCGACAAACATGAGCTTCTTTTACATTTTGCTCTAGTTCTGTCTGACACATACTTTGATTTCCCCACAGTAAAGGATATTAAACACGTCTAGACTAAATCAAATTCCGCAATACAGAGAGATGAAAATTCGGATCCTGCAAGATTCTCTGTACTTTTGGATTTTTGTCCAAAGAAAAAACATCTTACATGCAGTTCACATGGGTTCATCTTCAACTTTAATTCCCATGAAATGCAAAAGCTGAAAATACTCTTGATGTAGCCAAATGTACAGTACATCGCTAATTGGTTCCATGAGATCTGTTTTCAGTCAATACTATTGCATATTTCCAACTGAAGAGCATAACGAATATCTGCATAATAATAACTTCCAAACAAATGGCCTACTACACATTTCCATTTCAGTAGTAATTATTTTAATGCAGATGCAGACATTGATAAGATAGAAATTGGATGAATGTACTTCTCCAAAGAAACTCTGAAAGGGTTTGTACACACACACACACACACACACACACACATATATATATATATATATATACAGTGAGGGAAAAAAGTATTTGATCCCCTGCTGATTTTCTACGTTTGCCCACTGACAAAGAAATGATCAGTCTATAATTTTAATGGTAGGTGTATTTTAACAGTGAGACACAGAATAACAACAAAAAAATCCAGAAAAACGCATTTCAAAAAAGTTATACATTGATTTGCATGTTATTGAGGGAAATAAGTATTTGACCCCTTCGACTTAGTACTTGGTGGCAAAACCCTTGTTGGCAATCACAAAGGTCAGACGTTTCTTGTAGTTGGCCACCAGGTTTACACACATCTCAGGAGGGATTTTGTCCCACTCCTCTTTGCAGATCCTCTCCAAGTCATTAAGGTTTCGAGGCTGACGTTTGGCAACTCGAACCTTCAGCTACCTCCACAGATTTTCTATGGGATTAAGGTCTGGAGACTGGCTAGGCCACTCCAGGACCTTAATGTGCTTCTTCTTGAGCCACTCCTTTGTTGCCTTGGCTGTGTTTTGGGTCATTGTCATGCTGGAATACCCATCCATGACCCATTTTCAATGCCCTGGCTGAGGGAAGGAGGTTCTCACCCAAGATTTGACGGTACATGGCCCCATCCATCGTCCCTTTGATGCGGTGCAGTTGTCCTGTCCCCTTAGCAGAAAAACACCTCCAAAGCATAATGTTTCCACTTCCATGTTTGACGGTGTGGATGGTGTTCTTGGGGTCATTCCTCCTCCTCCAAACATGACGAGTTGAGTTGATGCCAAAGAGCTTGATTTTGGTCTCATCTGACCACAACACTTTCACCCAGTTCTCCTCTGAATCTTTCAGATGTTGGCAACCTTCAGACGGGCCTGTACATGTGCTTTCTTGAGCAGGGGGACCTTGCGGGTGCTGCAGGATTTCAGTCCTTCACGGCATATTGTGTTACCAATTGTTTTCTTGGTGACTATGGTCCCAGCTGCCTTGAGATCATTAACAAGATCCTCCCGTGTAGTTCTGGGCTGATTCCTAACCGTTCTCATGATCATTGAAACTCCACGAGGTGAGATCTTGCATGGAACCCCAGACCAAGGGAGACTGACAGTTATTTTGTGTTTCTTCCATTTGCGAATAATCGCACCAACTGTTGTCACCTTCTCACCAAGCTGCTTGGCGATGGTCTTGTAGCCCATTCCAGCCTTGTGTAGGTCTACAATCTTGTCCCTGACATCCTTGGACAGCTCTTTGGTCTTGGCCATGGTGGAGAGTTTGGAATCTGATTGATTGATTGCTTCTGTGGACAGGTGTCTTTTATACAGGTAATGAGCTGAGATTAGGAGCACTCCCTTTAAGAGAGTGCTCCTAATCTCAGCTCGTTACCTGTATAAAAGACACCTGGGAGCCAGAAACCTTGCTGATTGATAGGGGATCAAATACTTATTTCCCTCATTAACATGCAAATCAATTTATAACTTTTTTTAAATCCGTTTTTCTGGATTTTTTTGTTGTTATTCTGTCTCTCACTTTTAAAATACACCTACCATTAAAATTATAGACTGATCATTTCTTTGTCAGTGGGCAAACGTAGAAAATCAGCAGGGGATCAAATACTTTTTTCCCTCACTGTATATATTACATAATCTCATCTCCCACAATAGATTTATTTAAACACGCTTTTTGCCCTTCTCCAATTGAAGGGTAAATTAAACCATGATTTAAGCTTACTTACTACAAGAGGGAATGTCTCGGGCTGGAGGCAATATGTTGGAAGCATTACATTGGTTGGTTCTCTGGAGATGGAATGTCCCAAATTGAATTCATTCTCAAAACAATACTTAGATAAAAAATGTAAGACAAAGAGTGTAATGGGGGGAGCACTACTCAAAAACAAACAATATTTAATTGTGTATTACATAACATGACCATTTTCATTGCTCACACCCTGTCCTGGTAAATTATTTATAAAAAATGCAAACATATAACAAAAATAGAAAAGGTGCACTTCACCTGAGGAATGCATGGGTCATCTCTGTCTGTCAGCAAGGATGGCAGTTTTTCCTCTAGGGCAACAGCAGATGAAAAGCAAGGACATCGCACCATATGTCCTTACAAGTCACTCACATATGTAAAGAGCAGCAATATGTTGGCAAGCCAGGTGCTCTCTGGATACCCACAGCCAAAGTCACAAATTTAAATGGAAATCAAATGAAAATTTGAAGAATACAGACAGCAAGGTCAGTCTTTCTTCCCTGTATAACCAGTGTTCTGTATTCGTAGGCAATGTTAGAGGTCCTCTGAGTTTTGGTTGGTTATTCTCTGCCAGATTTCAGCACTGAGACAAACATTTAATCAAAGTGTAGAGCGAAGGACCATGGAAGTATGAGATTGTTCCACCATTACTGAAAATGTTTGTTGAACTCAGAGCAGCAGTCTCGTGTGCTGAGTCGCTATTGTCCTGTCATAATTACCTTCTCTTTTACACTACATTATACTAGTCTAGTCAAAAGTGGGGGGTTTATCGTGGAAAGGTGTTTCTCAATGCATCCATTATTGATGGATTTAGAGCCAATAATTGGAAACGTATTTCATGGTGTAAGTCATGATAGAAACAATGTCCAGATGGAGAACAAATATTGAACAATTTGGGAGGTATGCTGTGGAGAACAAGAAAAATATCAAGAAAAAGATTGGCACAATAAATGATACAAACATATCCTTGAATTCTGGATTTAGGCACTGTGATGCTTACCTTGGTTGGTACTCTGTATTTGGAAGAGTATATTACTGTACAGGGCTTCAGGCAATTATTGAGCAATTTCAACATTTGCACAGGTATGCAGGTTCTCAGTCTAGATAACCACTAATATTGGCACTAAGATTGGGTAATAAAGGAATTAAGCCTATATAACTTCACCAATATATTGCAAGTTTTTCCTTAATCATTTATTTTTACCTTTTTTAAGACTTAGCACAGCTGGTTGAAGCAAATGCAAACAAGCAACATCCAAGTATGCATGAATGTAGTCAACCTGTGGTGTTTGTGCTTGTTCTGAAATGGAGAAGATAGCAGGATGCATTTAAAAATACATCAAAGGGCTTCTACCTTCCTATGCAAACAGAGAAACGTGAACGGAAGCCCGGCTCAAAGCACTGTCATTCCCAGGCTTCCTATTTCGAGACAAGTGCAAGGGGAAAAGACTCTGCCAAGATGTCTGACTTGAGGTTTGCCTTGTGGAGTAATTTACATGTTGATGAGTCATAATCTCATATTTACTTGTTTACCATCTGCTTTTGCTGTCACAAACAGGTCAGTTTATTTATTGTCATTTGAAGCAAATACCCCTCAATATGTTTGACTTAAAGTAATTATGTGGCAATCTGGAATATCAATTTTAGTACATATGCGCCTCCTTTGTAAACCCCCTTCCAATGCACATACACAGATACACAGTTTCCATACTTGATGAGTAATTTAAGGTTTTTAAGAGTAAAGTTATTTGGTACAGCTAGGTTAATAACTAACATTGTGAACTGCATTCTGCAGTCAGACTGGCAACGCTGCTTTTCCCATCTTGGGAACCATTACTCCTGAAATATAATGTTTTCTTTATTTCTTTAACAGCTTGCAGTGAATTTGAACCCATGACTTTATACTTGAAAGATCCATAACAGTAATTCAACTTGGGGGTAGACAACCTTCTAAAGGATTTTAATGGCTTTAAGCTTAAGTACTATGTGTGTGTGTGTGTGTGTGTGTGTGTATATATTTATACTTAAGAATGATAATAAAACTATATTATACTATATATATATATATATATATATATATATATATATATAGTTTTATTATCATTCTTAATTAATTCAACTAGTGCCTGAGGTCCCTTAAAATTAACCAACATGATATATTTTATAGACACTGTTTTGCATATTTTCACTTCCTCGACATTAAGCCACACACACTAAACCAACCTTACCAACTTCACCTTAATCACCTTCTCACATTAACATTCCAACATTTGTTGCATCAGCATACTAAATCAGCATAACGCATGTGAAGATGGAAATACTAGCATACAGAGGTTAGTCTGAGATACTCCCGATTGATATACATACTTTTTCTCAAACTGCCTTTGTCATTTGTAGGGAAACAAAACTGAACAAAACTGCAGAAACATTTTGAAAACAAACCTGTTGTTATTACATGCAACTAATTTACTTCTGCATTTTAGTTAATTGCTGTATTTGTACACATTCTTGTGTAATTTATGTGAGCTTCCCTTGCTGTACTGGGTTTGATAATTTTGCAGTTATATGATCATAATTCAAACATATGTGCACATTACAATTCTGATAGCTAAATGTTTTAATATACTGCTTTGAAACTAATGATTTATCCTGGTGTCAGTAAATTATGCAAATTTTACATTTGTAATTTCTTAATGTTTTTATTTTATTTTTAGAATGATAGTTGAATTCCAACTGTATTCAGAATTTTTTTTTTCTTGAAGAAAACATTTTGTCACAAAGCTACTTACAATCAACACGGCTTTTAGAAATGGGATCATGAACTATTCACACACAGAGGTTGTTTCCTAGGAGTTGGCTTGTTTTGTTCCTTGTTTTTGTTTATTTTATAATGTAAATGTACTTATGGAAATAAATCATGTCAATTGAATTTGCATATGAAATTGTTTTGAAGTGTTTTTTTTCCAGAAAGAATAGCTAAATATTTATGAATGAAGAGACTGTATTATATAAACAGTTCTGTATTAATATTTAATGGCGTTTTTAATACAGAAAGAAAAAAAAATGCTTCTTATTTTTTAAATGTTTGTCTTTGTCTATCATAGAGTGACTTCCAATGGTAATTTATTTATCTATTTATCACTCTCAAATACAGCATATCTATTCACATTCACTGTTTCTTTAGAAAAGCAGTCTTCTTAGCTTGTTCATACACAGACCTGAATTTTACTTTGAGAATCCAGTATAGAAAAGCCATAGTAAAAGTAGTATCGCCACCTTCTGGACAATCAGAGGATAAGAAAACTATATGATGTACCTGCATGATGTTGCTTAATTTAATTATATTTTTAGTTTTGGCACACTGGCCTGCCAGAATTAATTAAACATTTCTGAACCATAGTAATTGTAGAATTATATATTCTTAGTCTATCAAAAACTGGGGAAATGATTACTCTGAACATTTGTTGTTCACAACAATTGTACCTTAAACTTATTAAGGTCAACAGGTATAGATACACTGCAAGATGCCTCAAAAACAACTGCCTGGATGCAAGGAAGGAACAATTATGGTTTTCCATGCTTTCCTAGGAGCCTCAACATAAGCCCCAAAGAATAAGTATGGGAACACCTTTAAGAGTAAACGGGACTGATATATTTACTCACCACTTGAAGCAAAACCATCAAATAAAAACAACCCACATAGCTATTACAGAGTGTAGTCCAGGGCATAACTCAACCAGATGATTCCATTCCGAATCAGGTTGCTGGCTATTGAATATGCCCACTGTACCATATTCAGGTCACATTTAAATTGCGCTATAAATGATCAGATAAGTTATTATTATGGTTATTGTCACATTGAAGTGTGATGATGTAAGAGATAAAAGGTCCTCAAATATGGGTCACCTTCAAGTTGGGTTCAAGAAGATTCTGATTTTTCTGAAGTAAAATGGGCAGAAACAAAAAGATGTTCAAAAGTGAGGGCAGTCTGGGAAGTGCAATAAACCCATTTACAGCTTTCCTGCAGCTGATAAATAACCAATAAATATCACTGTGTACAAAGAGTGGTTCTGAGGGCTAGAATTTCACAGGACTCGGTGGGGTACCATTCCCCATTAGGAAATATCGCTCCTGGCTAGTATGATAGAACTAAAATATTCAAGGACAGTGAGGCTGTAACTCTGCAAAAGCAAATGCTTCAGGGCTGAACAGTGGGAATGCTGTTTACATTACACAGTGTTAAATCATTTTAATGTGTTTCTCAAAATGTATTAATAAACTGAAAACCAGTCATGTTTACTATGGCAACACGGTTTATAGTGTGAGTGTGTGTGTGTGTGTGTGTGTGTGTGTGTGTGTGTGTGTGTGTGTGTGTGTGTGTGTGTTCTTATTTGTTTAGTAGAAACTATAAACTCAGTTCTGTGAAATTAAGACTAAGCAAGAGGCAATTATTATTCACAAATTAAATAAATACATAAATAATAAACAAAATATAAAACTCTCTTGGTCACCCAAAATTACAATATTAACAATATTGGCTATCAATATTCAATTTCTCTGCTTGCCCAAGTATTACTGCTGCTTATATCAACTTCTGTCTTTGCAGTTCACAATTAATTTAATACAATGGAGTTTTACCGACTCAAAACTCTTCTTATATAGGACACTCCCCTCAACTAGTCCCATCTATGGGTCCATAAGAGAATTCAGGCTTTTGCTATATACAGTACATATCAGAGGAGCTAAAGCCAAACCCACTTACTGAATATACACTCACCTAAAGGATTATTAGGAACACCTGTTCAATTTCTCATTAATGCAATTATCTAACCAACCAATCACAAAAATGTTGCTTCAATGCATTTAGGGGTGTGGTCCTGGTCAAGACAATCTCCTGAACTCCAAACTGAATGTCTGAATGGGAAAGAAAGGTGATTTAAGCAATTTTGAGCGTGGCATGGTTGTTGGTGCCAGACGGGCCGGTCTGAGTATTTCACAATCTGCTCAGTTACTGGGATTTTCATGCACAACCATTTCTAGGGTTTACAAAGAATGGTGTGAAAAGGGAAAAACATCCAGTATGCGGCAGTCCTGTGGGCGAAAATGACTTGTTGATGCTAGAGGTCAGAGGAGAATGGGCCGACTGATTCAAGCTGATAGAAGAGCAACTTTGACTGAAATAACCACTCGTTACAACCGAGGTATGCAGAAAAGCATTTGTGAAGCCACAACACGTACAACCTTGAGGCGGATGGGCTACAACAGCAGAAGACCCCACCGGGTACCACTCATCTCCACTACAAATAGGAAAAAGAGGCTACAATTTGCACAAGCTCACCAAAATTGGACAGTTGAAGACTGGAAAAATGTTGCCTGGTCTGATGAGTCTCGATTTCTGTTGAGACATTCAGATGGTAGAGTCAGAATTTGGCGTAAACAGAATGAGAACATGGATCCATCATGCCTTGTTACCACTGTGCAGGCTGGTGGTGGTGGTGTAATGGTGTGGGGGATGTTTTCTTGGCACACTTTAGGCCCCTTAGTGCCAACTGGGCATCGTTTAAATGCCACGGCCTACCTGAGCATTGTTTCTGACCATGTCCATCCCTTTATGACCACCATGTACCCATCCTCTGATGGCTACTTCCAGCAGGATAATGCACCATGTCACAAAGGTCGAATCATTTCAAATTGGTTTCTTGAACATGACAATGAGTTCACTGTACTAAACTGGCCCCCACAGTCACCAGATCTCAACCCAATAGAGCATCTTTGGGATGTGGTGGAACGGGAGCTTCGTGCCCTGGATGTGCATCCCACAAATCTCCATCAACTGCAAGATGCTATCCTATCAATATGGGCCAACATTTCTAAAGAATGCTTTCAGCACCTTGTTGAATCAATGCTACGTAGAATTAAGGCAGTTCTGAAGGCGAAAGGGGGTCAAACACAGTATTAGTATGGTGCTCCTAATAATCCTTTAGGTGAGTGTATATGAGCTGTGGAAGCTTCAGAAAGCCGTAAGCGTCCGTCACCCACTGAGGAAATACTTCTCTTTCAGAAGAGAGATGTGAACTGGACTTGCAGACAGACAGGGAAGAGATCAGATACATTGTGTGGGATCACGAAAAATTAGTTGTATTAGTGTAGCCGATGCAGGTCAGAGCTGCCCGCCCGGAATTCGAGCTCCGCACCGCAGCGGGTCCAGCGCAGTACAGTGTTAAGCCCTCTACGCCAAAAGACCGGGTCTCCCACAGCGGGAGGCCTAACACTGTACTGCTTTTACTGAGGGGATTGCAACGTGCTCATTATAGACCGAATGAGCCCTGTTACATTAGCAGCATGGAGTGAAATCCACATACAGAAATAATAACTGCTTACAGTTAATATCTGAGTGTATTAAAAACTTGGCGAACACGGATTTCACAGGACGCGGTGCAGTGCCGTGACTAGTTCAAAAATAAACTGAAGGATAATAATCGGATCGTAGCAGCCGATGTTATTAATATTTTATGAACGGATCGGTACCAGCCGATATTATTCATATTGTACGAACAACTGGACGGTGTTTCAGGCTGTTGACCTGTGAATGGTGTGCAGTCTGTTGTATAACAGCCCCGCAGAGACCATCAGTATGAAGGCGAACACGATTCAGTTAACGTGTGCCCATTTACAAGTTAAATTAATGCATAAATAAATACAGCAGATCTGGGTTTCCCTCTCAAAGCTTAAGCACTGTTTAATAAATGCGTCCATAAACACCATGACTGAGATGTGCACACTTTAGTTCAATTATAACCTGCTATATTGTAGCTGCTGTTACTGGATGATTAATCGTGAAACGTGTGTATTTAGTTTCAACTGTAACTTGCCCTGGTTAAGGACGTCTGCTAAGTACATTAAAAATAATACAGCAAAAAGTGTAGATTGCAGCTACAAATCTGTAGTTATTATTATTGTAGTAAGAGTAATAAGTTAAGGGAGTCAAGTTGTGCCATTTAAAATACATCTACTAGCACATATCTTGATGATGATTACAATAATAACAATAATAATAATAGATAGCAAATATTTATTTTATTGTTGCACTTGGAAACATTTTCTCATGGTAGCGTATATAAAAGTCATCTATACAGCTTTAGCACAAAAGTCCTTTCCACATTCCTTTCTAGGCTGTGTCGCTCGTAGTGTTGTTCTCTATCTTTGTTTTTAAAATGAAACACAAACCAAACCCAAAATCACTGCTCCTCCCATAAGAGGGACAGACGGACGGAGGGGTTACAGTATAACCAAACCGTCACAAGGGAGGAGACCCCGTATCCGGGGCCTCCACCAGCTGGGCAATGTAGAGGGCCAGCAGGGAGTCCGTATTGTGGAGGCAGGCTGCCTGGGCTCCAGTCTCATATTCTCGGTGGAGCATTGCCTCTGTCACCCTGTTAGGACAGGACAGGTCCCTTGGCATCTCAGAGAGGGGGGCAAGGACACCAATGCTGAGATTATGGAATCCACCTTGGGGAAATCCACCAGCCCCGCTTCCCGCGCACCCTGGGTACTGGCGTAGACCTCGCCTGCCCGAGATTGGGCGGGGGCCGCTCCCCTCAATCAAACCTGGAGGGTGGGGGGGCGGGGTCCGCTGGCCAGAGAATCTGGAGGGACTCCACAGCCCGTTGGGCGACTGCCCAGAACGTAGCCTGACAGCCTGCCGAAGCAGGGACAAGATCCTCACCTGTGGGGGGAGGATTGGGGGAAGCCACATCCTCCCCCAGATCCGCCTCCAAATCAGACCCCCCATGAGGGCTGAGGGAGATGATGTCATCTCCCCAGGTTGCCTGCTGACTGTCCTCCTCCGCAGAGTGGACAGACAGGCTCACCTCAGACTTCATAGACACTGCCGCTGGAATGGCAGGTTGAGGAGGTGGGGTAGGGGTGGAAGGAGGGGGGACGCTCGGGTCACCTGCGCAGCAAGCAGGGCGCAGAACTGGTCCATCCTGGTGTTGAGAGCCAGGATGGCAGCATCTCGCCCCCTGTTTGCAGAGCTCCAGCCCCTGCACTGGCGTCTCAGTGGAGATGAGACTGACGGTGAGGAAGAGGAGGGGGAGGGGGCCCGGGGACACCCCAGCAATCACTGGCCTGACAGAGGAGACAGATGGGCTAGGGGCTAGGTGGAAAGCAGGATTCACTGAAGACCCGCCCTCACATGGAGAGGACAGCCTGACGATGCGGCAGCGACGCTGGCTTCCAGGACATAACTGGGACCCTGCACACACGCGCCTGAGCGGGGGAAGGGCACAGTTGCTCCGCCCCCCTGGTCCAGTCCCGAACAGAGGGGGCAGATCACGTCACCACCTCAAACAGGTAACGTGTGGTGGCCACATGTGGCACAGCGGCTGGAGCAGGAGGAGGAGGAACGGGGTCTCTCCATCCGGTCAGTGATGTGAGCGCGCAGCGAGTGCTCTGGTCAGCGCGGGTACCGAAGGTACACCAGCAGCCGAGGTGCACTTGCAACAGAGGAGCGCCTAGCGGGACTTGCCACTGTAAGCGCGTCTCCAGCGGCAACGCAACACAACACAGTGGGGGAGGGGCACTACACACAAGTTACTGCACTGGGGCACTGGGTCGGAAAACCAGGTAACACTTCTACCATGTTGTGCCTTTTCTTTTGTGGCAACAACACGGGAGGTCCCGAGGTGTAACACCAAGCACCGTTGAAGTGCGCCTAACAAAGCACTGCACACTGCAAGCGTCGCATGGGCTGTACAAGCCTAGTCGCACCACGTGTGCCGGGAGGGGGAATCTGGAGGGCTAACGTTAGAAAAGCCACCAGCCGAAGCGGGGCTTAACACACCAGAACCACTGCATGGATGAGTGAGCACAGCAGAGCTCAATCCAGTAAACTGGAAGAACGAGACCTCCTACAGCCGCAGGTGCGGGCTGTAGTGCAGGTGCAAGCCGGTGGAGGAGCTCATCTCATGGGCGAGGTCTGTTACAACAGACCGAGGCTTAGGCTGGGGGGCCAGCCTCAGCTATTACTGCCGCTGCGTGCACTCTCGCTGTGGAGGAAAAAGTCCTGTGGACAAAAAACCAACACAGCACACTAGCCGGAATAATAATAATATTAAACAACTAGTAGTTGTGTGAAAGCCGAGATGAACCGAGGTGCTGACGGACTTCTGTGGCGTGGACGGAACAAAAGAGCATGGCTAATTAAAATAAAATTAAAATAGCATAACAGCACACAACTGTAGCGAATCAGTGGGTGGATGGTACTATTTGTACTACCAGCCAGCCGAAAAATGCAATTTCTGTTTTTTATTCACAAACACAGAAGCTCTCATCTGTCTTCACGAAACAAGGCTAATGGCAAAAAGAGGAAGTCTTTGTGCAGACGTCACCTTTTATACAAACAGGAAGCGGAAGGGTCCTGTTTGAGTGACGGGCACAAGGGCCAATGGCAGCTTTGATAGACAAATGTCTTCGATACGTTCCAGCAACGCACGATGAAAACCCCTCCCCTTGGGCAGTGCTTCTAACTCGAAAGAAAACCGAGGCATTAATGCTGCTAACAGGTTCCAGAATTACAAACCCTTGTTTTTCCTTTCGCCCAACTGAAAATCCCGGTAGCTGCAATGTAGATTTTGAACCTGTCTGTCTGCTGAATCCATTTTGCTGCATTTGCACGGAGAGGTATATTAATGAAATGGACACCAGCGCTAGAAGCCAACTCACCCCTGTTATCTGGAGAGTTGCTCAGCAGCAGGGATGACATCTAGATGAATGGCAAATGCCTGTTGTGGTAAAGTAATGCCGAACCATGAAGAAAAAGAACTTGACATATCCCAGATAGGGATGAAGAGGGTCTACATTGTTTTATGTATATGACACAGCCACAGGAAATAAGGATAAATAAGAAATAAAGCACAGAGAAGTGAAAATGTCAGCGGCAATAATGACAATAAAATTGAACAGACACAAGGAAACGTATGGTAATGCTAATAAAGTGTAGACCATTAAAAGATGTGTAAGTTAGTCTTTGTCGAGTGTCGACCTACTGCTGTTCATAGACGATTACTTCCTAGGAGAAATGCAATGGACTATTTTGATTTGGTTAAAGTGATAGCCATGAAGCCATGCTCTACAAAACTCCACACATAAGGTTTGCCAGACAGTACAGCCTGTGACAGGTTCATGAAGGGGTCAGGAATGGTTTAAAAAATATCTTGCACTACACCCCTCCATGCAGACAGTTATTCTTTCATTTAAGGTATTGTTACTATGTTAATGTCTTTGAATGCTAAGATTACAGTAAAACAAATATTACTAGTGAGGATGCACAACAAAACAAAAGGTTTTTGCTTTCTATTGTATTCTCATTAATCATCGGCTCACCTATACTCTTTAAACATCTCCCATTAGGAGAACCCAATTTTAGAAGGCCTTTGAGAGGACTGTGGATCAGTCCACTCCACTTCTGTTACCAACTCAGCTGCAGAGAAGCAGCTATTGCAATGGATTCTGAGCCACACATTCCCAATGAACGTACATATACCACTAGAGTTACAGCTGAACATCTCAAACACTTTCTATGAGCTCTGATGCTGATCACATGTATAACCCCTGACTGAAGCCTCCGTCTGTTACCCAAACCCCTGACCTTCCTTAAAAATGACTGTTAAGAGTATTCAAGTGGTATCCATATATTGAATCAGCAGGAATATGTGGATTTTGTGGAAAGGCATGATCTAATTGTTCCATGTGATTTCTGCCCCCCAACTCTACAGAATGCGTTAAGTCTGCCACTGTGACTCACAGTGCCACACATTGAGTCAGCGGGTGACAGATCCATGCTTTGCTTCACATCTCACATGTGAAGAATTCATCACCTAGGAATTGTAGGTTACCTTTCAAAACTTGAACAATGAAGCTCAGAGGTTCAGTGTGACTAACAGCTCCCAGGGGCTTACTTACTTCTAGTTACTCAGGAGCCATTGAACTCCAGGTTGTCATTATTTGATGCTTAACAAATACTTTATACTCTAATCTCACAAATGACAGAGACCAGTGTCACTGCAGTATTGAGAAGTAATAGACCATTTAATTTAAACATAGCGACTTCTTGAGAAATATCTGCCCGTGGAACAGATTGGTCGATACTCTTTTTATGGCAGCTAAGAAGACCCTGGTTTTCCAAGGTCTTTTATCGGGGCTTGGACACCTCCAGGCGCCTGATCTGCACAGCCCCATTACAGTGACAGACCCTGTTATGTCAAAACACCGATCCCCATGAGCCTCTTCCAAGTTCATCAGGGGAGACGTCACTGTAGCAAGATCATAAACTAGGAGCCCTGTTAGACTTAATTATGATTTTGTCCACTTCACCAAGCCGCTGACAGTTTGCTTTACTCAGTGTTTTACACTTTGACCAGGAAGCAAGAACTGACTGACTGACAATTAAGCCTCTCACTGCATGGGGACTACTAATCCTCAAATGACTGTACACCAAACAGACGCCACTTTGATGTATGGAATATTAACTCATTACTTCTGTTACTTCCATTGTGGGACAAGTATATATTTTTAATGTATTGTAGAAATGTGTGATCCTTATTGTTAAATTGTATATATTATATTGTAGTTGATTGTACAGTGAGGGAAAAAAGTATTTGATCCACTGCTGATTTAGTACGTTTGTCCACTGATAAAGAAATGATCAGTCTATAATTTTAATGGTAGGTGTATTTTAACAGTGAGAGACAGAATAACAACAAAAAAATCCAGAAAAACACATTTCAAAAAAGTTATACATTGATTTGCATGTTAATGAGGGAAATAAGTATTTGATCCCCTATCAATCAGCAAGATGTCTGGCTTCCAGGTGTCTTTTATACAGGTAACGAGCTGAGATTAGGAGCACTCTCTTAAAGGGAGTGCTCCTAATCTCAGCTCATTACCTGTATAAAAGACACCTGTCCACAGAAGCAATCAATCAATCAGATTCCAAACTCTCCACCATGGCCAAGACCAAAGAGCTGTCCAAGGATGTCAGGGACAAGATTGTAGACCTACACAAGGCTGGAATGGGCTACAAGACCATCGCCAAGCAACTTGGTGAGAAGGTGACAACAGTTGGTGTGATTATTCGCAAATGGAAGAAACACAAAATAACTGTCAGTCTCCCTCAGTCTGGGGCTCCATGCAAGATCTCACTTCGTGGAGTTTCAATGATCATGAGAACGGTGAGGAATCAGCCCAGAACTACACGGGAGGATCTTGTTAATGATCTCAAGGCAGCTGGGACCATAGTCACCAAGAAAACAATTGGTAACACACTACGCCGTGAAGGACTGAAATCCTGCAGCGCCCGCAAGGTCCCCCTGCTCAAGAAAGCACATGTACAGGCCCGTCCAAAGTTTGCCATTGAACATCTGAATGATTCAGAGGAGAACTGGGTGAAAGTGGTCTCAAATGAGACCAAAATCAAGCTCTTTGGCATCAACTCAACTTGCCGTGTTTGGAGGAGGAGGAATGACCCCAAGAACACCATCCCCACCGTTAAACATGGAGGTGGAAACATTATGCTTTGGGGGTGTTTTTCTGCTAAGGGGACAGGACAGCTGCACCGCATCAAAGGGACGATGGATGGGGCCATGTACCGTCAAATCTTGGGTGAGAACCTCCTTCCCTCAGCCAGGGCATTGAAAATGGGTTGTGGATGGGTATTCCAGCATGACAATGACCCAAGACACACAGCCAAGGCAACAAAGGAGTGGCTCAAGAAGAAGCACATTAAGGTCCTGGAGTGGCCTAGCCAGTCTCCAGACCTTCATCCCATAGAAAATCTGTGGAGGGAGCTGAAGGTTCGAGTTGCCAAACGTCAGCCTCGAAACCTTAATGACTTGGAGAGGATGTGCAAAGAGGAGTGGGACAAAATCCCTCCTGAGATGTGTGCAAACCTGGTGGCCAACTACAAGAAACATCTGACCTCTGTGATTGCCAACAAGGGTTTTGCCACCAAGTACTAAGTCGAAGGGGTCAAATACTTATTTCCCTCATTAACATGCAAATCAATTCATACGTTTTTTTAAATGCATTTTTCTGGATTTTTTTTGTTGTTATTCTATCTCTCACTGCTAAAATATACCTACCATTAAAATTATAGACTGATCATTTCTTTGTCAGTGGGCAAACGTAGAAAATCAGCAGGGGATCAAATACTTTTTTCCCCCACTGTATATGCCAAACATATGGGATATACTTTAAAATAATTGTCCATATATTTATTTTCTGTGTTGAAAGTATATTGTAGGAATTATAGTTAAAATTTATAAAATAAATATGGATTTGAGAGAATATTCCCCAAATATTTTAACTATACAGAAAAGGGAGCCAATATTGACAAAATATAAGGATCACACATTTCTACAATATTAAAAAAAAAATATATATATAGAAGATTTTCTGTAAATTTACAATTTCTGCAATGTGATGCATAATATATCAAAATAAAAATAATTTAATTCACACAGGAATAAATAAATAAATAAATAATCACGTAACCTCAGACGTGTGAGTGCTGTACCAAAACAAATAGTTATGGAGAGACTTGTAAACATTGTGTGGTGAAGATGTACGTACCATGCTCCTGTCATAATGGGCACCTTTTTGATTTAAATTAATTGGAGGGTCTGTTTGCTTTGGATGCTGTATGGGTAGGCAGAGGCGCTCTAGCAGAAGGGGAAGTGTTGGTTGGTAAGATTACATTTGTTCAGACAGTTAAGATGACACTCCTTTCGTGCCCTGAAATTACTTCTGCAGCATATGGAGACTTAAAGGGCTTCATTTACACCTACCTAACTATATACTATTGATCATCTGCTTCCTCAGGTTCCCCAAATTGTCAAATAATAATGCAGAAGTTCCCCAAACAATATTTCCCATTCTTCCAGTTCCTCTATTTCAAGGGCACAAATTCAGTATACTTTAAAAGCACAAAAAATAAAGAACCAGGTTTGTTAACATAGTTTAATTAAATTCTGTATAAAGGAACAGGCTCTTGCTGTTATGCACTGGACCAAATTCAGCCTGAATGGAAACCTTGACTGAGCTCAGTACCAGCTGGTAATTATAAAAGCCTTTTGTTGTTTAATGCTGTCTGATATTCACAGGCTATTATGCCCCCCCCCCCCAGCTAAAGTTTGACATGCTTCTGCTTGGCAGTATGAATATTCGTACATTGCTCAGGATTTATCAGCCACTATCCATCCAAGAAAGAAGAAAACTGACCATGTACTTCAAATTCTGAAATGTTAACATTCATTTACATTATTTTAATAATAATGACAAAGTTGGAATCAGATAAAGATTAGTAATTTTGTTTGTTTCGTTTTTGTTTGTTATTTATTTTCCACAGACAGACTGAGACAGTTGGTGTTTCTTATGTTGTTGGCCCGGGAAAGCGCAGTTCTCTGCTATTCTCACAAATACTGTAATTCAGTGCAGGCTGTGCAATGTTCCTTTTCATAGTAATATCAAATTCCAGCTTCTGTGGATAATGACCATCATTTTCCCTAATGCCATGTTTATGATGTACAGTTGTTTGGAGCTATGGTTTTGCCAGGCCAGACTAATTACAAAAATACATTAGCAGTGGGTGCTGAAACCGCACACAAAGAGTGTCGCATGGTAGTTCGCTGGTGGTCTTAGTCCAACTCCCAATTGGGATTGAATGTTATAGGAACATAATGACTTGATGTCCTCATGTATATTCATTTGAATTAAGTGAGTCATTTTTAAAATGCTTTCTATTTTCTAAGAAAAAGTAATAAAATTACAGTTAAAGGTTTTCCCTACCTTAGCATAAGTCACACAATTATGGTACTGCATGAGTCAAGCATTACACGATGGTTTTTAGTGCTACATTATTGTTTGCCTCAGCAAAACACAGTAACCTTCTATCATTTGTGCCATGCTAGTACAACTGTGATTCCCCTGAGAATCATTTGATTGTAATGTTCTGACTTGGTTTACTTATCAGTGCATTGGGAGACCATGATTATTGTTAAGGTTTTGACAACAAGGGATTGGGAAATGAATTTAAACAGTGTTTTTCATTTTAATTTCAATTGTGAAATTTTGGGTAGCTGATAGCTTTTTTTTCTCGAATGTCATTTTGATGGTAATAATAATAATTTCCTGAAATAAACAATTTGCATAGCATTTGTTGTGTCAATGAATTTAATCAACTTTATTAGAATGGGAAGGTTTTCATTCTTTGTTTATTTGTTTGTATGGTTCAATACCGTGCAATTGTTTGTAAATCATTGATCGGTAGCCCAATACAATACATTTATGGGGTGCAATAGCTTACTCAATTAGTTGAGGACAGACTGAACAGTTTGTGTTGGCTCTTGCTCATCTATACTCACTGCTTTACTGTGATTTGTTTGAGTTTTCCACTGAGAGAATAACAATTATTGAAATCTTGTAGAAGGACAGTTAAAAAAAACAGAACTTTGGACAAAGCAAGACAGATGGACAGAGAGAGAAAGAGAGAGATAAATTGTCAGTTTTGTATTATGTTATGGACATCATACCCTACACATAATTAAATGTTACTGATGTCTTATTTTGAACAGTTTCATGCACCAGTACCCCTTTTACTTAAATTTGTCCCTGGACATAGTACAGATGTACAACAGTGTGTGGAATCAGCAATTCTACTGCAAGACACTGCATTTCAGAGCTGCGGTTTGGTACCCAGAGGCTCTTTAGTAATACAAAATAAATGTCCTTCATTTCAGCTAAACTTGTGGAAGTTGCTGCGAGCCAATATTCACAACAGCAAAGTTATTAGTAATCATTATGATGTACTACTGCCATGAATTTCAATAGTGGGACCTGGGTGTCTCTATTTTGACCGCTGTAAAAATAAGGGTATTTGATTGATTAATTCCTCTAGGTTTCTGTTTAAAATTGAGTGGTCACCTCCATTTCTGCTGCTTTAGCATTACTTCCTTAACTTTGTTTGCTGTACTACTACACCTAGGCCTGTTGTTAGTAGACCTATCATTATTGACAAATAATAACATACTACTAGTACAACACATAATAATAATAATAACATTATACATAATATGTACCTTACAGAAATATAACGTCTACGTTAAAATATAACGTTAAACATGACAGGTCATTCTAAATCACAGTTAACTATTGAGGAACTAAAAATACTTATAGTAATACTTATAATAATGTAGTGCGATAGTATTATAATGTTTCTAATTGGTTCCAGTTGATCATTACATGCTCTCCCTGCGCAGTATAGAACTTTTTTACTTTTTTACTTACTCTCCCGGAAAAATATGGTGAAGACTTGTGCAGCGTACCCACTTTACGTATATTTCTTCCGTAACTCTCTTTGAGATTACTACTTGTATAAGTGGTGATACGTCATTTCCTAAGTGCAGCAGACTGCAGGCGCTGTTCAAAGCTCTTTAGGTAAAAAGGTCGTTTCTGTTTTCGTTTTATTAAAACTGTATTTAAATAGTTCGTCTCCTGTAAAGTTAAGTGCGTGCTACTAACATGTGTAGGTAGTGTGTTAATATTACTGAAAATAACACAGCAAATTGCTCGTGTATTTATTTTTGTAGATACAATGAAATCGTACAGTCTGATGTTACATATTAGATTAAGTTAATGTGATTTGGGTCACTGTGAAAGACTGGCTGTATATGGTTAATGTATGGCATTTAATCTTAACTAAACTTGCGTGTCAGATTGTAGAATGTGTATTAAAAATTAGAAACGGTCTCCTAACAGTTTTCGTATCGCATAATTTGCGCATTTCCCATTGACATTCAAGTTCAACTCAATAACATAGTATGATGTCTTAAATCGTATGAAGAGCATTGTTGATAGCAGTCGTCCACTATGGAAAAGCAAGTTAAAATACTACTACGATTTTTCTATTCACTATGTACCTGTGTATTAAGAAATCATTGGTTAGAAGGCAATGATTGAGTCATTTCCTGGTGAAGATTCCCTGTTTTCTTCGGTGAAATAAGTTTGAATTTAGGTAAGTGGTTTAGCCACTGACCTTCACTGTACAACCTAGTGCCAATCTCAGATAAATCCTACCTCGTGTTAGCCACACATGTTCACTAAGATACAATATATATATATAGCTCTGGAAAAAAATAAGAGACCACGCCAAGTTCAGAAATCAGTGTTAAGTATATATATATATAACCATGATGCATGTATTCCTTGTGTGTACCACAAATGATGTGACCTGAAAATACACATCTGATGTTCTCACCGCTTCAGCCATGTACTTATTCTATCAAAGCCCAAACTATCTATTATTACAATCTGGGACACGTATACTGGGTGGCATTAATGGAATAGGAGGCAACCTTTCATGTCACCCCCTAATACTGTACTCTGCTCTCCTAGCACCTAACATTAATTTCCACAGCAAAGATTAATGACTATCCAACATAAAAATAATGTGTTCGCACATTTTTGTAGTTCACGCTTAACCTGGCGTAGATAAAAATAAAGCATCTTAGAACATGTAATTATCCTTTTGGTTTACATCCATATTATATGTTTGGTCTAGGAAATGTGGAGAGATTTTGCATTGCATAGATGGAATAAGAATCACAGCTGATCATAAACAATCTAGGAGTTACTGATGTTGATTGATATTGGCAAGTTAGTTCAAATCAGGATATGTGTACATGGATGCAAAACCCTTATATACATCTGATTGTTTATCTTGTAAGCATGTTGCCATGGTTGCTGTTTTTGAGTTTCCAATTGAACTAACATGTTGCCATGTGGTGTAACTGTTATTAGAAGCCATAGATTATTATATGTCTCCTACCCAAGGTGACTTCATTGTTACAATATATCACTTTATTCTTACATACATTACCCATTTATATAGCTGTTTTATTTTTACTTTCTTACTGGAGCAATCTAGGTGAAGTACCTTGCTCAAGAGTACAACAGCAGTGTCCCCCACCTGGGATTGAACCCATGACCTTCTGTTCAGGAGTCCAGATTCCTATCCACTACTTGAGACTGCTACCCTATACAAAAATAAGCTGTGCATGTTTGTTCATAATTATGTGTAACAGGTTCCTTTTTCTCTCTTCCGCACCGAAGGTCAAACTGAAGCCAGCATTATTGTGGTCATTGTTGTCTTTTCAAGATGATTCGGTTGGCAGCAGCATCTGTTTGTATTTACTGCCAGCGACTCCCGGTCTGTTTACCCTACAGCAGTAGACCCTACACTTGCCTTGGTGGCGGACATGAAAAAGTTGAGAACAAGCTCACAGTTGACTCTCTTTATAATTTGTCGGTGGATATTCGAAAAATCCGCAAATTGAAAGCCTGGGTCCTATTCCAAGACCAGGCCTATGTTAATGAAACTGCTGGTCTTTTGAAAGCAATGGGTGCCAACGCGACTGAGATCGCACGAATCCTGGAGCAGTGCCCAGAAGCTGTGCTGTGTACTCCTGCACAAGTCAATGCCCAGAAAGAGCTGTGGAAGTCTGTATGCCCTAATGAGAAAGCACTGGTGAGAATAATTGAGAAATTCCCCCATTCTTTCTTCACAATTGGTCACCATGCCAACCAGAAAGCCAACATTGAGTATTTCCAAAGATTGAACTTTGGCAAGAGGATCATCTGCAAACTTATGGCAAGCGCACCGCAGAGTTTCAGCATCCCAGTTGCGCTCAATCAGGGGATGATCAGCGCTTTGCTAGAAATGTATCTGAACCTCGGTGGAGAGGAAGCCAACATGAAAATTTGGTTGCAAAAACTTTTGAGCCAAAACCCATTTACTTTAATGAAGCCCCCCGAGACCATGAAGGAGAATGTAATGTTCCTCCAGCAAACTGGGTTTACCAATGCTGAACTCCTTTTGCTACTGTCTAAGCTTAGAGGATTTATCACTGAGCTTTCTCCCAGCAGAATGAAGGAGACCCTGACTTACTCCAAGGAGATGCTGCTATGCTCTGAGCAGGAGCTGAAGGAGCTGGTGTTAAAATGCCCTGCTCTCTTGTACTACTCAGTTCCAGTTTTAGCAGATCGCTTAAAAGGACTCCTAAACTCCGGTGTAAGTTTGAACCAAATAAAAGAAATACCAACGGTATTAGAGTTGACTACACAGATAGTGCAATTCCGCATTCAGAAACTCAGTGCCTTGGGTTATGATTTAAAAAAAGGCAGCCTGGAACCTCTTAATGGGACAAGAAAGGATTTTGAGATCAGTCATGGAAGGTTTAACCTGAGGAAAGAGCGACCACTATTTAATCCGGTTGCCCCCTTGACAATAGAGGAATAATTGCAAATGATTTCAGGAGAGGACCTGGTTTAAAAAGCACTGGACTCAGGCGTTGAATTCTCTCTTCCTAATTAAGAAGTAGTGCTTTTTTTTGTTTTTCTGTAACATTTCTGTAAAGTGTACAATGTATGTTAAATACAACTGCAGTTATTAATCAATGATAAGCCTATATGTTCTTTTCTTATTTCAGTGAAGAGACAGTCAGATATTTACACCCACTCCCAAGTCTGGAGTCAGTTAGTCAGTTAGTCAGTCTTAACAGTTTCCTCGAGGTTGAATCGTGTCCAGATCTGTCGGAAATTTAAATATATACCGCATCAGTACAGTTTGATTCTGTTCCCTTAATGCCTCTTTCCTGAGCTTCCCCCTTGGTATAAACATCAGCTATCTGTTTGACACTCTGCAGCAGGCCCTGCAGCATTCCCAAGGCTAAGCAACTGTGTATAGATGTGTGTGCTACTGCTGCATTCTGTCCTGGCTGTTTTTTGTAGTGGAATTACTTTAAGGTCAAGACTTCCTTGTTTTAATGTGAAAGAGGTCTGTGCACTTCATGTGCTCTCTGTGTGGAAATGTATTGACTAACTTGATCAAAGTAACAGCCAGAGCATGATTGCCTTCACTGTAGAAAATGTACAGCCATTAAAAAGCTTCTTACCATGCTTTATCATATGTTGGAGTGTTTTTAAAAAACAAACAAAAAAAAACTCTAAAAAAACTCAATTTTGCATTATTACTTTGGAGTGCCTTTTTTTTCTCCAGTAAAGAAGTACTAGTGTTAATGGAAACATGTCTACACGCCTCCAACTGCACTTTCAATAGTATTTCATAAGCCCCAGAGTTGCTAAGTGGTGGTTTATGAGATGCCACACAGGAGAGATGCTAATAAAGTTCCCAACAACTTTTCCACAAGCTTTGGAATCACTTTGTGAATATATGAGTGGGTCCCCCTGAGTCTTATCAGATTCACCTGGTGTCCAAGAGGTTTGGAGGTCTTGCCTTTTGAGGCTTTTCGTGAAAACACTTCAGAGCCTACATGAATACGTTATGAGGGTTGCAGACATCCTCCCGCCCTCCCTTGTAATTTGTACACGCACACCGAGATGGCCCTGACTGTGGGAGATGAACGACGACACAAGCCACTGTCAACTGCACTAAATCACAGCCCTCCCTGGAGAGCGCAACCTTCTTTTTGGATTGAGTGACAGTGCTAATAGGTCTCAGCTTCTGCCAACTGTGCCAAGGAGATATAGGACAAAATAGGCAAAGCATCTGTAGCAGTCACAGCAGTGGAGTAGGTAGAACTGTTACTGACAGGAAGTAAATCTAAATCAGGCCTATGGAGTAGACAGCATATGAAAACTTAAAATAAAGTTAAATACATTGGAAGTGGAGGGGTAATTTGAAGCTCTTGATACATTATAAAAAGGGACATTGTAGGAAAGCAATACACGAAAATATGTCGTCCTGGTGTGGCCACTTTCCGAAGTGGTCTTAAAATATCTGGACAGACAAACCTCACTCAATTTGAACAGTTTAGAATGTAAACAGCACTGTATGTGTTTACTCTTTGTTTCAAATTAAAAGGAGGTTGGCACATTTAGAAGGCAGGGCAGTGCTCAAGCAATTCAGGATATGAAAATAAATGAGGAAATAAACACATTAGACCTTGAAACACAACTGAGCTCCACTCATAGAATGCTTTTTTTGTTTACTGGAGTACTTTAGAAATATGTAATAGCTGAACATTAGTTGCCACTGAAGAGAAGTTTCACATATTGCCTATTTGTTTTATTAATTTGCACCATATTGTACAATAGAATAGAGCCTCGCATGGCAACACATAAAGCTGAGAATCATTCAGGTACCAATCAGGGCAGTTCTTGTTAGTTTTCCTTTAACACTGTCAGACATCATTAGATATTTTTACTTGAATGATTACTCACAAAATGGCATATTATTTCATTGATTTGCCTTATGTTTGGTTACATCTGGTACACAATTGTCAGGTCAGCTCATAAACACACTTACATTCATCTTTGTTTAAGTTGTAAAAACAGGAAAACGGCAAAATCTGCCACTCTGTTGTACATGTACTCGTGTCTTTTAGAAACTGTCAAGTGGATGGATGGATGGATGGATGGATGGATGCAGCCATAATAATCCCAAATCTTATTTTTTTTTAATATGGGAAAAATTAGTGTCTGCAGGCAAAGTAGCACAACTCTTACTTAAACAGAAGACTTTATGATAGTTCTCATCTGTTCTACAAGTAAATCAAAGGAAAACACAGCCATGTATAAAAACACGTTTCATTTGTTTTGTATATATTTTCCTGCTTTGTTGGTTCCCCGAATAAATATGTGTTATGAAATGAAAATGAGGAACTATGCATACAAATGTATACTATATCTGTCATGTAAAATGATGTTAATGATCTACATTTCCTTGCTCTTCATGTCCTTTTTTGACAACCCTAGGCTGTTGTACAAATAAACACATATTACAACAGCTACAACTATAGACAAGTAATAATGCATTCTTAGCTCCTTGTCTGTACTGGAAAATCAGCAAGAACTAACATTAAATGCTTTTTACCACTTATCACAAATTTTCTCTAAGCTTCATCTTTGGTGTCTGACTTAAGCTTAGCAATATTAGTCAGTATTAATAGTAGTAGTAGTAGTTGTAGGCAACATTATTTGACTTTTACAAGTAGGTAGTATTACAAATATTGGCAAATGTGAACAAACTGCACAGTAAGTTAAGACGTAGTGCACAACTGAATAGGGGAGCATTGAAAATACAAACCCTGAGGAAGGCACTCCTCTGAATGAGGTAATGTTTCTGCAGAACTATATAGTCTGTGACTTGACTCTCTGGAAGGCAATAGTTCATTTTTCATATATGCCATTTTCAATTCTGTTAGGCTGTTATTCTGATTTTGGATATATCCTCGCTCCGTAAAGGCATCTCTCCTCCAACTAAAAAAAATAAAAGCTTAGAGGAACACAAAGCCATCGATACTGTCTGTGTTACCACAACCTGTGAGGGGGAAAGGAACAAAAGTTGGAGATGAATGTTTATATCAGCAGTTAAGTGATTAACCTATGATATTTGTAATTATATTGTTCCAGAAAGCTCAATACAAATCACATTACAAAAATAACTTTTTTTTTCTGGTGTTTTTCAGATTTGTTTATCATTGTGCTGGGGGGGAGGGTATACTTAATTAATTCACTTTAGTAAACACTTTACTAAATCACAGCAAACTGAAAAGAACCAAAGTATAACCATTCTCATCATGAAAAGCTGCTGCAAACATTGCCAGTTGGGATCCCAGTGAAAGACTAAATTTGCAATGTAAAACATTATCAATCTTTATGGAACACCCCTAATAACATTACGGTGTCAGATGCCAGAGTTAAAGCAGGGTTTCCTTGCTTGTTTGTTTTTATGTATTTCTCCCAAAGTCTGCCTCTTCAATTCAAATGATATACATCGATCACTTTGTAGTCACAACTGGAGCCGTTAATGCAAAATAGAAAGCAGAGAAGACAGGCTTTGGGAAAGGCACAGGGGGGTTGTCAAAGGTTGTCACAAATGGTAGCTTCATTTTCATGCTCAGCTCCATTTCCAGAAGACTGCAGTGGGCAGAGGGGTCCCCAAAGAGATGGGTGCATTCCTCAGAAGGAGTGTCTGCCTCCAACCATGTCCACCTCCACAGATGCCTCACAAGTCCGGTTGTCATGGTGACTCCAGAGCTATTAGCAAATGTCTTCATGAAGGTCAGACTTCTGAAGATTCAGTATAAATATGAAATCGCTGTCCCAGTGCCAAAATTTCAGAGCCCGAGGTGGAATGAATCTATCCCTAACCCCTGCCTCAAACAGAGCGATTGCACTTCAGCCCTGGAAAGGTATTGATTTTGTGTGCAGGAGCTTTACGCTGGGGTGAACCCTTTTGTGCTGTGGTGGGTTCTTTCTTTCTTTTTGCATTTTAAAACTACTGCACGGTTTCTTGCATTGGCAGAAAGGCAGAAATGAGGAACACCTTTTGCACACACTGTAGAGAAGAGTCTTGCAGAGTTACACAATTACAGTTTGAACTTTCTTATCCTTGACAACTAATTACATCAAGCAGATGTACTGGTTCATGTTGAATTGATGCATTTTTGTTCTGCTGGTGCAGTAGGATCTGATTAAATGTGTATGTGAAACTGCTAGTATAAAAGAGGCTGTAGAACATTCTAGAGAGTTCTTGTAAAGTGAAATTAAAACAATAAATTGCATGTAACTTTCCTGCTTAAAATAGAAAATATAACGTGATTTGAAAGCCATTAAATATATATATATATATATATATATATATATATATATATATATATATATGGCCGTGTGAGAGGCAAGGCTGGGGTCAGGGCGGGTCTTTCAGTGGAGGAGACTACAAAACATCTCCTCCAGGACTCCAAACCCCAGAAGCCAGCAGGGCTCCTGATGGCCATAGCCCCGCCCACCACTTCCCCTATAAAAGGAAGAAGGAAACAAACCAGGGTGTGCATGCTTGGCTGGGGTAGCGAGGTGTACAGGAGGGTGAGAAGATGAGCGAGCAGTTCACAGTTGACGGATTCACTGGCTTATGACCCTTTTTCTGGACCTGGACCATTCTCCCTCTTAAACCCCGGACTGTCTGACAACCTCCCAGCGGTAACTAACTTTGATTACGGACTTTGATTAGGAACCTGCCTTGCCCCTGTTGTACTTCTGTCTGCCCGGTGTTCGGCTCTGCCGACCCGGGCATTTACTGTTATTATTGTTAGTGTTTGTTTTGTAGTTAGGGATTGTTTACGTTTATTATTTTTTTATTTTTTTATTTCTTGGCAGACGCCCTTATCCAGGGCAACTTACAACATAAGTGCAAAAATACAGAGAAGTACAAGGTATCAATCATTACAAATTAAACTTAGCTAAAACATAGCAATTCAAAATAATACATTTTACAAATTACAATTTACACAAGTACAGTAAGAGACTTCCTACATCCTGGATGGTGAAAGCTAAGTGCTGTCAAGATGTAGGGTTACAGACTAGGGCTACAGGTAAGGAAGCAAGGAGGAAAACAATCAAGAACGTGAGGAGCATAATAAGCTGAAGTGCTATCTAGCAGGGATAGAGGACTAATATTACAAGTGCTGTCGGAAGAGATGCGTCTTGAGTAAGTGCCGGAATGAGGTCAAGGCTGTTTTGACTTCGGTGGGCAGGTCGTTCCACCACTTAGGGGCCAGGGATGAGAAGAAGCGGGCTCTGGAGGAAGGAGAGTGGAGAGGAGGCAGAGTTAGCCTTCTGGCACTGGAGGAGCGCAGTGGTCTGGAGGGGATGTATGGAGAGACGAGTGACTGAAGGTAGCTTGGTGCAGTGTGGTCAAGACAGCGGTAGGTGAGGGTCAAAGTCTTGAACTGAATGCGTGCCGCTATCGGGAGCCAGTGGAGGGAGCAGAGCAGTGGAGTAGCGTGTGCGAATCGTGGCAGAGAGAATACCAGACGAGCTGCAGAGTTCTGGATGAACTGGAGTGGGCGGGTAGTGGATGCAGGCAGGCCGGCCAGGAGGGAGTTGCAGTAGTCCAGGCGGGAGAGGACCAGTGACTGGACGAGTAGCTGAGTTGAGTAGTTGGTGAGGAAGGGATGGATCCGGCGTATGTTTAGTTAGTGCTCGGACAGAGCTAGGTTTTGTTTTGCCTTTTTGACACTGTGCCTTCCATTAAGGGAAGCAATAAAACAACAGCAAGCCTGTTTTGTACCCTCTGCCTGCCTCCCTACTGTGTGTTTCAAGACCAGACCCCGCCTACATACAGCCCTTTCTTGTGACGGGCCCCCCAACCTGTTACAATTGGTGGAGAATGCGGGCATAGGCTGTGTGGTCTGGATCAAGAAAAGAGACACGCACGCAAGGTTGTTTTGGAAACAATTTTTTTTTTTTTAAATGGGCCGAAAATCCAAAGCCAAACCACAAAGGCAGGCACACAAAATGACGGAGGTGGAAAACGCAGTGGAGATCGGTGCTGACTGGTTGTTTAATCCCAGCTCTCCACTGTGGCTGCAGACAGAAGGCCTCAAACACCTGCACCGAACCACTTGCTCCTTACTGTTGGAGTTTCTGTACCTGTCTGTTCCTGACAAAATGGAAGTTATCCAAGGAGGTCAGTCTGACATGAAGACCGCTGTGCAGGAGTTGCTGGATTTCATGGAGAAACGGAGCCAGCAACAGCAGGAGGACAAGGCCATGCAGCCAGAGGAGGCAAAGCTCTCGCCGGTGCCCCGCTTCCAGCCTGGAGAAGAGGAAGTGCCTCTTCAACTGCAATCTTCCCCAACCACTGATTGCAAGGTCTGTCCAGTGTGACTTGCAGGGGAAGAGTGGTGTTTCCAGGTTGGACAACCTGGGCATGTTTCCCCTGACAGAGAGGAATACTTGAAAGGGGGAAGAGCATTATCAGTAGAATGCTGTCTGGAGCCTGAGGAGGAAGAGGAGAAGCCTCTGTCTGTCCCAGAGCTGGAGACCGAGCAGGAGACGTCACTGACGTCCTGCATTAAGGAGGTGGTCGAGCTTCTCTCCCTCTCGACCCCGCAGAGAGGGGTGGAGTTAAATGCCTTCCCTGAGCCTGAAGATGAGGTGGAGTTTCCCTCCCTTGCAGAGTTGCAATGGGAGGAAGAGTACTGTCTGGAGCCTGAGGAGGAAGAGGAGAAACCTCTGTCTGTCACTGAGCTGGAGACAGAGCAAGAGATGTCGCTGATGTCCTGTATGGAGGAAGAGGACCTGCAATGGGAGGAACTGGTGCCTTGGCAAAAGACACCAGGAGAAGATGAGGAACTGCTTCTTCCACCATGGCCAGGACAAGAGGAAGACCGGCCAGGGAGAGAGGAAGAAGAGGACCTGCTGTGGCTAGAGCAAGAGAGCCTCTGGCCGTGTCTGCTGCCGGAGCCACAAAGGGCCGAGATGTTCCTGCCACCTGAGCCACAGAGGGCGAAACCCGAGTATCCAGTGTCTAAGAGGGAGGAGCCTGAGTGTTCAGAACCCCAGAGGGAGAGACCTGAGTGTCCCATTTCCGGGAGGGAGGACCCCGAGTGTCCGAGAGGGAGGAGCCCGAGTCTCCCGTGTCCGAGAGGGAGGAGCCCGAGTCTCCCGTGTCCGAGAGGGAGGAGCCCGAGTCGCCTGTATCCGAGAGGGAGGAGCCCGATTGTCCAGAGCCCTGGAGGGAGGAGCCCGAGTATCCTGAAGATGAGGAAGAGGTACTGCCTTCCTCGTCCCACTCCAAGGATGAGTGTCCGCCACCATACCTGGTGGAAGAGAGTCTGCCCCTGAGCACTGAGGAGCTACCAGGAGAAGATTACTTCAGGAGGGAGTCTCCTCGGAGGCCACACCAGAACAGGAGGTGCCTACAATCCAGGAGAAGGCATCACCTGTTTCCCCCTGCACTGAATCAGAGGGGAAGATTATACCAGGCCCTGAATCTGGAGAGCAGCCGGAGCAGCCAGAGCAGCCAGAGCAGCTGCAAAAGGAACAGCAGCCGCAGACTGCAGTTAACTCAGTCGGTATCCCGGAAGACAGAGGAGTTGCATCAACCAGAGGGTAAGACTCTTGTGCTTCCTCCATCAGGTCTCCTGGACAACCAGAGTTCCTGTCCTCGACCTGAGTTCCTGGCTGCAGTAAAGGAGATGGAGACACCTCAGCATGCCCAGGACCCGCTGTGTCTCCAGGCTGGAGCAGAGACTGGAGGGGAGCCAAGTGATGCTGTGGAAGCAGAGAGGTCTCCGCCAGACAAGCCTGGTTCCAGGAGGGATCAGGGAGCAACATGGGAGCCACCTTCATGGCAGTCCACCCCGAGGACCAGATGGGTGCGATACGGAGAAGGACAGGACATGGGGAAATGGCACATCCACCGCGAGGATGACCCAGCAGATGGAGACCCCATCTGGCTCTTCGGCCCTCCTGCCCGCCCCTTGTGTCTTTTGGAGGGGGGCCTTGCCTTGCCCCTGTCATACTTCTGTCTGCCCGGTGCCCGGGTCGGCAGAGCCGAACATTTACTGTTATTCTTGTTAGTGTTTGTTTTGTAGTTAGGGATTGTTTACATTTAGTTAGTGCTTGGACAGAGCTAGGTTTTGTTTTGCCTTTTTGACACTGTGCCTTCCATTAAGGGAAGCAATAAAACAACGGCAAGCCTGTTTTGTACCCTCTGCCTGCCTCCCTACAGACCAGACCCCGCCTACATACAGCCCTTTCTTGTGATGGGCCCCCCAACTCATTACAATATATATATATTTTCTATAATTATTGTACCAATACACAGCACATATACCAGTGTCACCTTTTGCTGCAGTTTCAATGGTCTATGTATCTATGTAGTTAATGAGGAGATGCATGAACTGAAAATTCAATAAAATAAATTTTAATTTTAATAAAGGTGATGCCAAGTTAATCATAATGTAAAAGTATGTATTGTTAACACATATACTGTTCTGTTGAGTTTATATTATGTAGTTGAATGATATATCACATTTTCAGTAATAACACCAAGTGATCACTGACAGATATCCAAATAAGACTGTTAAAGTATACTTTCTGCTTCTGTTTTACCTCAAAAACATGAAATAGTTTGGACAAGTCAAAGAATAACAGGTTTTCATTGTTGGAAATCATATTTCAATGTCCCAGCTAACACACAACGTAAATTACATTGCCATAACGTTCCGGCAACATTGTGTGTTAGCAGGGATGGCATAAGAAAGTACTATTCAATTCCATCTAATAATAACAGACAAAATCAGTTTATGGTCTTCCTTAAGTCTGAAATAAAAAAAGGATCGGCATATAACAAAAATATCCAATCCAATCAATTCAAGGTTTGATAGAACTCACACCAGTAGTGTTTTCCTTTTGGCCACTCTGGAGATAATCCAAAAAGAATGTCAAAATGAACTTTGCCCCCTTCCATGGGCCTATGTTTGACTTACAGGTGATTTATATGTAACGGGAAGCAAAGGCAAGCTAGAGTAAGAAAGAACCCAGTTTGTCTGTGCAATCTATCATCTATTTTAAGTAAAGTAAGAGCCTTTGTTTTGCTTGTATAAGTATTGCTTGGCAGATCCCCCAATGGAGTCAGAGACTAAGGTGCCAGAAAGGCCCTTGTGAGATTCAGGCCACAACCAGCAAGATCTCTGACCAGCTCGCCCACTCCTGGGAAAGGAGCAAACACTGTTCATTTATTCCACCTGACAAGAAGCATGAGTAATGTGCAAGGACAACCAAATGAAAAAGATAAATGTGAGAAAGGGAATTATGGGCTCCTTTTTCTTGACATTTCAGGCAGTAAGTACCCTCATGTGAGAGACCCTAATTTGAGCCTTGCTGGACTCCAAGAGACATCTGGTTCCAAGTCCCTTATGGAAATTAATTAGTTTCTTGTCTTTGTGATAAGTGAGCAATTACTGCATTAAACTCTACAGAAAAAAGACTATTGTGAATCACACAGGCCATGAGACACTCAGACACAATTTGAAACTAGCTATAGTAATAAACAAGGTAATAATCCAAAAACTTGATTTATATGATTTTGGCTCTGGTTGCTACACAACAGGTTGAATTCACTAAGGCCTATTTACTGTAAAGTATGCACATCTATCTTTAAATCTTCTCTTTGTGCATAGTGTGTGCGTGTGCATGTGCGTGTGCGTGCATGTGTATGTGCGTGTATATATAATCTTCAGCAGCAGCAGCAGCCTTTGTTGATCTATTGCTATATGAAGGCCTCCCCAAAATGTTTCCACTTATCTTGATGTTGATCTTCCATGTTGGCTTCTTCTTGGTTCATCTCTTGGGATGCATTCTATAGCCTATTTTGTCCATCTCTGATCTATTCTTCTTGTCTCTTGTTATTTCAACCATACATCTTTCCATATTTCTTTGTGTTTCTTGCAACTTCTAGAAACATTAGCAAGTTTACAAACGAGAGGAGGCCATTTGACCCATCATGCTCGTTTGGTGTCCATTAATAAATAAGTGATCCAAGGATCCTATCCAGTCTATTTTTGAATGTTCCCAAAATGTGACCAGGTTTCACAGCCATAGATGATCAACTGGAAACAACGAAAAGATGCTATATACAGTGAGGGAAAAAAGTATTTGATCCCCTGCTGAATTTGTATGTTTTCCCACTGACAAAGAAATGATCAGTCATTATGCTTTGGGGGTGTTTTTCTGCTAAGGGGACAGGACAACTGCACCGCATCAAAGGGACGATGGACGGGGCCATGTACCGTCAAATTTTGGGTGAGAACCTCCTTCCCTCAGCCAGGGCATTGAAAATGGGTCGTGGATGGGTATTCCAGCATGACAATAACCCATAACACACAGCCAAGGCAACAAAGGAGTGGCTCAAGAAGAAGCACATTAAGGTCCTGGAGTGGCCTAGCCAGTCTCCAGACCTTAATCCCATAGAAAATCTGTGGAGGGAGCTGAAGGTTCGAGTTGCCAAATGTCAGCCTCGAAACCTTAATAACTTGGAGAGGATCTGCAAAGAGGAGTGGGTCAAAATCCCTCCTGAGATGTGTGCAAACCTGGTGGCCAACTACAAGAAACTTCTGACCTCTTTGATTGCCAACAAGGGCTTTGCCATCAAGTACTAAGTCGAAGGGGTCAAATACTTATTTCCCTCATTAACATGCAAATCAATTTATAACTTTTTTTAAATGCATTTTTCTGGATTTTTTTGTTGTTATTCTGTCTCTCACTGTTAAAATACACCTACCATTAAAATTATAGACTGATCATTTCTTTGTCAGTGGGCAAACGTACAAAATCAGCAGGGGATCAAATACTTTTTTCCCCCACTGTAACAAGAAGAGACCGAAGAAGATCCTAGCACAAACAAAAGAAAGAGTGAAAATGTAAAAATGGCAATGGGCCAGAATAGACCAAGGGTGACAAAAGAAGCAAGATATAGAACGGATCTCAAGAGATAAAGAAAGATCTAGCAGAAGAGCACATAAAAGATGGGAAGATGAATAAGAAGCTTTGCTGGCTTGACCTGGGAAAGAGACACTGTACATTTAAATATGTGGAAACATCTTGAGGAGGCCTTTATCCAGCAATTGATCTATAAAGGTTGCTGTTGATGATGATGTTATATATATACACATATAATGACACACTATTGAAATTAAATCTACCCATTTGCCTGTTCAATTTGTCGCCCACTTCCGGACTGCACTTCGTCGGCACCCAGATCCCCCCCACACCCCCCGGACCTGCCATCGCCCCCCTGTGTAAAAGTCCAGGGCTGTTTTTTGGTCCCAGTCTGCCCCTGCCTACAGATCAGACAAGATGGCATTTTTTGTACCTCCTTCAAGACCACCCAAGTGTTTTGACATTCAAATGTCTGCAGCTGTCATTTGGAAAAAAGCCTAAGTTCTTTTAAACAATTTATAAACAACATTTTGCTTTTCTTGTTACCTTTTTATTGCCTTTTTTTAGCTCACTAAAAGATCTTGAAAAAGTGTGTGTGCCAGTGTAGGAAAAGGTCAAAGTATTATTAGTTTTTCAAATGGGTCTCAAAGTGTAGATGTGGTAAGACATTTCTCAGGCCTTGCAATTTTTGTCTGCACAATCCACTTTCAGCACTATGTCTTACTTAAGGGAATATGTAACAAGCATGGCAAGTAAATGAGTAAATGTATAGGTTCATTAAATACAGTGGTGATTCTTACATGGAGTAAGGGAAAACAACAGAAAAATAAGCCATATTATACAGTCAAAATCTGCTGAGTTGTGTGTTTTAATTTATTAAATAACCCCAAGGCTGAACCAAATTTAGCACATATTATCCCCCTAGATAAGACCTTTGTCTATTAAGAATGGTACAGTTGTCAAATTGAATTATACCTAAAAGCACAGGAGGTTAATAAGGGAGAATATAAATTGTTCTTTTTTCATTTAAACATGACATTCAGTATTATTAGTAAAAGTTATATGTTGAATTTATGGCATATAATTCATAGTGAATATGAAAATAGATGACACATGCAATTAAAATCCATAATTTTCGGCTGCGTTACAAGTAAGTTAAAGAATTAAGGTGCTAAATATACTGTCTTTGCGGTCATATAGATCTTTAGAAATTAATGTCTGTTTTGAAACCTAAGCTCAGCACATTTTTTCTCTCTCCTTTTTCTTCCAGGCCGATCCTTTACTATACCTCTTTGTGCTTAAGACCAATTTCCTCCACAAAAGAAATACTCAATGCTACCAGGTTGCACTTTGTCCTTGACAAGCACAGTGCAGCAGAACACCTTGACTGGGAGCTTATGCTTTTTGTTCCTAGAACTCTTGGGATTGTATTTTCCAAACTGGGGTAAATCTAAAAGACACAAACCTTTACAGACTATAAAATATAGGCAATATTTGCATACCCATGTCTTAATTTCCCCCCCTTTGATCTGGTTTAATTAATCAGAATGCCTTTTTTTAATGCTGTGCAGCTCCAATGTTTATGGGTTTTAATCACAGGGTAATGTTGAAATTAAAGCCATTAAACCTGAATAGGATTGGCAAGCTCCATCATTTAAGGGTTTAATGTGATGTTCAATTCATTGTGTATGCCATATGGATTTTTAAAGTTAATGCTGTGTAAACAGTTTCTTTTTATTTGCAACTCTCTTTTGATTTTGCTTTCTTCATGTTTTTTTGTCCTTCTAAAATGTCTTACTGAGAACACCTGGCCTTATGCTGTGACTTTTCCTACCACTATAATTTTAATTTGAAAACATAACCACAGTGAAGTTTTAGGAGACACACACAATATAATGTAATTAATAAATAGCAGAGCCCTGCCAATAGATACTCTCTTGTGGAATTGTAATTGTTAACTCCCTTATGAATGTTTACTGCAGTACATTTGCATGGTAATATGGCAGTTCTCCTCTGGTTTTCCCAGAATAAATCATGCATTTGCAATCTTTTTGGATTGGATTTCCATTGTTTGCATCATGGTTTACTACACCTCGCTATTCTTTACCATGATTTGACTTTACTTTCCTTCTCTTTACTGTGGTTTTACTATGGTATACTGCAGTTGACATTCTATAAGTTTACTGGTTCAGTATAGAAAGCCCACCCTCCCAAAAAAAAGTAAAAGCCAAACTAAATAACTTTTTAACTATTTAAACACAAAATATCTATTGGAAACATTGACATGATCCTTATTACACAACCTAATGCTCATCTGATTACTTTACAGTAGGATGTGTAAACATGATTTTGTTTGTGTATAATTGAACACAAATGCACTTAAAAACTAAAAGCATGAAAATGTGCTTTGGCAGGGTTTTCTTCTTATTCTTTTCAGTTCTCAGTTGTCTCAATCTTCCACACTAACCAATCAACAGTAGATTAATGAAAATCCTAATACTATATATATATATATATATATATATATTTTGTCAGTCCTCCTTACTCACAAAATGAAAAACTACTGGGACACAGAAATAAACTTTTCATTGGAGGTTTTGATGCTTGCATAGCCTCCCTTGGCAGTATTTATTTTATGTATTTTTTGCTGCCAGTTACACACAGCAAACATTTTATTTTTCTCTGTTAATACTGGACATATGAAAGTTGTATTGCATTGTATTGATCCATCCATCCATCCATGTTCAACAACTGCTTCATCCACTACAGGGTCACGGTGACCAGGAGCCGAACCCATCAGCACAGGGCGCCCTGGACAGGGATACCAGTCCTTCACAGGGCTGTATTGCATGGTACTTTCTTATTTTACTTACTTATTTATGTATTTAATAGTACAAAAAAGATATTTAAATAGATCAGTATGACGGTCCCATTCAATGGTTTACATCATTCCTTTCTGAAGGCCGCTAAAGGAACCATCATGGTTAATTGGTTAAACACACCAAGTCACTGAGACCTTGAACTCTTAGAAGCCCATCTGCTATGACAGATTTGATTCTTCCACACACTAAATCCATCGCAAAAGGCTGACACACACCTCATGTCCAGTATAATGTTACATATGTATACTTCTTAAGAGCAGTTTTTGTAAATATCCTTTTTAAACCCAAATTGCAGCCACTATACTGAAATTCTACTATATCATAATTTATCCGATTTGAGCTGCAGAAATTTGGTCATATGATCACTATATATATATATATATATATATATATATACACACTCACCTAAAGGATTATTAGGAACACCATACTAATACTGTGTTTGACCCCCTTTCGCCTTCAGAACTGCCTTAATTCTACGTGGCATTGATTCAACAAGGTGCTGAAAGCATTCTTTAGAAATGTTGGTCCATATTGATAGGATAGCATCTTGCAGTTGATGGAGATTTGTGGGATGCACATCCAGGGCACGAAGCTCCCGTTCCACCACATCCCAAAGATGCTCTATTGGGTTGAGATCTGGTGACTGTGGGGGCCAGTTTAGTACAGTGTCATGTTCAAGAAACCAATTTGAAATGATTCGACCTTTGTGACATGGTGCATTATCCTGCTGGAAGTAGCCATCAGAGGATGGGTACATGGTGGTCATAAAGGGATGGACATGGTCAGAAACAATGCTCAGGTAGGCCGTGGCATTTAAACGATGCCCAATTGGCACTAAGGGGCCTAAAGTGTGCCAAGAAAACATCCCCCACACCATTACACCACCACCACCAGCCTGCACAATGGTAACAAGGCATGATGGATCCATGTTCTCATTCTGACTCTACCATGTGAATGTCTCAACAGAAATCGAGACTCATCAGACCAGGCAACATTTTTCCAGTCTTCAACTGTCCAATTTTGGTGAGCTTGTGCAAATTGTAGCCTCTTTTTCCTATTTGTAGTGGAGATGAGTGGTACCCGGTGGGGTCTTCTGCTGTTGTAGCCCATCCGCCTCAAGGTTGTACGTGTTGTGGCTTCACAAATGCTTTGCTGCATACCTCGGTTGTAACGAGTGTTTATTTCAGTCAAAGGTGCTCTTCTATCAGCTTGAATCAGTCGGCCCATTCTCCTCTGACCTCTAGCATCAACAAGGCATTTTCGCCCACAGGACTGCCGCATACTGGATGTTTTTCCCTTTTCACACCATTCTTTGTAAACCCTAGAAATGGTTGTGCGTGAAAATCCCAGTAACTGAGCAGATTGTGAAATACTCAGACCGGCCCGTCTGGCACCAACAACCATGCCACGCTCAAAATTGCTTAAATCACCTTTCTTTCCCATTCAGACATTCAGTTTGGAGTTCAGGAGATTGTCTTGACCAGGACCACACCCCTAAATGCATTGAAGCAACTGCCATGTGATTGGTTGGTTAGATAATTGCATTAATGAGAAATTGAACAGGTGTTCCTAATAATCCTTTAGGTGAGTGTATATTCATATAACCTGTAGGCCGTTTATCATCTTTGTACTGAAATTCACAACAAAGATGTAGTTTTCCACAGCAGTTTGTTACGGAAGAAGGAATGTTTTGCAGTTGGGGCTAATAAAATTGACAGAAGGGGAATTTGGCACGAGTAAAATTAAGAACAAGCAAGGTTTGTATTTTCTTTAGAAATCAATGACATTAACTGTTTATCTGCAAGATGTTTATAGGGGGAAATAAAACAACTAAACCAACAGCTCCCTTTAGATATTTTAGTTTTTTTGATTGTTTTTAATCGTTTCAGCTTTTTGAAAGTTCCAGAAACCAGCAAAAAAAATTGTACTTAGTTTACCTTATCTCTGAAACATTTGAGCAGCATAGATTATTTGATCCCTCACTAACACCCCCCCTTACCATCCATACTTTAAAAGAGATGCTTTAATTTAGAATCCTTGCTTCATTTGAATGTTTGTTGTATTCAATATATTTGGCTCTAGAGTGAATATGTTTCAGGGTTTAATATCCCCAACTAGAATAATTTGTTTACAATAAAAATGAGTTATGCTAATCATATAATTTTAAACCCTGCAAATTATCTTCCAAGAAGGGGAACAGAATACCAAGAGGTGGCTCTTTACACCTTGAACATAAACAGCCTTTGACCAATTTCAAAACTGTCATGACAAGCGATTAATTTTCTGTCTAATGACAGGGAAGAATCATCAGGTTGGTGGTTTGCGGTACCTCGACAATACTCACACCTGAAAGAAAATGAAATTATAATTACGCAAAATATTCAGTGCTTTCAGTTTCTACAAATTATTGAACATAGAGGTGTTGGAGAATACTGGAGGAAAGTTCATTCATATATCAGAATGTAAATGGTAATTTTTCTGTTCTGAAATGGACACCTGTCAAGGCAGCAGTATGTTCTTGGCCCTCTGTGATCCCAAGACAGATTTGTAGATTTCCAATAATGTTGCTGTACTTAAGCTTCTCACAAAAAAGCAGGAGTTGCCTCCATCTAGTGGAGGCTGGTTTAATTGTCATTTGATTGAGAATATTATGCTAAGAAATGGCATACAATGCTCACTGTTTATTAATAGAGTAATGTCAAGTCACTCTTGATTCAGCCCTGAGTTGCACAGTCCAATCCTGCTTTTCATAGGTTTTAATCTCATTTCGAAATCATATATTCTTCTTAATGTAAACCCTGTAGGTGGTCTTGGTAAAAATATATAAAATACAAAAAAAATATATCCCCCACTGTTTTGAGATTAGCACATTTAAAATGCCAAGCACAGAGAATCAAAGAGTGTATTGTACCATGAATCAGAGTTAATTGCAAGAAAAAAGTAAAAGCTGTTTTTGGCATATACTGGTCTAAGAATTCAACGTCAAAACTTAAGACTCTTAAGTTATTCAAATTGCTCATGAAAAGATCTTACATTTTTTTACTCGTGTTCTTTCAAGTTTCTGTATGATTCAGCTGACCTAAATTCTTTGGTTTGCAAGCAAAGCTGCCATAATGTAACCTTTGGCAGCATCTGTACTGTATTGTAGTTGGTATTAGCTCTAGGAATAACATTGCTTAAGGAGCATAAAGGAGAAGGCCAGAGGCAAATTTAGAACAAAAAGCAGGTGTGTTAAAGTCAAGAAAAAAATAAAATAATGGAATTCTAAACTCTCAGAAGTTAATAGAAATCAGAACAGAACTGATTTTTTTACATTTATTTTGTATGCTAACATTTATACAAATCATGGTATAATCATTTCACATTTTCATTGTCATACCTTACAATTAGAATATTTTAATCCTTACAGCTATACCAAATCCATTTTAGAGTGTACTCAGTTTAAAGGAAACACACATTCTGCATCATTCAGTTTAAAAGACCTTTTGATTTTGCTTCCCACAGAGAGTGCAGCTGATGCTGAATCATTCAGACCCTGGATAAATAAAAATCATCTCAGACACACATTTGAGTATCCCAAAAACAACACCCATAGCAATCAACTATTTGCTATGCCAGGGGCAGAGCCAGCCTTGAAGACAGACCACTTAATTGAATTTGTCCAGTTAGACAAGATTCTCTGTGTGATCATCTTTAATAGAAGATGCCAGCAAAAAGTTCAACATCACATTTAAATTAATATTTAAGAAATAAGAGAAGTATTCCAACTGTCAAATGATTGTCAATTAACCTGTATAAATCTCCCCTTGCATGGCCCTCAATGACCAAAGGAACCATGTCATCACAATCATACACAAGGAGCCCTCTTATACAATCATTAATTTGGGTCATTAACTCATACCAAGATCCAATGAAATTGCTTCAGTTCTTATTATTGTTGAAGTTCATTCTACACTGCACAAATCAATGCATGCTAAATTATATTACAGCAAACTAAACCAAACCATTTTGTACCACACTGAAACAAACAGCATGCATGCAGATGCACAGCACAGACAAACATTGTTGCAAAAGCAGTTATAGTCAAAATATGATCTGTTAATCAATTAATTGTACAGTCCAAGAAAAGACAAAATAAATTCCTTTTCTGTACAAGTGCATATACAATTCAGTGTAAACCATGCAGTATTATATCTACAAACTCCACATTTGTAACAGCAAAACATTATTTTTAAAACATGTATTTGGGTCACATGACACCTTAATTTTAGGTTTGGAATTTATGGAAACCTAAATATAAAGATTGAAACCAATGTTTTGACAATAACGTTAAAAAAAAATAATCTTGCAACTGATTTAGGACCTCTGCTTTAGGTGCAAATTACTGCATTAAAACCAATCCTTGTTTGACTTCAGAGTAAATATCAAAGATGTGTTGTACATCAAAACAAGTGACGAATGAAAATAAAATACTTCAATGTAAAGCCTGGAATCCAGAACTGACCTTGATATAATAGATCACAGTAGAAATATAAAATACTATTTTTTTATTATTACTTTTTATTACTATTTTTTAAATGTATTATTTTTAATACAGTTCAGAAGCCAATGTTATCCTGCAGGAAATATTTGTGGCATAGGTCTTCAACCTACACCATGAACTTCACTTCAGTCAGTATACGTGTAGGTCTGTGTATGATGCATGTAACTTGCTTGTGACCATTGCACTTTCCCCTGCTATACTATTGCTCAATCTTCCTAAAAACTTGGAATTTGAACTTGATGCCACAGTCCTCTTGAATTCCAGTCGGCACACCGTGAAACCTAGTAAATTAGGAATGAAAATAGCGACAGACCTTTGAAATAATTATGCAGGCATATTTGGATTAAAAATCATGACCTATAGGTTGCAATCATTGCAAGAAAGTTCTGTATTGTATCTAGCATTGTTTCCAATATCATATCCAACCCTTTCATCTGAAATCCAACTAGGAACAATTAGCAATGATTTAACAACTCTATACCAACCCTTAGGTATGGTAGGTGTCCAATTCATAGTTAATTATCCTTGAATCGTGCTTATGCAAGAGATTCAAATTAAACTATTCCTGAGGCCTGAACAGGAAGTCCAGTTTCTAAAGGGTGTGAGCTAGGACTGGACATAGATAGGTACGAAATCATTTAGCACTGCCACCACATTTGCATGAACAATACGGAGGAACACTGAACTTTAGCACCTAGACCAGGGTAATTAAAAAAAGACCCTCACGTTTCCAGCTGTTCATACACTTCCCGATCAAACTCTGGGAAGTAGGTGTCACAGTCAAAGTCAGCCATGACATGAGTGAGGTAGATGAGATCACACCAGGGATGCCTTGCAGACTCCTAAGTTTGAACAAAAAGCAGATTTACAATACATCCTTGACTTCTGATGAAGGTACATTTTCAAACAGACTAAACTAATACAACTAAAATATATATTTTTGTATATATAAAACAATTTCAATATTTTTCTCCAGCTTAGAAATCTGAAAGCTTACTTAATTTCAGGTTTGAAGAATGGTCAAGTTTGCATCAAAGCACATATTAAAAAATACGTACTTTAAACCACACATTCATGTAAATAGATAAATTAACACGGACTACTAAATTGTGTTTCTGTTGTAAATTTGAAGATACAGGTGTCAGAATTCTAGGGCAGGTGGAAAAAAGCATAATTAGGCCTGCAAGACATCTGCAAATAGTTTCAGAAAACACATGTGCTGGAAATCATAAGGTCCAAGCCAGAAATAGCTAATGGCTTCCATATGCTTACCTTATACACCTCAACCCCACCTATGATCCATATGGTTTCAACTTGGTTGCACAGTGGAAAGGTCGATGCTAGCTCTACTGCACTCGGGAAGTCTTGACAGACATAGTCAGCGTGTTTTGGCACCGAGCTGAGAGAAGAAAAAAAACAAGTGCAACTTCCAAATTTTTATTATCATGAACATCTGTCAAAAACGTAATGTCACAGAGAGCCATTCCATCAAGGCATTTGCTATCTTAGCTTCCCTGGGGAGTGAACTCTATGGATGTTCGACAACCTTGGTTCAATTAGATGGAACAGCCAGTAGCACTAGTAGGTTTCACCCCATCCTGATGCACATATTTGACTGTACTGGCCCCCCATTTTAATGATGTCAAAAATTGCATGTTTTTACCTCAGACCTGCTAAGATGTGGATGGAGTGATATATATATATATATATATATATATATATATATACATACACACACACACACACACACACGCACACTCACCTAAAGGATTATTAGGAACACCATACTAATACTGTGTTTGACCCCCTTTCACCTTCAGAACTGCCTTAATTCTACGTGGCATTGATTCAACAAGGTACTGAAAGCATTCTTTAGAAATGTTGGCCCATATTGATAGGATAGCATCTTGCAGTTGATGGAGATTTGTGGGATGCACATCCAGGGCACGAAGCTCCCGTTCCACCACATCCCAAAGATGCTCTATTGGGTTGAGATCTGGTGACTGTGGGGGCCAGTTTAGTACAGTGAACTCCTTGTCATGTTCAAGAAACCAATTTGAAATGATTCGACCTTTGTGACATGGTGCATTATCCTGCTGGAAGTAGCCATCAGAGGATGGGTACATGGTGGTCATAAAGGGATGGACATGGTCAGAAACAATGCTCAGGTAGGCCGTGGCATTTAAACGATGCCCAATTGGCACTAAGGGGCCTAAAGTGTGCCAAGAAAACATCCCCCACACCATTACACCACCACCACCAGCCTGCACAGTGGTAACAAGGCATGATGGATCCATGTTCTCATTCTGTTTACGCCAAATTCTGACTCTACCATCTGAATGTCTCAACAGAAATCGAGACTCATCAGACCAGGCAACATTTTTCCAGTCTTCAACTGTCCAATTTTGGTGAGCTTGTGCAAATTGTAGCCTCTTTTTCCTATTTGTAGTGGAGATGAGTGGTACCCGGTGGGGTCTTCTGCTGTTGTAGCCCATCCGCCTCAAGGTTGTACGTGTTGTGGCTTCACAAATGCTTTTCTGCATACCTCGGTTGTAACGAGTGGTTATTTCAGTCAAAGTTGCTCTTCTATCAGCTTGAATCAGTCGGCCCATTCTCCTCTGACCTCTAGCATCAACAAGGCATTTTCGCCCACAGGACTACCGCATACTGGATGTTTTTCCCTTTTCACACCATTCTTTGTAAACCCTAGAAATGGTTGTGCGTGAAACTTCACGTCTTCTGTGGGAAACAAAGGGATACACACTACCAGTCAAACGTTTTAGAACACCTAAATTGTTCCTGTTTTTATTGAAATTTACAGTTTAATGTCTCAATGTACTCTGTAATTAAAGCATAGAACAAAAACAATTGGAGATTTAAAAAAAACATGGAATCATTTTGTTTAAAAAAATGTAACCCCTTAAAATGATAAACCCCTCTGGTACCCTTAAAAGGGCACCAAATCTGTGTGCTTCTATTTATGTGTACTCTTCACTCTTGTGTTGTTTGCCAAGTGTTTGGTATCCAATGAAAGCCGAGACTCTCAATCACATTCTGAAATGGGGGGTGGGGGGATACTTGGTTGGAGTAGAAATACAAAATCTCAGAAAACATTGACAATTATGACATATTCTGGAACCAGACAGTCTACTGATCAAAACAAGACCATCCATGTTTTGGTAGAAGCAATACACCCATAGAGAGCTCAAAATGTCAAGATAGAAATTTTACAGAATTGGATCTGAACTGTTAGGTTGTTCTGAACAAAACAAGCCTATTTGCAAAGGAATCTGTGTGTTTACCCCCCAAGCTCTGAATGACGGCGGGCGACATGGAAACTGTAAATCGTATGTGTTTGAGAATGAGACACGCTGGTAGCCAAGAGAATAAGCTATCAAACGGTGTGCGCATTGTAGGAATACAGTGTAACTTCTATGTACAGGAGCTGGTCGTAACACTGCCAAATAATGCTTAAGAGCTTGTAGTAACACAATATAGAACTCTGAAATGTAACTTTTTTTAATCTCTGGCAGTTTATCGCTTACCCTTCTACCATTTCAGGTTATTCACTGGACTTCAACTGCTTAAATTTCAAATAAAAACTGGAAAAATGGGGGTGTTTTAAAAACTTTTGACCGGTAGAATTGGGTAGATGAATGGATAGATCAGATGCACATGTAATGAGCGATTGATTGATTAACCAGGGAAGATTATTCAATTATTAGATGAGGTTTAGCCCGAAAGAGACAGGAAAAAGAATGAAGCAAGATCGGCCATGTGGAATGACTGGCAGTGAGCATCACACTGCCACTGATTTTTAAAGATCTTCCATAGTGTCAGAAAGCACTCCATATTGTATCAGTCAAGACTGATCGGCGCTCTGCTCAGCCAGACAGTTGTCAGCAGCGGAAGTGTATCGTTCATGGTTCGCCTGTATGGTGACCTCAAAGTACTTTTCACTTTAAAAAATAAAGTCCAGAGACTCAGGGCAAGATACACTTCCATCTCCATTGTAGGAGAAAAGTCATATAGACACTATCATGTGATTTGCAATGGAACACAGATGAACAGAAAAAAAAAAGGAAGGGAAAACAAAGATTCAGTTCTTCAAAGTAATACAAAATGTAAACCGCATAAATAAAGCATTCCTAAGAGCTATCAGCAAATAAATGAGATAACACGCAGTCAAGTGAAGTACAGAAGGGTTGAGTAATACAACAAAATGAAACATTTACACACTCCTGCATGATAATGGGAATTTGCACCAACTAATTACAAGGAAGGTCCAAGTAATCAGCAGATGATCAAAATGGTGCGAGACTGCTGGCCACTCTCACACCTTCACACGCCTCACCTCAGGGTCCTGCTCAGGACAATGTGAAGGCAGTTTCGGAAAAGATGTGTGATCTCAAGGGATGACAGCCAGCACTTCCTCCCCCAAATCAGCAGGTTACTCTTGCCTAGGGGATGGAAAGAATCACAAGCCAAAATCCTAGGATCCAACATACTTGTCAAATTGCTTTAGAAAATGTTCATGTCATGTTCCTAAGAGGATTCTACTGGAACAATGTAACAACTACGATATTGTTTAACAACAATGTTTTATTAATATCAGTTTATGAATGTAGCGGTGTTGACAAAACTAAAACAAAGTTACAACACGAGTAATTAGAATGATGAGGAATTAACAGACTGGAAGCTAGTAGCTGGAATTTTTCACTAGCCCAACAAAAATATTACTAGCCCAAATTATTATCACCACATTGTGACAAAAGCAAAGTAAATGCATTTACACTAGTACATTTGTTAAAAAAAGGTTTATTTAATTTTCACACCTGTCAATTTAAGTTAGTCTGTACCAAATCAGAGACAGCTTTGTTTTTGGTATAGAACAGTGTGCTCTAAACACAAAACAGCACATAACTTTCATCATATTGTAGCCAATCCTCACGTTTTTTGACCAAGATGCAAAGAAATTCCTGGTCCCTTTTTTTGTATCACAATCGGGTAGACTCGTGGTGGCCGATACCAAAATTTTGTTCCACCATACCAATACTAATTTTAGTGTCACAATACTGCTAGAATACCACCAGAAATGAAACCTTAAGCAGAACAGTAATAAAACAAATTGAGTTCCAGTTCCTGGTAATTTTGACATACTTTTACTCATTAACATTTTGCACCATATTCCATTAAAACAATCATAACGTGTTTTATGGGTTTTTTTTTTCCAAGAAATAGTGTGTAAGAGAACATCCCATTCATTTGATAGGTTGCAAAATAACTGTGCCGATAACACATCAATTGAGAAAGAAAACTGCACAATCTGCAATTAAGTGAACTAACAAATAATTGCAAGTGCAAGCTAATTCACAAATACAAAATTAGGGTCTAGTCTCCATACTTTACACAATTTTTTAAACTACACTACTATACTAACTAAAAAGGGGGAAATACTTAGTGTTTGTTATATTTCCACTCAAAAAATAAATATAGAAATACATTTACAAAAAGTTATCAAAGAGGCTCCATGCAGTTGTTTCTCTAGTTTTTGTGGTTGTTGTTTTGTTGTTGAAAGAAACACAAGCATGTCACATTTTTTGTTTGTTTTGTTTAAGATACCTGCATCTGGGACTTTGACATGATCTTAAGTTCGTCAGGGCATTTCTACATTTTCTTTATTTTCGTTTTGGTGGATTTGAATACTTTCCCCTGCATTCTAATTGTATAATTTTCAGGTATACTCAACCCAAACACTAATTGTGTACTGCGTCTGTTCTGCAACTGCTAATGTTATAACAACACTTCTTGTGCTGTGTGCTGCAGGCACAGTAGCGGAATAAATAAAGCGCTAACAAACAGAGTTCAATTACAGAAAAGTAAGTACAGTTAGTGTTTTAAAGTGGACACAGTTCTCACTGCTGCTGCTGTCCTTTCTGTAAAATCTGGCGGTTTGCCTCATTAAATTATTTGTATTAATCCCAGAACACGCTAGTGGTAAAATATGCATACAACATTTATTTTCTGCATTTTGTATTCCTAATCCATATATTGGAAGTACTGGTAGCTTCAAAAACCCATAGCTAATCTTGCACCACAGTCTGAAGACTTTCATGGGATCAAAGAACTGGACATACAATTAGCTCTATAAAGAAACTAGAATTAATTAATTTACCTGGACTGGAAACAGAAGTGACGGTGTCCAAAAAGAACTGAAACTCCTTCCTGTTAAAATAAACGTGCCATGCATTATTGAACAATGCTAATCTGGGATTATGGACCACTGTAGATGGTTTCTCTCATGCCCCTTTAAGAAGTAGTAAGGCCATGCATTTGGTTTTAATTTCCTGGACTTGTTTTCTGTTGCACCACATAAGCATTTCCTACATTTGGCTCAGATTATGGGCTCTGGTGCAAAGACCTCCATGGCCTGGCATAGAAAAGACGACTATTTTAAGAGAAAAATCAAACATTTGATTAAATTACATCGTTTTTCCTTCTAATATAGTATTATTAATGCGTTTAAAACAAATGGGCAAATCAGGGAGAGAAATGCAAGTTAATGTGTGCACAGTTTATTTCTTTGCGTGTAGGATTCTGCTAAACCATTGCTCGCCTTTGCATTTTCAAAGCAGGGATACAAATAATAATCACTAAACAGTTGTCTAAGTCCCAACACGTTTGTAAATGCATTCTGTAAAGGAAGCTTAAAGTATGATTTTCAGCCTGCCTTCTCCTCTACTCATTCAGTTACTCGTCTACAATTTCACACGGATGAGCGAAGCACGCCAGCCACGGTTTTATTGAAGGAATACAATCAGTTTCCTTTTGATATAGTAGCTCTTTTGAGGTTTTACAGCAATAAAATGCAAGATGCAATACAATGAAATGCAGTGGACTATAAAGAATTGACTCTCGTATTGCTGAAGTTGCCCCTCAGTTTAAGAATTTGTAAAACGTATTATGAACTGCACTGTATTTGTGCACTTTGTGTTGCGCTTATATTTTGTAAATCGCCCTGGATGAGGGTGTCTGCCAATAAAATAAATACTACTAATAATTTGCCATTCGACTTTCGCTTTAAAACCAACGGACCAATGTAGCTCTGCATACGACTGCAGAAAAATAGTCACGGCAAGTTCATTTGAATACTACCAAATCATTGAACAGTCAAAATAACTGATACGTTGAGGTATCGATTAGAACGTTATTTCTTCAGACAATTTAACCCAGTTATATAGTTAAACCTTTCCGATTGCGTCATAGATCTTCTTTCCCAAATGAAGCGTATTTGGGAAACACGTAACAGATGCTGTTGTAAAGAGACATTTGATCATGGATTTGGTTACTCACGGTATGTTCCAAGGTAACTGCCCGTCTTTTCCGATCCCCATGTCGTTGCAAGCAGCGGCTATGAGCCGGATGGGTTTGGGGTGAACTTTGTCCTTCCCCATCTTGACTAGTCTGTTTGAAGTCACTCTGCTCACCCTGCGCTTTTTAAACTCCAGGGTGCATGGGACGAATTGGTTATTGCGGACCGGTGCGGCAGGAGAAAGTGCGTCTTTATACTATCACACATGATCTAGACACATCTCGTGTTAAAGAGCGTAAACGTTGTTAGGGTTTGTTGCTGGCTGTTGTTATGCTTAATTTGGTAAATTGACCTATATATGAGTGAGTGAACAGCATAGATAGCTTTTACAGTAATTAAGCTAATATAAAACTAGATTATGGGCAGCTGTAAATCAAACTCAAGTCAATCAGTTCCCAATGATTGATCCATACAAAATGTACTAAATATGTTGATTTGTACTTTGTTTCCCTTTTCCAGGATTAACCTTGTTACAGTGAGTAGAGGAAAAACAGCATCATGTTTAAATGATTCATGAGAGGAGTATAATAATGTGAGATGCACATTCTTAAAGTTATAGTAATCTAAAAGCGCATCCCTGTTGGCGGTGCGCATCCGTGTTAAATCCCTCGGCGCTCATGGTTGATTTTCTTATCAGGGATGCCAGATCGGGGAAAATATTGCATAGTGTAGTGTTATTCAGCACTGTCCTTCCCTTTATTTAGGTAAGCAGTCAGTCTATGTGTCTGTATTCATCTTGGGCAGTCCTGTCAGTCTGTGTGCGTTCACTCTCTCACCCTATCAGTCCCTCACACACACCCCATCTCTATCTCTTCTCCCCTCTCTCTCTTTCAGAGTGTGTTTTCAATGCTGTGGGGAGCGCTGCCCTGTCTGCCCCCTCTTCCTGCCCCGCTGGAGAACGCCCCACCCCCCTGCAGTAGCCAGAAGCAGCCCCCAGGATGGCAGCCCCCACCTCAGTAACCCTGTGATCTTCTCCCGGCCCACCATCGACACTGACTGCTCTCCCACACTGGCTCTCTCACACATGAGGCTGTGGTGCTGTACTCCCTCTCTCTGTGCTCTGTATCCCCCCTTCTTCTCTGTCCCTCAGCCAGTATCTCTCCCCTCCCTCCTATTACTTCCGTTTCTTTCCGTCTCCCTCCCTCTCTCTTCCCCCTGCCCTTTTTCAGTCTCTGGGGTCCACGGATGAAGTCAGGTACGCAGTGTCCAGCCAGTGTGTCTGCATCCTCATTGTTACATAATGCAGTGTCACTGTACACTGTAATGTCCAGAAAATCACTGCCAGTCTTTAGTGTATTAACCTCCCCAGCATCTCTGGATGTGTATAGCTGGCACCTCTACCCCTTGACTGCTCTCCCCTCACCCTGACAGACTTAATCTAGGTGAGTCCATGTGACAAACACACACTCTTACTCACACACACACACGCTCCCACACTCACACCTGACTCACATTAACAGTGGGTGTGTGCATGTCTGTCCCACTGTGTGTCTGTATGTGATATTTTTGCTGTGTGTGTGTGTGTCCGTCACCCTGGATCTGTGATTGAAGTGTGATCAGAGCCTCTTCAGTTCCAGAGACGTCCCGTCCCTGTTCTGTGTCTAACTGGAGGCTGAAGCTCAGAGAGGTTGTGCACAACCTGTTAAGCCTGCTGGGAGACACTGAGGGAAAGAAACGGAGAGACTGGAGTCTGTACAGAACCGAGGAAACTGACAACTGAGGCTGCGCAGCAGAAGACTAGATCTGTCCCTCACTGTCCTCCACTAACTTACTGATGGGCTCAGTGACCCTCCTCTGCCCTGACCTCCCTGAACACAGCAGCCTGGATTCTGTGGTTTCTAAATAAATGCTGCATCTGACCACTTTATTTTAATTTTATGAAGCAACACGTTAACATGATTGTTGGAGGTTTATGACACACAAAATTCCAGACAGAGAGGCACAGACAGACCCACACAAAGAAGCACAGACAGACCCAGACAGAGACGCACAGACAAATACAGACACAGGAGGACAACCAGGTTCATATGACTAAGACTAAGACTCAATGTCATGTTAAACCTCAACGCTTTCCTAAAAAAAGCTAAATAAAAAATTCAACACTCAACGGAACAAAATAATAATACCAATAATATGACAGATGTGAGCTGACTTTTATTGGCTTAAATGCACACTCTGCAGGTGTGGGACATCCTGGCGCAGCAGGTATGCCGCTCTACTGGGTGGAGCTGTGTGCTGCGGCAGAGGGGCGGCTTTGACTAATAGTTTCCATTGGCTGTTTCTGAGGATTTTCTCAAATGACTTTCTAGCTGTCTCCCAGAACAAACTATGCAGTACAGCGATTCTGAGGAAATTGCAAAGCCCCAAAAGAGGGCAGGGGGCATTCGAAATGTCCTTTAATACAGTATAGTATGAATATGTTTAGTAGTAGTACTTTAATAGTGGGATAGTTTTTATACACAAAACCAGACAAACACAACTCTAAACATAAAGAAATTGGCATTGAGCAAACTACTGTGACTGCTTCATTACCAAAACAAATCTATTAAATACATTTGTGTTCATGTGACAGTTATAATTAACAGTTTTCACATACATAAATAGGGTTGAAGCCAGTCAAAATGTAGCCAATGTTCTGTTAGATCTAGACTGGCATTTAATTCAGCATTCGATCTAAACCGAGACCTAAAAAACAGAGGTGTAAAAAGTATTCGGAAGTCATACTTGTAAAAGTAAAAATATTCTATCAAAAACTTACTCCGGTAAAAGTAAAAAGTCTCCCATTCAAGCAATTCTCAAGTAAAAGTAGCTACTTTTAAGAGTACTCAAGTACCAAAAGTAAAAGTAAATTGATGATTTTAGTAATAAAGTGAATGTGGATGTGTTTGCATGTGAACTTTTTAAAGGGAGCACACAAGCAATTCATTTGAAGTTTTAATCCAACATTTTATTTTCCATAAATTATCAAGTTATATTTACGGTTCCTTCACGTCCGACTAAAATTAATGTTATTTAGGCACATATCTGGATATTACTTTCATGTGTATTCAGTATTAAAAAAAGGTAACCTTGGGGGATTTATATGAATAATTTTGGTTTTAATTAGCAAACTCACTGTTCACACACACACACACACACACATATATCCCAAAGAGTTAAGCACAAAACAAAATAAACAATATAAAATATGTACCCCTGTAGTGATCACATTTGTAATAATGTAATCTATTGTACTATGTTGCAGAAGACTGGGTTTGAATCTCAAAACTCAAAATGATACATCTCTGCACAATAACGCTCACAGCCTAGCGGGGGGGCAGTGTCTGAAACAAACGAAGAGGCACTTCGGTCCGGGGGGGGGGAAATGTGACAGGGGAATGAAAAGGGGCAGTGGCTCGATACGTCCCTGTATCTGAATATAACTTAAAAACATCCTTACACTGCAGTGTGCTGGCCCAAATAAGGCAAGCATATATAACGAAAAATTGATTTTGTAGCTGCACTCTCACTTATTAGGTATTTTTAGGTATTTAGACAGGACTCTTGTATTACAAAAGCTTCATTTTATTGAATAACAACGTGTTTCGACACTACTAGTAGTATAGATGCAGCAATCAGCTCCGGTTCTGTCATGACCTCTCCAAAACGTTTCTGGATGCCATGTTTTAGGGCCTCAAGGGGGGGTTGACAGACTTTACAGCTTGACCAGCAGTTGGAAAAGAGTTGGAAACAGAAAACCCATATGGACTGACGATTCCCCATGAAATATGTTGAGGGCCATGGCAGGCTTCATTACAGCAGTGTAATCCCATTTCAGCTGGATTCAGCCTGCACCATAAAAATGAAAAATGTTAATAATAATCTAAAAAAACGAATCTGAAACAATATTTTAAAAAATCTTCCCAGGTCTTGCAACTTACATTTTTATCTTTAATGCGGAGCAAATGTTTCAGATAGCTTGTTCTCCTTGTTCCCTCTGGATGCGCACCACCCTTTCTACAGCAAGGAACAGTGAGTTCCAGCGGGTCTGATTGGGAAGCAGGAACTGCAATTTACACTCACGTTGCACAGTTTAAATACAAGGTTTAGAGCAACATAGTCTTCAGAATTCTATTAAAAAAAAATATTTTTGACACAGCAGTGCACATTAGGGTTGGCAGTGCTCCTGGTTTGCTGGCCCCGGCTCTGGAGTGGCTCCAGAGGTTCAGTTCCAGCCCCAGGCCGTTCTAGCAGCCCCAGCTCCAGCTCCAGAGCGGCTCCGGTGCAGCTCCACACTGCTGCTCCAGCTCCGGCTACTTTTAACCAGCTCCAGCTCTGGAGCCACAAAAAACAGTGCAAACTAGGATGCGTTATAAATAATGATTCCTTTTTTACTTCTTTTATATAAATACAGTGAGGGAAAAAAGTATTTGATCCCCTGCTGATTTTGTACGTTTGCCCACTGACAAAGAAATGATCGGTCTATAATTTTAATGGTAGGTGTATTTTAACAGTGAGAGACAGAATAACAACAAAAACATCCAGAAAAATGCATTTCAAAAAAGTTATAAATTGATTTGCATGTTAATGAGGGAAATAAGTATTTGATCCCCTATCAATCAGCAAGATTTCTGGCTCCCAGGTGTCTTTTATACAGGTAACAAGCTGAGATTAGGAGCACTCTCTTAAAGGGAGTGCTCCTAATCTCAGCTCGTTACCTGTATAAAAGACACCTGTCCACAGAAGCAATCAATCAATCAGATTCCAAACTCTCCACCATGGCCAAGACCAAAGAGCTGTCCAAGGATGACAGGGACAAGATTGTAGACCTACACAAGGCTGGAATGGGCTACAAGACCATCGCCAAGCAGCTTGGTGAGAAGGTGACAACAGTTGGTGCGATTATTCGCAAATGGAAGAAACACAAAATAACTGTCAGTCTCCCTCGGTCTGGGGCTCCATGCAAGATCTCACCTCGTGGAGTTTCAATGAACATGAGAACGGTGAGGAATCAGCCCAGAACTACAAGGGAGGATCTTGTTAATGATCTCAAGGCAGCTGGGACCATAGTCACCAAGAAAACAATTGGTAACACACTACGCCGTGAAGGACTGAAATCCTGCAGCGCCCGCAAGGTCCCCCTGCTCAAGAAAGCACATGTACAGGCCCGTCTGAAGTTTGCCAATGAACATCTGAATGATTCAGAGGAGAACTGGGTGAAAGTGTTGTGGTCAGATGAGACCAAAATCGAGCTCTTTGGCATCAACTCAACTCGCCGTGTTTGGAGGAGGAGGAATGACCCCAATAACACCATCCCCACCGTCAAACATGGAGGTGGAAACATTATGCTTTGGGGGTGTTTTTCTGCTAAAGGGACAGGACAACTGCACTGCATCAAAGGGACGATGGACGGGGCCATGTACCGTCAAACCTTGGATGAGAACCTCCTTCCCTCAGCCAGGGCATTGAAAATGGGTCGTGGATGGGTATTCCAGCATGACAATGACCCAAAACACACAGCCAAGGCAACAAAGGAGTGGCTCAAGAAGAAGCATGTTAAGGTCTTGGAGTGTCCTAGCCAGTCTCCAGACCTTAATCCCATAGAAAATCTGTGGAGGGAGCTGAAGGTTCCAGTTGCCAAACGTCGGGCTCGAAACCTTGTTGACTTGGAGAGGATCTGCAAAGAGGAGTGGGACAAAATCCCTCCTGAGATGTGTGCAAACCTGGTGGCCAACTACAAGAAATGTCTGACCTCTGCGATTGCCAACAAGGGTTTTGCCACCAAGTACTAATTCGAAGGGGTCAAATACTTATTTCCCTCATTAACATGCAAATCAATTTATAACTTTTTTGAAATGCGTTTTTCTGGATTTTTTTTGTTGTTATTCTGTCTCTCACTGTTAAAATACACCTACCATTAAAATTATAGACTGATCATTTCTTTGTCAGTGGGCAAACGTACAAAATCAGCAGGGGATCAAATACTTTTTTCCCCTCACTGTAACTGTTTAATAAAAATAAAATATTAATAACAAACGTCTGTTTAACCATTCAAACATGAAAAAGTAGAAAATTGTAAAGATGTCTGTGTCCAACTAGGGTTACACTGCAAATCATCCTGAGAACACCATCCCTACTATGAAGCATGGTGGTGGCAGCATTATGTAAAATGGTTGCAGCAAAGTACTGAGAAATCCTGTAAAACAACCTGCTGAAGTCTGCAAGAGACATGGGACTTGGGAGAAGATTAATCTTCCAGCAGGGCAATGACACCAAACATACAGCCAAAGCCACATTGGAGCAGCTTAAAAATAAAAAGGTCAATGTCCTGGAGTGGCCCAGTCAAAGCCCGGACCTCAATCCAATTGAGAATATGTCGAAAGAGTTGAACATTGCTGTTCACCAAAGGGCCCCATCCAACTTGATAGAGCTTGAGCAATTTTGCAAAGAAGAATGGGCAACAATTGCTGTATTCAGATGTGCAAAGCTGGTAGAGACTTATACACATAGACTCATGGCTGTAATTGCTGCCAAAGGTGCCTCTACCAAATATTGAATGAAGGGGTGATTACTTATGCATTCAATTATGCAACAAATTAGTTTTGTATTTGTAATTAATCATATTTTTCACTTTGACATTATGGACATTTTCAGTGTTGATCAGTGGCAAAAACTCCTGATTAAATCCATTCTAATTTCATGTTGTAACACAATGACATGTGGAAAAGACCAAGAGGGGTAAATACTTTTGAGAGCTACTGTAAAATCAAGCCACACAGCACTCTCCTTAGACAAGCAGTGGAAGTGGAATGGACTTTACTTAGAGCTCAATGACTTTCAACGTGACAACATCATAGGATGCCACCTTTCCAACAAGTCAGTTTGTAAAATTTCTGCCCTACTAGAGCTGCCCTGGTGAGCTGTAAGTGCTGTTATTGTTAAGAGGAAACATCTAGGAGCAACAACAGCTCAGCTGCGAAGTGCTTAGCCACAGAATTGGACTGTTGAGTGCTGAAGTACGTAGCGAATAAAAATAGTATTTCGTTGGTTGCCTCAATCACTTCTGAGTGCCAAACTGCCTCTGGAAGCAACGTCAGCAGAAGAACTGTTTGTCAGGAGCCTCATGAAATTGGTTTCCATGGCCGAGCAGCCGCACAAGCCTAAGATCTTCATGCGCAATGCCAAGCTTTGATGCCAAAGCTCGCCACCATTTGACCTGGGAGCACTGGAAATGCGATCTCTGGAGTGATGAATCACGCTTCACCATCCGGCAGTCTGACGGAGGAATCTGGGTTTGGCGGATGCCAGGAGAACGCTTCCTGCATGAATGCATAGACCAATTGTAAAGTTTGGAGGAGGAATAATGGTCTCAGGGCTCAGCCCCTTAGTCCCACTGAAGAGAAATCTTAACACTACAGCCTACAATGACATTCTAGGTGATTTTGCACTTCCAAATTTGTGGCAACAGTTTGGAGAAGGCCCTTTCCTGTTTCAGCATGACAACCCGTGCACAAAGTGAGGTCAATACAGAAATAGTTTGTCGAGATTGGTGTGGAAGAACGTGACTGGCCTGCACAGAGCCCTGATGTCAACCCCATCCCACCTTTGGGATGAATTGAAAAGCCGACTGTGAGCCAGACCTGATCGCCCAACATCAGTGCCCGATCTCACTAATGCTCTTGTGGCTGAAATCCCCTCAACAATGTTCCAACATCTAGTGGAAAGCCTTCCCAGAAGAGTGGAGGCTGTTACTGCGTCAAAAGGGGGACCAACTCCATATTAATGCTCATGATTTTGGAATGAGATGTTTGACAAGCAGGTGTCAACATACTTTTGGCCAGTGTATGTATTTTGACCCCCTGTCCAGTATTTTTGGAAGATGTCTGTTTATTTTAAGTACTGTAATCTATTGAATATGTCGTTAAAAATGTTATCAGTGTACAATTTGCCCTCAACCCCCCCCCATCATTGTCTAATTGCCAGCACCCCCTCTAGGTTGACATTTCGCAACCCCCCCCCCCACCAGGGTTCCGGTATTTTCGTATCTCAAAAGTGGCAAACAAGGTGCAGGGGGCATGACTCCAGCATGTGACCTTAACTCCCTGGCAACCAACTTTTGGACAAACTAGTCAGGACATTTCAGATAACAGATGGCTATAAAATGAGGTTAATTTAGGCAGAATTTGGTTGGAATAAAATAATTTGGAAATACTTAAAACTTTAGAGTTAAAATGGGCTTTACTTCTTTTGCAAGTGGTTTATGAGAGATGCCCTGAGATTATAGAATCACTGAAAGTGAAGGTGTCATATATTACAATTACAAAAAAATAATGTATTATGTACTAATAGCTGGAGTGAGAACTGATCTTATGTTATAACCCCCAACACACAACAATACCTATGAAGTTACATATTTTGTTAATTTAAGAAAACTAGACTTAATATCTGAGTGAGTTTAATGAAGGGGGAGAGATTGGAGCAGCTCTATGACCTGGGCTCCTGCTCCAGGCTCCGGAGCACTCTGATGAGCTCCGTTCTGACTACAGCACTGCCAGCTCCAGCTCCGCTCCGGCTCCGGAGCACAACTAACAAAAACTGTCCAGCTCCGCTCCGGCTCTGGGTCCTGGAGATGGCCAACCCTAGTGCACATACACATTTTGAGTTTAATAAGAATAAAAGCAGAACTAGTCTACTCAGTGTTATTATTACTCAATTTCTTTGCAGACACCCCTATCCGGGGTGACTTACAATTGTTACAAGATATCACATTATTTTTTTACATTTACCCATTTATACAGTTGGACATTTACTGGAGCAATCTAGGTGAAGTACCTTGCTCAAGGGTACAACAGCAGAGTCCATAGCCCTAACCACTACTACCCATCATGTTAAAATTGAAAGCACTTAACTTTTATTTAGAAGTAAATGAAGGAAACTTCATTCATCATATATTACATTTAAAAAGCCAAACTGATACATATACGCTGGGATGATACTGTTTCCAGAGACTAGAACCCAGCAGGGAACTCACACAGGGAGCAGAAGTTAGCTGTGAGTGTGCTGTTGTGTTTTAAGGTGTCTTAATTGACTGAAGCTTTTCCCACACTGGGCGGAGCTGTATGGTTTCTCTCCAGTGTGAGTGTGCTGGACTGTAAGTCTTGCTAATTGACTGAAGCTCTTCCCACACGGGGTGAACCCTCAGGACTGGGGAACTGCATGGAAGAGATGTGTCTATATACTACAGTATATATCATTAGTGAAATGTATTATTTTATCACTATTATTGTTTATTATTATTTTGTCTATTAATACAGCAAGGCACTCAATTACATCACATATCACCCACTGACACAATACTATCACACACTGCAGCACTGCCGACACCTTGGGACTACACTTATTTATATGAGTCATTAATAAAGACATTGACCGGGGAGTTGAAGTCAGAGACAGAATCCAGATTCAATCCTTTGTCAGACATTAGTGAGTGCGGGCATGATGAATCCTTTCCCTGCCTTCGTGTAGCCGGGCCTTTTACTGCCCAGTTCTGCCCCTTACTGCCCCCAAGAGCCACGTGCTCAGATTGCTTCAGTAAAGCTGAGCATGAGAGCAGCTCAAATGGGTCTTTCATAGCAAACACCAGCAACATGGAAGGAAATAAAAGTACAAATACAGAGAGATTTAATTCAGCCTCACCTCATCTGAGCTGCTCGACATCGCGGTGTGTCAGATCTAAATCAATACAAAATGAGCAAATATGTCAATTAATTCCCATCACGCTTTTGCTATGGGGGCCAAACAGACAATAAAAACAGACACACAAACACTTTTATTTTTTTACCACAACAAATAGAAAAAAAAGAGCTCAATTCTCCACACACGCAGACCCAGATACACTCACATACAGACACACACAACTATACACAACTGTACAAAATAGAATAATGACCATTGTCAAAGTGTTTGCTGTAGTGAGTGTGTGTGTGTGTGTTTGCTTCAACTAAAAATGACCTCAAGCACATGAGCCACCCATCCTGCCACCCAGAGCCACAGGGGTGGAGGAGCATTTTTCCCGTTTTCAAGTTGTTTTAAGATCGGTCACAGAGAAACACAGTGGCAGCGGGTGGGTTTCTTGTAAGGTGGGCCAGAGACAACCACCTCCCACTCAAACGGACTCTGCTGCAGTGACAGCACAGCACTCAATGGCGCTTCTTGGCCAGTCATGGTTGACTATAACTCAGGGAAGGGCAGTCTTACCTCTCGGGGCATGTACAGTTATGAAACCAAACAAAATAAAACACGAAACAAAACCTTTTTGAATCCACCTTCACTGTATAAACAAATCCCTCTGTTAACATACAGTGCTACACAAAATGGATGACACAAGAGAAACAGCAAACAGATCCAAATCACAAATACAGAACTAAGAGTAGTCAGAGTCCAGAAGAAAGAAGTTTGTTTAATGTTGTCGGGTTGTCATAAAATCGGGGTCCAATGCAAGGTCAGGGTGTGGTTTCCGAAGCAGAGGTCATAAGCTGGGTATTCGTTTGTTCTAGTATGTTTCTCACTCTCTCACCCTCCTCGTCCTTTCTCTAATGCAGGGGTTCCCAGTGTCTGATGATGGAGGGCCAATTTTCAGAGGTTGCATTGGACCGGGAGGGCCGCAGTAGAAAATGAACCACCGATGAAAAGGAAATATGTCTCAAATCATACCTTTTTATGTCCTATACATGTCAGGGAACATTTATGAACTTTAATTGTTGTTTTATTATTTCCCACAAAATTATATAGGCAATTTGTAACAGAAAATGTTCTGAAAGTGTTAAAATATAGTACAGGTTCAGAAAAGAAGGTTGGCTTTGGGGGGCCACACAAAACATCCTCGAGGGCCACATTTGGCCCCCGGGCCGCAATTTTGGAACTCCTGCTCTAATGGATACTGAGACGTGCTTCCAGGGTTGCATGGAGTTTTATAGAAATAGAAATATACCAATATTTGGGACACTGCCATCTAGTGTGTCCAGGTGGTAATTGCACGTAGGCATTAAATTCATTGCAACTACGCATGCTCATAAGTGGTTATGGTGCCCGTCTCAGGCTGCTGCGCTCGCAGCTTCCCCTCCCCCAGATCACGTGAAGAGTTCCTCACTGGACATCAGGGTGGTTGCCAGATTGGGGGGAACCATAAATGGGGCGATATCTGAATAAAGTGTGTTTTTTATGCTAGTTAGGCATAATCATGAATTCAATTCTATATCTATAGGCAGAATGCTGTGCTAATATTTATGAGATTATGAGAGTGCAATGGGAATACATGATCATTTGATAATTGCATATATTTCCTTTATCTATCAATTTAAGGACCAGATAAAACCTGGGACGGCGAAATGACTGAATATGCAATTCATAATTGTTTTCTTACGAAGATAACATACTGTATTTTGTATGATTAAAATGTCCATGGCAAATTGGAAATAAAGGAACAACATCCCAATTAAAGCTGGCTAAATATCAAGTGATGACTACAGTAATAATAAGTAGTCTATATTCTATGAATTTCAGAATGGCTTTGTACAAGGCGTATTAAAAGTATGCGATTATAAAATCTAGGAGAAAAATGTTTGGAAATGGCATGCACTTATTTTCATAATGGTGCCCTGCATTTTAATTTGGAGAGAATTTGTTTTGTAAATGGTGAAGTGTAAATGGTAACTACTCTTTGAAGATAAAAGATTTATAGATGTATATCAACGTTGTTCTTGGAAAACAGCATAACATGTAATCTACCATTCCCATATAATTAATAAACTAACAATTACATAGTGATCATTATGATGGAACAAGAGACAAAATCCAAAATGCAACTATCAGAGGAGAGGAAGAATTATACAAAATTCTAGTGCCTTGCAAAAAGTATGTTCCATTAGTGAAATCTCAAAATTATGCATCCTTATTATTTTTACTTATTTTTTTACTCTAACAGAATACTTCTAAGGGTAAGATGAGTTACATGGTGATTGCATAAGTATTCAGGATTGAAGCACCTGTCAGCAATTACAGCTGCAAGTGTAAGACTCTACCAAGTATGCAAATTTTGCCCATTCTTTTTGGCAGGTTTGATCAAGCTCTCGCAAGTTGCATGGGTTTAGTTTAAGGACAGCAGTTTAAGTGTTTCCACATATTCTCCATCAGATTCAAGTCAGAACTTCAGACGGGGCCATTTATTTTCTTATTCTTAAGCCACTGTACTGTGTATGTGTGTGTGTATGTATATATATTTCATGGCCATAACTTTTGTCACATTTACATTGTTGTTTATTTTTAAGAAACTGCAATCAACGTTAAAATAAGAAAACAACAATTAACACAATTTTAATTAAACACTGTGAAAAGACAAAACGCACATAAATAACCATTACATCGTGCTATTGTACATAATGGCAATAGTACTGTGTAGAAAAAAAATTAACTGTTTTAAAGAGAAAGTTGAATGATATATTTTGGTGACAATATTGAAAGCATATGGAAATAGAAAACATCCTGCAAGTAAAAGAAAATTCAGGTTGAAAGTTTCTAAAACTATTTTTCCCTGTTTCTTGAAGATTCAATACAGAACAAAAGTTAAATTTGTAAAGATCATATTTGTAATATCAAAAATATATCGATGGGTCTATAACTAAAGAAAAAAAAATACAATATCAAATATTTACATTTTTTGTGAAGAATTAATCAAATACTTTATATATACACAACAGTTTGGATTGTCCCTGTAAGAATATACATTTCAGAAAATGTAAAAACATGGAAATGTGCTTACAGAAAGATCATGCACTTCAAAAAAGGTAGGTTTATCCCCCCCCCCTCAACAAAGATACAAAGCTTTAATAAAAGTAGAGAGCTCTTCTGCACTTCTGTTCATGGCCTTTCTGGTTAATTGTCTTTACATGTCACTGTAAAAGAAAAAAACAAATGAAAAAATAATCAGTAAACAAGCAAATTAAACACTAATTTGATACATATGCACAAATGACTAACTCAATGAATGGTAGCTGTGTGGGAACAAATAACATATCGTGGTTTAACTTAGTAAATTACATAATACAAGTTTTATTTCCACCTGTTTGTTTGTTTGTTTGTTTGTTTGTTTGTATGTAATTTTCCCTTGTCGTCTTCTCATCTCGTTTGGAAACGAGTCATACTTTCTGCTGTGCTTTTCTTTGCTCTAAGAGAATAAACAGATCCAGATGCCATTAAGGCTAGGTAGTGGGTTATGCCAAAGTGCCACACGATTTTAAAATCACTGAAACAACCAAGCAAGTACTAAGCAGCACATAAAAAAAAATTAGGAATGTAAAATTAGGATAACTTACAATCTAGTTAATGCTTTGCCTTTGAACCTTAGGCCCAATGCCTTGTGTGGAGTCTTCAGAACTGGGGCGCTTTACTGTGGTCAACATACTGGAAAGATGTCCTCTCCCTGAGAAAAGAACCATAACCATTTATACTTCTTTGATTTTATTTGTTTGTTTGTTTGTTAAAATCCTCTTCCCTACCCCAATACAATGTCTGTTAAGAGTAACACTGTGCTAAAATCATAATTAAATCTATTTCTGATGTCATTTATCAGCATTGGAGGATTAAAGTTAAGGTTTCACACAGTTATGCAGTCACTTTTAAAATAAGTGTCCGTTTGTTAAAGGTTCAAAGAAATGCAGTGTGAAATTCAGGTTTCCATTGCTGTTAAGGGGGGTAAAGATGTGTTTAGATATGGCTTCAGAAGAATTGGAGTTTAAAGGAGCTTAGTCAAATCCACAAACACGTGTTCAAAACATATTTCCATGGCTGTGTGTATGTAAAAGAAAAGCCTTTTCCAGTAATTGCCGATAGACAGAATGTCTTGTGTCTTCACCCCTTAGAGATGAAATCGAGATCAAATTGAAGATTTAAATCCTAAAATGGTTTAACCTTATGTGGACGATAATTAACTTATTAAAGCATCCCCATGTCCCATGATAGAGTCAAACTACTATTGTATGTAGCAATTTGTTAAGATTGGAAATATGCCCACACCTGATTTTCATTACAAGACCATTTTGTAAAATAAAAAATAAAAAAAAACACAAAAATGAATAAATACATTAGTAGACAATATAACTCCTTTCTGATAATTTGGTCTTGATGTAATAGTTTGATACAGGATACTATAAGAACATGGCTCTAACTGACTTCTCTCCATATTATTCATCTGTCTTTAGGTCACTTTAGCACTATTGATTTAAAACGGGTGAAACGAATTATTACCTTGCTGCAATATCATACTTTGCGTTTGGTGTGAATCTCCCTGTGTGTAGCTGAAAACGTTGCTTCCGTGCGTGTAGCCTTGAAGGAGAAAACAGGGGAATTATATATTAAAATACTGACTGCCTCTATGTCTCTCATTCATTTATGCCTTCAATTGGAATTGCACGCTCACCTTGCTGCATCAGACTACTGCCTGCTTGTGACTCTGCCTGGGTGTAAGCAGACAGACTGCTCCGGCTGCACTGGTACCCTAGTTGGGGAGAGAGAGTCAGAAAGTCAGAAATTGCACAGGTTTGGAGCCACTAAAAACTACAAAAGTAAACCAATATTAGCATTTCTGGTTTCTGCATAAAAAAACATTACCAAACCAGCTATAACTAGGAAACTATTTAAAAGTTTAAATGTATGGGATTGTCTTTTTAAAATATTGTTGTAGAATATTTGTTTTTTCTGAACATTTAAGATGGTAATGAACAACAAAAAAATGCTAGTAATATTACTGATAGTGGTAACCTATTATAACACACTATTATATATACCACTATAGCACGGGTTTTCCAAATGAATAGCTTGTACACATTTAATTCTCTGCAGCATATAATTCTTCTATTAGCTCCTAAAATGCCACCCGTACAGGAGTGGGTAGGGCGTTAGTCACAGATGTCTGTTTCAAGTCAGATGACAGGAATCCTATCTTAAGGGCAGATTGAATACAAAAACACTTCTTTAATGAGAGGATTACCAATTCATCACTTGACTTTTTTTTTTGTATACAGTGTAATTGATTTGTTTTATGGTGATCAAAAACAGAAGACTTGCACATTGAGATTTTAAAACATATCCTTGAAATCGTCTCATTCTTGCAGTGAGTACGAATTGGAGCACAGCGCACTCCACAAGCCCGGTGATAACAGTGTGCATGAGGTTCTGGTGCTGAGAGTGTGTGTGTCGAGTGTTTACCTTGCTGTTGCATCCCTGTGTGGGATTCTCCATGACTGTATGCCAGGACACTGACAGCTTGTGCCTCCATTATTCCTAAAAATATTAATCAGAAAGCTGATGGTCAACTACCTAATTACTTTGTTTTTCTATTCAAGTTATAAACCTTTGAACTTGATGAACTCTCAGCCACATCTTCGGTGATCCAAACAAGTTTGTGATCACATTGCAACCTTACATAAAAAAAAAAAACGGCAATGAATACTCACCAGTTGGGGTGTGACTGGCATGCATGCCTTCCCCTGAGGAGAAACCCACCATCCCTCCATTTCCACTGCCAGTCGGGTTGGAAGGCACAGAGGCAAGAAGACCTACAATTAAAGAAGACCGAAAATAATTAGAAAGATAAAGAAATAGCAGGGAAAGTTCAAAATTAGTTTTATTTTTTGCTGCTGTTGAAGATGCCACCATTTTTAAAAAATGATTATTTATTTATTTTAAGTTGTCTCACCAAGTCCTCTGTAACATGAAAGCTGCTGGTAGATCTGCTTCATCCTCTCGATGTTGAGGCGGCTGGCTTCAGCATGGTTCACCATGGGTTTGGGGTAATGCACACCAATGACACATTTCGCAACTTTCTGTACGCTTTCGGGTGCGTTCCAGGGATCATAAATGTACTTGGCAGGAAATCCCCTCAGAACAGGCAAGTAACGTCTAAGAAAAATAATACAAATAGAGCAATTTAATATATATATTTATATAGATGTATGCTTGGAATAACAAGCAGAGATGGAAAAATAAATTATTGGATCCAAGAACAAGCCAAAATATGTGAACATGTTAAAATGGCAATGGGCCAGACACACTGCAAGAAGAACTTCTCAAAGATGGACAAAATAAGCTATTGAATGGATAGCTGTAGATAAAAAGACGTAGAAGATGACCACATTAAAGATGGGAAGATTAAATCATAAACTATGGAGGCGTGACATGTAAAAGAGAATGACCAAGTGGAAACATCTTGGGGAGGCCTTCAACCTACAGTGGATTGATATTGATGGTGATTATATATGCATATTTTGTTCATTTTCAATATCAGAAACTTCTACATACACTAGTATTGGATGAATAGCATAGTTTCTCGGAAAAAGAACGTTCTAACTTGTTCTTTAGTTCTCTTCACCTTAGGGGTTCATTCTGTTCTATTTATTTTGATGAATGATGCTTCCAAAGCTACAGTACAGTGAGGGAAAGAAGTATTTGATCCCCTGCTGATTTTCTATGTTTGCCCACTGACAAAGAAATGATCAGTCTATAATTTTAATGGTAGGTGTATTTTAACAGTGAGAGACAGAACAACAACAAAAAAATCCAGAAAAACGCATTTCAAAAAAGTTATACATTGATTTGCATGTTAATGAGGGAAATAAGTATTTGATCCTCTATCAATCAGCAAGATGTCTGGCTCCCAGGTGTCTTTTATACAGGTAACGAGCTGAGATTAGGAGCACTCTCTTAAAGACACCTGTCCACAGAAGCAATCAATCAATCAGATTCCAAACCCTCCACCATGGCCAAGACCAAAGAGCTGTCCAAGGATGTCAGGGACAAGATTGTAGACCTACACAAGGCTGGAATGGGCTACAAGACCATCGCCAAGCAGCTTGGTGAGAAGGTGACAACAGTTGGTGCGATTATTCACAAATGGAAGAAACACAAAATAACTGTCAGTCTCCCTCGGTCTGGGGCTCCATGCAAGATCTCACCTCGTGGAGTTTCAATGATCATGAGAACGGTGAGGAATCAGCCCAGAACTACATGGGAGGATCTTGTTAATGATCTCAAGGCAGCTGGGACCATAGTCACCAAGAAAACAATTGGTAACACAATATGCCGTGAAGGACTGAAATCCTGCAGTGCCCGCAAGGCCCCCCTGCTCAAGAAAGCACATGTACAGGCCCGTCTGAAGTTTGCCAATGAACATCTGAATGATTCAGAGGAGAACTGGGTGAAAGTGTTGTGGTCAGATGAGACCAAAAATCGAGCTCTTTGGCATCAACTCAACTCGCCGTGTTTGGAGGAGGAGGAATGACCCCAAGAACACCATTCCTACCATCAAACATGGAGATGGAAACATTATGCTTTGGGGGTGTTTTTCTGCTAAGGGGACAGGACAACTGCACTGCATCAAAGGGATGATGGACGGGGCCATGTACTGTCAAATCTTGGGTGAGAACCTCCTTCCTCAGCCAGGGCATTGAAAATGGGTCGTGGATGGGTATTCCAGCATGACAATGACCCAAAACACACAGCCAAGGCAACAAAGGAGTGGCTCAAGAAGAAGCACATTAAGGTCCTGGAGTGGCCTAGCCAGTCTCCAGACCTTAATCCCATAGAAAATCTGTGGAGGAAGCTGAAGGTTCCAGTTGCCAAACGTCAGCCTCAAAACCTTAATGAATTGGAGAGGATCTGCAAAGAGGAGTGGGACAAAATCCCTCCTGAGATGTGTGCAAACCTGGTGGCCAACTACAAGAAACGTCTGACCTCTGTGATTGCCAACAAGGGTTTTGCCACCAAGTATTAAGTCGAAGGGGTCAAATACTTATTTCACTCATTAACATGCAAATCAATTTATAACTTTTTTGAAATGCGTTTGTCTGGATTTTTTTGTTATTATTTTGTCTCTCACTGTTAAAATACACCTACCATTAAAATTATAGACTGATCATTTCTTTGTCAGTGGGCAAACGTACAAAATCATCAGGGGATCAAATACTTTTTTCCCTCACTGTATTCAGAAAGTGGTTTGGGTTTTAGCTCCATTGAATGATAGATAGAAAAAGCTAGAATACTCTATATAGATGTATGGGCGGGACTTAGTTGAGGGCAGGTTCCTCAGGCTAGCTACACAAGTAGATATGCAACCCCATTTATAGAGATGCTGAGCAGCTGAAGTGAATGGAAGCTCAACAGAACTGCAGAAGGCTGCAGTCATACCTGGGCTAGAGGTGAATTATTTCCACAGCTACTAGTTACATTTTGTAAACTATAACTTTAATTGGATTTAAAGTCAGTGACTAGCAGTTCCCCATGTTTGATCTTACCAGAGAGCTGTCTACCTATCACATCTGCCTGTCTCACTCAAGCCAAGCCAAGCCACGTAACAACATAAAATACTTACACATATACTCCATATATAGTGATGGCTATAGATGGAAAAAGGCAGCACTCAGTTAAATGCATCACCTGATATAGTCTCCGTTGGGGTCTGTCCTTCTCCCAAAGCCCACAGGACAGTAGCAGTGAAAGAACTGCTGGAAGAAGGAGCTGCAGGACAGCCACATCCAGCTGCCAGCATTCACACTCCAGTCTGCATCCAATAGCAGCTCCTCAAACACCTTAGGACACAAAGATTTGAAGTTCAGTACCTACCCATTTTAAAAATAGGCACATATCATCAAGTGTGCGAACGCCCCAAAAAAAAAAAAAAAAAAAAAAAAAAAAAAACATAACGATGAGAAATAATAGGCTCTTTAGTTTTCTCAGGGATCGATGTGGATCTCAGGAAAACAAACAAGAGGGAGAATGTGCAAACACCCAGCTCTAGACAACACTACTGCCAGTTACAGAATAAATGCACTCTGTCAGATCTTCACTGGCATGGTTCCTCAGTGTCTCAGGGGCTGGAGTAGTTTGAAGATGTGTCTCACCTTCATGCCCTCCTCCCAGCTGATCCACAGGTCGCCCCGGGTCAGGAAGCAGGCCACCGCATGCCGGGCCAGGTGGTGGATCCAGCCCTCCTGCCGCAGTTGGGTCATGATGGCGTCGATCCAGGGGAAGCCCGTCCGGCCCTCCGCCCACTTGGCCAGGGCCTCGGGGTTCTTGTCCCAGGGGATTTGCACACATATCTGGTTGCCTTCCATCTTGTCGAACCGTGGGTTGTTGGTGGCGGTTGTGTAGAAAAACTCCCTCCAGAGCAGCTGTCCATAGAGTGACAAGGGTGGTGAACTGTTCTTCTTGACCTGTCGGGGGAGGGATGTGTAAATACTGTGCTCTACAATTCAATTAAGACTGACGGCTTTTGCTGTATGCATTTTCCATTATTTCAAAAACATCCGACTTCCATTACTACTATAAGAAACTGGTTTCATAAGATGTGGCACTTTGGGACCTCACCTTTTTGTACAGGTCTGTCAGTTTGAAGTAGAAGAGGTGGCAGGAGAGGCAGCCAAAGCGCAGGTACGGGCTCAGACCTGTTGGACTGGCCAGGAGGGAGTTGGCATTCATTCTGGGCCTTTCAAAGTTGGCCACCCATGCCTGAAACAACATTAAAAATGTCAAAAAGCACTGCACATACATAACGGATTAGTTTATTAGTTTAGAAGACTGGGCCACCTCTACATGTTTGCTGTGCTCTTATCGTTACACCTTGACAAAAACAATGCAGACGAAACCACTTTAAAAGCACACCAGTATCCTCTGCTATTTGTGTTTGCCAACAATAAGAACGCACGAAAGAGTTGGTAGGGGGTTCTACAAGATGCTAAAGCAGCTAGCTACCTCGGGATTCATCCTTTCCATGCCAAAAGACAGTATTCAGGTTTATTCTCCTCTTTATTACTTAAACCAATTAAAAGGCACAGTTTTACACCCTGCTGTGAAATTAACTTGCCAAACGTTTTAATAGCTGAGCAGTATCTTTGTTTCTTACCTTTCTCTCTAAATGTCTTTCCAGGCGAGTGAGGGCTTCCGTCTCTCCTCCTGGCCACACAGCAGAGGGCAGGCCTTCTGTGTCAAAACCTACACAGTAAGAAAGACACATATTAGACACGACAAAAAATCTTCTTACAAATCACAATCTCTCACATTTCAGTTGGTGACTTACAGCCCACATTACAACATATATGGCTTAATGAATAAAACCAGCTACATTTTATGCAGTCCAGAGTTGGCAATCCTTCCCAAATCTTTTGAATTGAACTGGACATAAGAAATAAGCAAATAGAGAATGACCAGTAAAGACAGCTTGGGCTTATGATTTTATAATGTTAGAAATGATTTATTAATGACTATGGGCAGCACATAACAGCTTGTAATAGCTTATACACTTATACAAAATATTTGCAAAGCACCTCTTGAAATGATCATTAATATATGAAACAAAACTGAAATGTAATTGTAAGAAAACTGCTGTAAAACTCAGGTCCACAGTCAGTCAGTTTAACATAATCCTCACCAAGTTCCTCCAAAGTAGGGACCCCAAACTTCTCATCGTGGTCATCCGACAGTGGGGTCGTGCATTTCCCCATGACCTCGGGAGTGATTGGCTCCACAGGAGTCTCCAGAGGGTCCATACGACTGATAAGGGTCTGAAACCGTTTGTACGTGAGAGGTGGCTGGCCTCCATTGAGCTCAATAATCCTGGAAGAAGAAAAACAATAATACTGTAAACCACAATTTTGATTCAAGTTCGATTCCATTTCATTGTGGAAAGGTACACAGCACTGCATGATTTATGGATGAGCGTCTTCTGCCACCTGCTGTTAGTATATTGCCATTACCAGAAGAGGGAGTTCTTTTATGTTGCCATCATAAGACATACAGTAGTGCATTTCCTGTCTCTGGAATATATAAACCGTGCCAGATAATTCAATTTCTTAAAGGTGAATAGATCAGATTTTCCCTACCAAACTCAACTGGCGAGATTATAAATTATTGCACACATTATTATTTTGGAAAGTGCAGGATGCTGCTTACAGAATTGATAACCTTGTCTAACTGCAGTAAGAGATTCATGATACATTGCCAACAACCAGTTCCCAAATGATGCCCAGTCATAAAAGCACAAGTACATAAAAAAGAAAGTGGAATCTCTGCTTACTTTTCTAAATCATACAAGGTGTGCGAGATGCGAACAATGACTTCCACTTCAGCCTCGCTGGCCAGTTTCTTAATGGCTGCATCTCTCTCTTTCCCAAAGGGCTCGGAGTCGTATTCAAAAGACAGTCGGTTGATATTCCATTCCTAGAGAAGAGGCAATGCGTCAGCAACATGTGACTTAATGAGGCAGAACTGTGGAGATTTCCAACATAGATTCATTAGCTGAGACAAAAGTTAGTGCGATTTGCTCAGCCCTTGGTTAAACACAGACAAAAGAGTTTGCATCAAGGAAAAAAATCTATACATTTATAGCTGCATTTTTAAAGCTTTGCATTAAAAAACCCTAAACTGTGGAAATGGAAAATGTGTTTGCAACATTTCCAGGAACAATTAATCAGTGCTACAAACAGCCTGGCATAGACTTTGTGAATGTGAGTGACCCTCAGAACCACAAGGGCATCCTGCAGGTTCTATAAATACCAGCGGTCATGCCTTGGGTACAGGAGACTTCATTATGTGCCGAGGCAGTTCACTGGACTCTATATCAGAAGCCTCGCCTCGGATGACATTACCTTAAAAAGGCGCGGAAAGACGTCAGCTGGCTGCCCTCGGATGACAAACAGGCGGGAATTCAGTTTCCGCAGACTGGCATCAAGATCTTCCAGACACTGAAGTAAAAACCTAAAGTATAGGAAATTGATATACATAAATAGACACATACATGCATATATAAACAAATACGTTCTGAATTCTGATTTATTCTTAAATGCAAAGTTCAATTCAAACGCTGAAAAATCACAACCTGTAAGCCCAGAGATGTCTCTCTCCAGAGAAAATTACTTTTTTAAAGAATTACTGAGAAACTTCTCAACAAGCTAGCTTTGGGCGATAAAATGCTATCCATTTTTATTTTATTTTTTTTAACGACAAAAATACACAGGGAAAGAATAATACCGCCATTTTTATTTTTTGTATTCACGGTTTCCAGTCTCTCACAGATCAAATTGTCTAATGGGAAGAAAAAAAAAACAAGACTAAAATCATTGCGTTTACTACGTTTAATCATTTAATTAAAGGATTTTTATGACTGCTGCTTAGGGTCCATCATTTTATGGATTCTTTCAGCTCTTCTGCATGAACTAATTTGTTTGGTCTGCTAACAGTCTCATAATATACTTAATTCACTACAGCTGGTCACATTGGGATAATCTAACTACATGGCTTGCCGACTAGTTGCATCTTCTCAATGAAAAAAAAACAAAATGGAGGCCTGCACTGGAGTTTATAATCCTGCCAGCACCGCCTGCGCAAAAAGGGTAGAAGTATTTATTTTCAATTTCCATTCTAACCAACAGATGTCACTACGAGACACTTATGTACCACAGTGGGAAACCTGCCCATTTACCTACAGCTACAGCCCTGTGTATTATATAACAAGTGTTACAGTTACAGTCTAGTATTCCAAACAATTCAACCATATGAATCCACCTAAAACCTAAAACATGCTTGCTCTCTGAAATTGTGCAATCCTTCATTTCATAATAACTTTCATTATTTCATACTCAAAGCAATTTAATAAAAAAAACTATTCTGTTGATAACTGTGTGACATAATTTAAGCTAACACAACACATTTCAATTTCGATTTCACCTGTATCTAACACACACTTCTATTATATAATTTCCAATCAAGATAAACACAGCTACTTAGGACCACTGCTGATCTGCAGATGACATTGTCATTTTTGCAGCTTCAACTTCGAGAAGCTTGTGTTCAATAACTTTGTGAAGAAAACTGAATTAGATCAAAGATAATTTAAGTGATGTGCATCATCCAAAATTGACCTATAAACGTACGTGCCTTTACTGCCGAGTGCTTTCTACACTATCACTCATGACTTAATAAGCTAGGCATCGGAATCCGTCTGATCCAGGGCTTAGGAACGCTATAGCAGCAGCATGACATAAGGTCGGCTGGATCCTGACTGCTCTATTGCATTAAGTTTGTGGAATTTTTATTTTGTCAACCTAGTGTGATGCTTCATGCTTTTTAAAAATAAACTAAATCATGCAAGCAACAACTTAGCAAAGACTGGCAACCTAATGAAAAAGAGTAAACAGAAAAGTTATTGTTATTTTAAGAGTTGGTGAGCAATTTAAACAGATACAAAGATTGAACACCAAGTCATATTCCAATGAGGGAAATGAACTGTCAGTCATGTAAGCATATTGGGAATCATTTTCCATTCAAATGCCAAAGTTTATAATGGGGTATGACTCATGGGAAAGATGTATAGTGCCGTTTGTGATTAAACCGATTAGAAAAAAAGCAGCCAGTGCATAAAACTTGTAAACATGGCAGACTGTGAAATCACAGTGAAAAGCATGCTTTCAAAATATGATTTATGCATCAAGACCCCATTTTCAGATTGACAGGAACTCCACTGCGCATATATCAATCTCCTGTGACAGATTTCTAGATCCAAGGGGCATAAACCATGTCTGCAATGACTGCACACAAGACTTAGGAGTATTTTACCATTCCATTGTCAGTATTGTAATACGTATACCACGCACCAGTTAAATTAGTTTCAGAAATTGTTCAATTTTCTGTCTGAATGATGTAGCATAATTACTTTCCAAATAAAACAACTAATAGGCAGCACTGAGTGTGTAAGCCTCAGTCAGAAAATTAAGTATTCATTATTTGGTTAATTGCTTAATTAAGAATTTAAATATAGGTACAAATGGTGAAGCATATGACAGATGACATGCACATTCAATTATAACATAAGAGCAGAAATAGACACATAATGTGGTAGTCATGAATAATATTCAAGAACTTTTCTCCCATTTTTGAAATGACAATACTGGTAGGGTAGTCCTAAACTACGTCTTCTGTAGCAGTTCAGAATGACTGTGTGTACTGTGAGAGATTTAAACACAAATTGGAATCACTGCAGCAAATCCTGTCTGATCTACAGGACACTACTGCCAGCAAACATAAATACTCTGCCCTACACAAGAGGCTGTGGCTCTGACTGGCTTCACAACTGACCTAAAAATTCTAATGGAGTCAGGTGCAGGCGATCGGCTCATTGTTGGCTCACAGGCTAAGCCATATACATGCACATGGGACGGACTGCGATCAAAAACAGAAGAAGTGAAGGATTTCAAATAAATATGATAAATCAGAAATGAAATAAGCAAAAAAAAAAAAGTGACATTTAGTTTTCAACCTTTTACTCCACTGTATCAGTTATTTCTAATATTTTGTTCCTCTAAACTTCAAGGACACTTTAGATGTCAAACTCATTTTGTGTGTGTGTATGTTTTGTATTAAGAAGTAGTTTGGTCTATTGTTTGTTTTCTAGTTTGGAAATTAACACTTATTTTGAAGGATCTTTGCATGGTCCCCGTACTGCACAAGTTTTACTCCACTTTTTGGGTTTTGTTTCTCAGAACACTGCGGAAATCGCATTATTTTAATGTGGTCCTTAACACTGCCAACCAGTAAAAAACAAACCTGGGCTGATTCAAACCATCAGTGCTATCATGTAGAACAGTGACAAAACAGAGATTTAGCTCTGCCTGAATTGAAAGACACTGACAAATCCAGTAATGCAAATGTAAGCAGTCATTAAACAATAACACATGCAATATACCAGACTACCTTAAACATTTAACCCTACTACATCAAAAGCATCAAGTCATTTAGCAAAGTAAACATGCTTTTCCATCGTACAAAGCAAAAAGCATGATAAACAGCAGTGCTGCTCCAATGCCAACTCAGACAGAATCCCCTGCACTGGAGGAAAATGTGACAAAACTCCATAACAAAATGAAAACAACCACAAATAAACAACAACCCCAGTAGTGCCAAACTGTACAGACTGAAAGTACAGTGCGATACCAGTGTGCAGCCTTTCTTTGAAACAAAAAAGGAGAGGTATGGTTTTCTCCAGTAAGGGCTTCCCTCTTCCTCCTCCCACTTTTGTGGAGAGCAGCGGACGCGCCTCCCTGTGATTACGCCACTGTTCCACTGGACACTTTGTAAAAGTAGGTCAGCGGTTGGCGCACAGGCAGAGACTGTTATAACCAAGCGCTGACACAGTGCCCTACTTACAACCCTCCTCTTGGAGTTATGTCACCTATTATGCGCATAACTGATATACCCCTTGATGTATTACAAAATTATACATTTACATGGGGAGTGGTTGTCCTCTGCAGAGTTCTTGTAACATTAGGTTACCTTGGTAGAAATGTTTTTTTTATTTTTTAAAGAGAGAGGAAAGGGGGTGTAACAGGGAGTCTGGTTAGCCAAGAGAACCTCGCCCAGAAATTCTGAGCGAATGGGATGTTTCATACCGCTTTAACCACATTTGTTTTACAATTTTTATTTTTATTTTAACATAAGAGGAAACCACCTCAGATTCTTAGGCTTATTTTTCCACCCCAGTTACTTTTCTATAAAATCTCAAGTTCCTACATTATAACACACCAAGAATATACAATTTTATCAATCAAATTAATAACCACCACCAATTACTGCCACCACCCCCAAGGTAGTACTTGAAGCTAAGAAAACAGACAGATTTATTTGAACTTCAATTTGGTCAGTGTTAAAAACTGAATAATCTCATGGAAATGTAGTGCTGAATAAATCTAATGTCTAGTTAATAGCTTCCATATCAAATGCAAAAGCATTCACGTTCACTCACTTGACAGATGTGGGAACAGTGATGCTAAAACACCAGCAGGTTACTGGCCACATGAAGCAGACTGTTGACTGTTGTAGCTTGTGTGTAGCAATCAGGTTGTGATTGCTCACATATTTAAATGTGCTGACAGTGAATTGAATGAAAAGGTGTCATTAGAAAATTCCCAAAATATTTTTTTATGACCATCTTAATTTTCCATAATTACTTTCACCATTCAAGTTCAGGTATTGGGATTGCAGTTGCAGATGTTGTAATTTTCTTCATAGTACATGTATAAATTCAGTATGTGGTCAAATCAATCAAACCACATAAAATGTCTACATAGCAACACAATGCTGTAATATTCATGAAAAAGTAATTTTATATTCTTCTTAGATTAAATACTTTCTTATGATATAGGCCTACCTGCATTCAATAGTTTCTAGTAACCCTATCCACATCAGTTTTCCATAGATGCTGATTAATACAATAAAATTAAAATATATTGTACACTTCAGCCCCAGCATGATCCCGCCTGCACACCCCAGTTGCCCTCTCCAAGTGAAGTCAGATGAAATGGGACACAGCTCTCTCGCTGAACACTGATAGGACTCTAAATTTAGCCAAGAGGCTGCCACACAATGTTATCAATGAAACAATGAACTAGATACTCTCATTCATTCACGCCTCACACTCGAACTGGAGAAGCTGATTTATACACCACATCACCAAGTAAACTCTAAAGACAAACACTGTACCAATCCCATTTTTAAAAAGTAATGATTACTGTATAACCGGTAAATGCAAGTAGAGCTAGAAATCAGAAGACAAAAAAAATAAAAGCATGACACCTTAATTGAGCTGTAGTAAGTGTTTTTCAGGTGCAATGCACTTATTTTTCTCCCTGCACTATGTAGCACTAAGCAGTAATGCATTCCTTATAAGATCTTATGAACCAATTTTTTATGGCAGGGTTGACAGTTAACTACATTATTTATTAATGGTAATAATAATAATAATAATAATAATAATAATAATAATAATAAACCAAACACTTATAATTTGACTCAAAGATTATACTTAATTAGAATAATTATATTTAATTATGCGACACCTTTGTAAGCAGGATTACCATTCCAGCACACTAAAAAGTTGAATGATACCTTTAGAGATACAAGGAAATTAATGCAAACCTTAATGAACAATATTGTAGACTGAACTCTGAATGTGCAGTTTATTATTTGTATCATGGTTTTGTTTTTAATTTAGCATATACAGGTTGTTATGCCCCCACGTTTCTCATTTCATATTACATTTTGTTTGTGAGATGAGAATGCTATACACCTTCATACCAGAACCTCACTGGAGGTCTGCCACATCACAGGGGTAGATCATTCAGAGGATACTTATTTATTAATTCAATAATCTTAATACACTGTGCACAACTCCCACCTAGTGAATGAAGTACTTACAGAGAGAACAGTCTCTAATTATAACAGTTAGGAATCTGTAAGATACAATTGTTAGCTAACAACCATGCAGATATGTGATTGGAGATCAATCATAATATTCTCAAATAACAGGGTCAGGCATCACAGAACCCCAATTCATATTATTTTGTTGGAGGTTCATATGCTAAAGTTTCAAACAATACTTCCTGGAAATACTGGGTTCTGTCTAGACAGAGATTGAATCAAGAATTTCTATCCCAAGTATCAGTTTCACCAATTTATTCACACTATGACTACGAAACAATACACTCAATTCTAGGTGTTTAAGCGCGACATTTTCCATAATTTAGGCCTAATACGTTTAACTTTTCTAGGTTTATGAATGACAGAAAATTACTACTATCGTTAGTGGGTAATTGTGCCAAAGCAAGTAGGCCACGCCCCCTATCCGCTTTCACCTGTAAACCTATGTAACGTAATTAAATGCACAAATAAACCCATACTAATGTATGCATTTACCATCACAGTTAACACCAGGGTCGAGTCAAAGAAAACCCACAGCCTGTCTGTCGCACTATTGCACCCGTCTGTCTATTGTCATTTTATTAGGTTTTTATTGGATTGCATATAGAAAGCCTCCCCTACCCTGACATTTTAATTTTGCAGACTCTTATGAAATGAAAACAAGTTCCCAGTAGATTTGAATACAATGCAACAACACAATGCTGTTTGCTAACTGCACATTCCAACAACCTGCAAATCATCACCCCTAAGCATGCAGTAAATAACTCATCACATTGTATCCCTTTAAATAAATGCAGACATCGCAGTGAATGACTCATGCATTTACATCATGCAAGATACGTTCAAGACACGCGTGCAAGGAATTAATATAACAACTCTGCATGCATATAGAGTTAAAATGTGTTTTTCTTACCTCCACCTGTTGATCCCAACGTTGGACGATCCTGCAAACCAGGGGTCGAGGATGTAGACGCAGCGCACCGTGTCGGCGCCCTGGATGGATTCCCGTAGCGATGGATTGTCGTGGAGCCTCAAGCCCTTCCTGAACCAATGGACCGTGTTCACGACCATAACTTACTAGAACTATCCCAAATAGCGTTTAAATCGTCAGAGAGCACTGCTGCTGTCACTAATGCTACTTTGCTATCTGTGACCTAGATAACAAAACAATACACTACGATTTATTAGGGGGGTTTTGTAATCGGGTCGTAAAAATAAGTCTCTTGTGAGCTTCTGACTCAATTAACCCTGCTCTAAAAAAACTTTTCCCATTGAATTGTAAAAACCAGAAAACCCCAGGAAAACCATCGGGACGTAAAGCGGCTGCGTACAAAACAAAATGTGAACGTATACACGGCGGGATTTAGGACCCGACGTCCCCCCCCACACAATCTCCTTCCCTCGTTTTATAACTTGTTTTCTGATCGCCTGTAACTCAACTTTTGACAACGTACGCGATTTCTTAATCAAGTAAATAAACTCGGCTGTCAATAATTCCCCAGCTGACAGATGTCAATTCACAGCAATATCCAAAACACTCCGGCCAGCCAGGCTTTGGCTTCCCCGACAGTAGAAACTGGGTTGGAATCAGGTTTGGAGTATTGGAAAGGTCTCGTATCTCCTCACTACACGTCTCGGCAAACAGACCGCCTCCGACGTCCGAAATCACCGTTTGGTTTTTGGTATTCTGCGATTATGATCCTGCGTCTTGTTATTTCTTCGATAGTAACAACTAAAACCACTCCTATCCAGCCTTGCAAGAAAAAGACGGCGCTCTCTCTGCCCTTGCTGCACCGCCCAGCTCCTTCGCAATCACCAAGCCGGCCTCTGATTGGCTCACTCCGCTGGTGACGTCCCTCTGTCTCAGTCACGTTCCTGTAGTGTGATTTCCAAGAGATAGAGATTTTGGCGCGCTAAATGTTTTTTCCCCGCGATAAAACCCTGCTGCCCCCTCTCAGTGTATTCCTTCCACAATTTAAAACAGTGGTCTTTGCGACTTGACTTGACCTAATTATTATTAGGCAAACACACTTGTCTCACATGTCTTTCTGGGTTTGCGCTACTCTCCGCCCCCTTGTGTGAGGCCTTTTCGTGATTGGTTCCGCGTCAGGACCCGGATGGACACATGAAGTAGGGCAAGATGAAACCAGCGTGTCTACACGTGTGCCTACGCAGGCTCCACATTGGAAAAAACAAGCGTTAGATAACCACCGTTCAGATCCCCTCCCACTTTTGCCCAGTGCTCTTATAACAGGCATTCATTTCAATTGCGTCACTAAAATACTGAAACATGAAGCAGATCCAGACCAGGAGAAAGAAAAAAAAAATCATACACTGAAACAGTTGAACGAGATTTATTTTTAGTAAGGCACCACTATTTGTGTTTTCTGACCGAATTACCATCAACGTGGTGCGTGTGTATGTATGCATTACTTGGTATGATTCAGTGATCAATAAATAATTGCCTTATACCACAGGTCTTTTTTTTAAACCTGTCACTGTAATTAAGCCCTTTCTATGATGTAGTCTATAACATGGCTATCCATAACATAATCTGATGTTTAAATATTATTCATGTAAATGATCTGAATTGAGGACCAACATACAAGACTTGTGAAATGCAACATAGTTCAATTCCAAAATAGAAAACGGACAGATGTTGCAATGAAAGCCCAAAATACCCAAAGCATAGCTACATTTTGCAGAATTGAACATATAGGGATCAAATCAGGGTAACATTACAGTTAGAGATTCAATCCCCAATACATATCAAAGCTGAAAGAGAAGGTGGAGCTGGAAGCAGGTAAAAAAGTGTGATGGGAGACAAGCAGAAATTGTTTCCCAATGGAAGAGGGAGATATAAACATTTGTGAGTGAGGGATGAGATTGGGTTTGTAGGAGTGAGGAAGGAGGGGGAGTTGGAATGGGGGGGGGGCATTGAAATGTTAACTGTTTAGCAGAGATGAGAGCATCTTATATACAGGAAACAATTGCAGGTACAGGTTTATGTCACAGGTGGCTTAGAGATGGTTTCCCCTGCTTCTCAGCAGAGCAGAGAGTGTAGGAGTGGAGTGCATATGGAGGACAGATGGAGCTGAGAGTTTCACACTGTGAAGAATGCAGAACAAATGGGAGTTGAGAAATAACCAGCTAACAGTGATGCTGGGTGGGAAGAGGGTGTAGAAGTCGCAACAGGAGGAGACCAAATAGGAAGGAAGCTCTGGGACAAGAAGATGGAGAGGTCAGAGTGACAGGAAGGAAGTCCTTGTAAGATGAGGTCCACATTTCAGCCAACACTGTGAGTATTATTGTTATACTTTTTTATCAGATGCCCTTGTGACTTACAACATATCACAATATGTCACATTTCTATTGTCAGTCCAGAATCACATGTGTTTAATGAAAGGCACCAGGTCTAGCTGTATGAATGGATTAAAAGAAAATTAACATGGATTTCCTTGAATCGATTAATAAGCAAGACTAGGCAGTGTTGTTTTTTAAAAAAATTTAAGTGACTTGTAACTGATAGCTCTCATTGCTGTATGTTACACTGCATCATGTGATACAATCAGATAACAGTGGGACTACAATTAATTACAAAATGCTGTCCCCTACAGGTTTTTCCCTATTATATCACAGATTACATACAGCAGGTTGTGCTGGTAATTCTTGTTGGAGACAAGGTTAATTATGTCCTGAATCTAAATTGCTGACTGCTCAGTTTTACAATCCGCAGAATGATGTGTTTTGATCTGTCATCTCTACTGTAATACCAAACCGTGTAGTTATATGGCTTAAGCAGTATAGGAACATTTCAATATATTAAATCTGCATGTTACTGCCTTAGGTTTATACTATAGACATTGGTTACATGTTGGTTTAGATATATTCATATATAAAGCAGAATCAGTGGTTATACTTTGAACAATTGAACAGTCTTCTAATAAATAAATAACTCAAATTAGTATTATTATTATTTTATATATTGTAATAAGCATTGGCCTGCAGAAAAATATTTCAAGTGCAAGTTGTAAGATTTCCCATTAGGTGGCAGTATAAACCTACAACCAAGGTTAACATGACTCTTCACAAATTTGGAATTACATAAAAGATAGACTTACGCATTGTGGGATTACTGTGAGGGTTAGATTCCCAGTAAACATGGACCACTATAGTGGTAGTATTGCATTTCAGCTGAGTTAATTAAGAATGGGTGTAGGTTTGGACTGGGCTGTAGCTTAAATTTTTGGTGTTGGCTAGGGTTGGGTTTTGGGTTGGGGTTGGGGTCCTGGTTACATTCCCAACTGAATTTAGTCTTCCGTTAGGGGTAGAGTTACATTTTCACTAAAGTTCTAATTTAATTGGACTATACGGAAAGAGGGCTTTGACTGAAGAGCAGGAAAAGAGCAGCTGCATGGCTTAAACCAGTATAAATCCCCCCAAGCAGTCAGTCAGCACTCCTAAGCTCTTAGCTCTGACAAAATGAATAATGAAGCCTTTCGCCTGACATGTATCTGCACCATGGGAAGCTAAAAAAATCTATGTAAATTCCTTATAAACTGCAACTCTATTATTTATAATGAAAGGTGTTATATTGTTGTTGTTATTATTATTGATGGAAAGGCGAGAGAAGAATGTCAGTATGGGTAAAAGCTTTTCCAGTTCTTCGCATAGTTGCATTTGTAGAACCAATCTGAATTCATTCATCTTCACTATGTGTTTGAAAGTCTGGTTTAGCACACAGTGTTCCCTATACAGATCATTATTATTTTGAGGCCTTTTTCCCCGGTGCTGTTCTCTGTCATTGTAACGCAAATTCTCAGTACTTATAAGTTATAAAGTTACAAATGTGTCTCCTACTTTGTCAGACATTTAACTTTTTTTGATGCTGAAAAAAGCTAACTTGATTAACATATCAGGAAGGAGTAGTGGCTGACAACTTTAAAAATGTTGTTTCCATGTGCCAATGTAGTAAATATATTATTTGTTCTTGTTCAGGCTGCTACACTGTCTTCAGTTGCTTAAATCCACTCCCAGGAACACTTCAGGGAGAATATATAATTAAAACAATTGTTACTGAATACTGTTCTTTCCCTCATTTGCCCTCAACATTACTTTCTCTGTAAAATAATCACATTTCAAAACACAAGACAGCACAGGATTAAAACTAAAGTAAAAAACAAACAAACACATAAGCCATATATGAAAAATCTCTGGAATAGTCTACAATACATAAACCTAGGCAATTGTGTGTTTTGATTCTTTCTTTATTTTTTCCTGTGTTCAAAAACACATATGTGGGACTATAACACAGACTGAATAACATTTTTCAGTTTTCCAACTCTACACAGTCATGTCTTCTTGGCTCCTATTCTTTTCAAAGGTTAACATCTACATCAATTATGTACGATTTTGTTTGCTAATTTATTCTCACTAACCAGATGTCTAAGTTGATCAAATTACTATGTAGAAATTTAAAATGTATAAGTAGGCAGCTTCAAATAAACAATTTTCTTTCCATTGTTCTTGGGTTTCAATATGAATATGATTGATACAGATAATCATGTATATTGAAAATTTGATTAAATAGATCCTTTAATGGTGAATATAAAAAGAATGCACCAATGTAAATATCTGGATGAACAAAGTATTTACTTCAATTTAAAGAGAGATAAAATTAAACACTAATTTATCTTAAACCAGATGTTAACAAATCTGGATTTTATTGCTGATCCCTCAAGCTTTCAGTTTGTAAGATTAAAATGCTCTGTGTTCTGCTACTGTTTTTATTCCACTATTTTTAATATGTCAGTAGTTTATATATGGAGGGATGGAACACCATTCTTCCAAAAGATATTCCCTCATTTGGTGTTTTGATGATGGTGGTGGAGAGCGCTGTCTAACACGTCGGTCCAAAATCTCCCATAGGTGTTCAATTGGGTTGAGATCTGGTGACTGCGAAGGCCATAGCACATGATTCACATAATTTTCATACTCATCAAACCATTCAGTGACCCCTCGTGCCCTGTGGATGGGGGCATTGCCATCCTGGAAGAGACCACTCCCATCAGGATAGAAATGTTTGTGACAATAGGATAAAGGTGATCACTCAGAATAACTGTGCAATGATTTGCAGTGACCCTTCCCTCTAAGGGGAAGTGGTCCCAAACCATGGCAGGAAAATGCCCCCCACAGCATAACTGAGCCTCCAGACCCCTTCACTGTAGTAAGTCAGGCCTGTACCATTCTCTTGGTGTCACCACACATGCACTCGCCCACTTTTTGAGAACACTAGCCGTCTTTGTGACTGAAGCTCCTGCCATTCGTGCCCCAATAAAGACCACTCTTTCAAAGTCACTTAGATCCTTTCCTCTTGCCATCATAATCCAAAATTGAGGTCAACTCAGCCTGCTCTGCATTTTTATACATGACAGGATGTTAATTGCTTAATTGTATCATGCAGTACACCTCTTTGGAGGCATCTGCATTCATTATTTTCCTCCACTCCATTTATTCAGATTTTTCCATTCATTTGTCACCCGTCTATATATATATATATATATATATATATATATATATATATATATATATACACACTCACCTAAAGGATTATTAGGAACACCTGTTCAATTTCTCATTAATGCAATTATCTAACCAACCAATCACATGGCAGTTGCTTCAATGCATTTAGGGGTGTGGTCCTGGTCAAGACAATCTCCTGAACTCCAAACTGAATGTCTGAATGGGAAAGAAAGGTGATTTAAGCAATTTTGAGCGTGGCATGGTTGTTGGTGCCAGACGGGCCGGTCTGAGTATTTCACAATGTGCTTTTGGGATTTTGACGCACAACCATTTCTAGGGTTTACAAAGAATGGTGTGAAAAGGGAAAAACATCCAGTATGCGGCAGTCCTGTGGGCGAAAATGCCTTGTTGATGCTAGAGGTCAGAGGAGAATGGGCCGACTGATTCAAGCTGATAGAAGAGCAACTTTGACTGAAATAACCACTCGTTACAACCGAGGTATGCAGCAAAGCATTTGTGAAGCCACAACACGTACAACCTTTAGGCGGATGGGCTACAACAGCAGAAGACCCCACCGGGTACCACTCATCTCCACTACAAATAGGAAAAAGAGGCTACAATTTGCACAAGCTCACCAAAATTGGACAGTTGAAGACTGGAAAAATGTTGCCTGGTCTGATGAGTCTCGATTTCTGTTGAGACATTCAGATGGTAGAGTCAGAATTTGGCGTAAACAGAATGAGAACATGGATCCATCGTGCCTTGTTACCACTGTGCAGGCTGGTGGTGGTGGTGTAATGGTGTGGGGGATGTTTTCTTGGCACACTTTAGGCCACTTAGTGCCAATTGGGCATCGTTTAAATGCCACGGCCTACCTGAGCATTGTTTCTGACCATGTCCATCCCTTTATGACCACCATGTACCCATCCTCTGATGGCTACTTCCAGCAGGATAATGCACCATGTCACAAAGGTCGAATCATTTCAAATTGGTTTCTTGAACATGACAATGAGTTCACTGTACTAAACTGGCCCCCACAGTCACCAGATCTCAACCCAATCGAGCATCTTTGGGATGTGGTGGAACGGGAGCTTCGTGCCCTGGATGTGCATCCCACAAATCTCCATCAACTGCAAGATGCTATCCTATCAATATGGGCCAACATTTCTAAAGAATGCTTTCAGCACCTTGTTGAATCAATGCCACGTAGAATTAAGGCAGTTCTGAAGGCGAAAGGGGGTCAAACACAGTATTAGTATGGTGTTCCTAATAATCCTTTAGGTGAGTGTATATATATATACCCTGTTGGTTCACAGATCTTAAATCTTAAAAAGAAAAAAACATGATATTTGTTATTGAAATAAAATAAAGCAATAAAGTCTTATTTATTGCATAGGGAAATAAATACTTGTATCCTTGTGAGTATCATTTTATACATTTGAGAGCACAAATTACACATGGGGACAAACTGATTTATCAATTTGGCTCATATTGTGTTATTGTGGCAATAGATATATCATTACATAACATACCACTTCTTCAAAGAGCTATCATAGTCAGTAATCATCTAGCAATTTTGTAGAAATATGAGGAACTAAAATCTATGCACTTAACTGCCCATCTTTTATGACCATGGTCGCAATATAAGTTAGGTACGGTGTTGTTATTTTCACAGGACAGACCCAAACATAGTGATTAATGGCACTCTGGGAATTGGATAATTAGAGGTCTGTGGATCTCAAAGAAGATTTTCTGGAAGGTTAATATCAGTCTTATGTAATCAAATATACATAAGTGGCCATTTCCAGATCAAATTTATTTGCTGATATTAATGGAGATTTCACCAAGGCCTGAACAGAATGACAGCATGTATTCCTTTTATTTGCATTCGCAAAGCAATGAAAACTGTTTATCTGACACGGTATTGCATTCTATTCAGCTACAATGCAAATCATGCTGAAAATCAATTCTTAGATCGGCATAGGTTTGGAATGGGTAGTTATCATAAATGCTGCCACATTCAAGTTTGAATATTTTCAGGCAATTGCATTATCTTGCAAAACCTTTTGTGGCACCTAAGTGTACAGTGTCTAGAGTGCTTTTTACTTATCTGCCATTTAAATATGTTAAAGGCACTTTTTTAACTGGTACTATCGTTCCAACAAGCTCTGCTCTCCTGAAGAGCAGTAGAAACCCACATTTACCCTTTTCTTGAGTCCAGTTGCCAGCACACCTTTTTATTATCCTGACTGTGCTTGGATGTTTTTTCTATTTATAAAATGGATTAAATGGAATCCATCCAATTGCTAGAGGCAACATTTCAGAAAATGTTCAGATGATTAGCAAATGTTAAAATAAATAATTGGAATCTGACAAAATATAAGTTATTCATGGGGTGAATATTTTTTTTATGGAGAGTGGCTTGGAATATCGATACATTGTACTGGAAATTGATTAAATGCATTGTAAAGCATACATCAAGGATGGATGGCAAGAAGGAGAGTTTAACAGGGACACTCATATAGTTCAGGTAATAAGGAACCACATGGCTTACAGACAGGTGCGGTGAAAATGTTGATTAGATACGCACAGCAGCTCTGCAATTCCAGAAATCTGCAGTGGAGATTTGCTGATCGAGATGGATAATCGCGGCCAAGCCAACTGAGTGTGTGCTGTGACTCTACATGGGGAAAAAACATGTATGAAGCAATAATCCAAACATTAATACATATCTATACATCTATATAATCTCGGGGGGGAGGGTTCACATTGCATTAAATAAATACATACATTATTTCTGATTCACTGTGATGGTTTATCAATGAAGTGTTTCTGAGGCCTTAAAAAAATCTTCACACTATTCACCTTGAACAAACTCGTAGCATTATTTTTTGTGTCACTAAAATTGACCTGACTGTTAAATTCCATCACTGCTGGACATAAGTGCTAGTGCAAAATATGAAAACAAGTACTGCCGGTCCTAATGCCTACCACCATACAGCATGCGACATCAAGTCATTCCCATGCTAGCAAACAGAGATTTGCCCCCGAGCTTTTAGTAATGTATAGTATCACCATGCTTGTTGATATATTTTCGACTGAACAAATTGCACATTCTTTTCTCCTATCCTCTTTTTGATTGCAGTAACAGCCATACCACAGAGGTCTGCCCAGCCTGTGAGTATAAATGCACATTTGTGATTTGAAGTGAACAATCCTAGTTGTTGTTCTCCACAGTTCTCTGCAGTAAGGGCTCCGTACATCTGATGGCTTTCAGAAAGGTAGCAAAACTTCAGACCTCTGGAATTGTCTGGTTTCTAAGCAACCCGCTATGCAGCAGATGTAAAGCAAATCAGCCCGGACTCAACGAAAAAGCTCTTATTGAACTGTGAAGGCAGTCTGACCAATAATTCACACCTGAATGGTATGTTAACTTAAAATAACAATGTAATATAAATGTTGCTGCTCGCTGAGATATATTTAGACAATTAGTGTTCATTAGCAGTTAACACAAACACACCAGCCATATTAGCTTTCCAATGAGTTTGTAGTTTTTCATTGACACAAGTTAACATATAGAATCTATGTATATCCACTTCGATGTGTATCCACTACATATATGTATACCTTTACAGTTTTAATGTGTACAGTTAATTAAACATGTTTGGCCCCAGCACAGGTTTTCTGGGCACTGCCTAATAAGCAACATCCATGATTTTAAATCAACAGAATGAAAATACTGTTTATTCAGCACAAATAACGGGGGAATTGCACAAACCAGATATTGAAGAGTTGAATAAAACCAGGTCAGTTGTGCAGTTCAGTTAATATATTGGTATGGGGGTATTGAATTTAGCTGTTGCCACATTTCAGCAGCATGATGGAAATCAAAGCAGTCAATTAAACTACAATATTCACTAACAGGGGAGTTATATTACTATTTAAATAATTTGTATGTGTGTTTGTTTGTGCTTTCATAAACACTTGCACCCCAGGCCATTGGTTTGAATTAATTATATTGTATATTTGATTATTCCATTATATGAGATTTGTTTAATGCTTTGCATTATATCTATTAACATCCCTGTTGGATAAAATGTTCAAAACAACCCTTTGGAAAGTTCAGGATAAGGCCACCGCTTAACGAACATCATTCACTTAATGAACTACATGACCTGTCCACTGCACTGAAAACAACTAGTGCTTTTCCAACTTGCTATATCTGAATATGTTAGAAAAAAAACTTGAAACAGGAACTCTCAAGTGTAATACAAATAATTGTAATACTTGAATGTATTGGAAGAAGAAAGGTGTCTAAAATGGAAAGAAGAGGAAGAAGGTGAAGGAGTAGAAGAAACTTGTATCTGAAGTAGTAACACACAAATCATTTAACCAATTTAACAGCTATCCATTCATTCTATGGGCCCCAAAATCTCTTCCTGTGAATCTGATAGGCAGGCCAATTGGTAGTGTCAGGTACAGTGACAGGATGACAGAACAACTAAATGAAAGCTCCAGTGTCTTTTATATTGGTTTTATATTGGTTGCCTTTTTAAAAATGTTTGCAAAACATTTTCAGTAAACAAATAGATATCTAACTCTTGTTTGTATTTCAATACCTTTATATATTCACTAAATATATGGTGATTTCTGAGAGAGAGTGAAAACTGTCAAGGTTATTTACGCAGTTCTGATCAAACAATGGTATTGGCTTTGTTTCCCGGAGCAGAGTTGCAATACAGCATGTCATTCACAGAGGGCGCTCCAACCATATAGTGTTTGCATTGTCTGCATTGCAACAAAAGGTAAATAAAATGTAGAACTTTCTGTTACATACACATACATTATTCTGTTCTCTCTTTTAATTATAGGCAAGTCTGCAGCAATGAAAAGTGAGAATACATGCAGAAGAACAGCTTTGTTTTGAAAGAGCTGGCACTGGATTATAAAAGGTATACAATTATGTAATATGTTGGGCTCAGGCTTGTATTTGATCAGGGCTGTTAAAGCATTAGTATGTTCTTCATCTCACACTTGCTTTGACAAAAACAAGGATTGTATTAATTGAATCATGTGAAAGTGTGAATTTTATTCCGCCTCTTTTATAGTTGATGCAGTGTAGTTCCCAACAGATCATTTAATTTTTTTTCAATGAAAGCAATATATATATATATATATATATATATATATATATATATATATATATATATATATATATATATATATATATATATTCATATTAAAGATCAAAGACAATCATAACACATTAGCTCATCTCAATATAAATACCATAGGTCAGGAAGGGACAAATCCAGTCTTTGAGGGCTTTATTCCAGCAGGTTTTTTTATGTACTTTTCAAAACTTGCTGTTTAATACTTAAAAATTACAAGTGATTTTACTTATTATCATAATAGTTTAATTAAGTTATTAACATCTGGGTTGGGAAAAATAAACCAGCAGACCTTATTGAAAAGAAATAGTAGAAATAGTAGAAATCTCACACCTGTAACTGAAAGATGAATAAAGAGCGCATAGTGCTGTGTGGATGCAGTTGATAAATATTTAACATTACCTTCTGAACTGCTCCCATAGTGGACAATGTCATTACAGACCTATTGTTACACACTACCATTGGTACAACTATACATAATTCATACTTTAACTGTTTCTTTTGTTTGAGAAATTGTTGGCCAGCATGGACAAGCTCCATAGGCCAAGAAGTTACCATTCACTAAAAATATGCAATCGTGTTTTGTGCAGGATATGTATGGTAATTAATTAATCTCCTGTCATTACCCCAAAAATTGTATCATGCGATCCAGTTTACTTTCTTTTGGAGTGGTGTATGTGCTGCCTGTTTAGTTTCCCTCAGAGGTTTACTAGTTCCTGAAATAAGAGCCTTCAGAAAGAAATTAATCAGATAATTTACATTGTATAGGTATATATATGAATGATCATTAAACCACAAGATGTTAGTTACCTTACTAAATAAATAATTGACTCAAATGGTTACAAATAGCATTGCTGTCAGCTCTTGGTCATTGATTCTTTAAAGATGCCTATTAAATGTATAGTATCATATATCTTTAGAATCAGGGAAGGCTGACCCTGAACATTAGGAAGCAAATACATTTGGAATGGAACTTATTTAAAATTATCGGTACTCTATGGATTTCCGTAATTGCATTGAATCTGTCATTTAATCTCACTTATCCTTCCAAGATCAAAATTTGGATATTGAATCTGCCTCCATTTATGCTCCCTTCTACCAAATCAACGTAATTTATTCCTGTGACAATGTGTAACAGCTTTATCACATTGCCACTACATCAATCACCTAATAATTCAAAAACTGAGCCCTTCAAATATTTCAGCTAGTTGTTCATCTTTGAACTGTGGCCTATGTGGATGATGTGGTGAACAGAACAAAATACAATATTGCAGAGGTTGCATACATTTCATATGCCACATTACACAGCCCAGCAGCGATGCAAAAAATAGAGAGAAATGAAATCTTCAATATTCACATTCAGTCAAATGTTTGTTTTATGTTGTTAGACTCCAGGTTTAGACCTCTATGAGGAAAAACACACTTTGAGGCTCGCGTTTTTTCAGAATGAGAGAGCAAGAAGCATGTACATCTATCTGTGATTGTATCATGTGACATCATGAGAGTCTTTAAATACCACAGAAGAGAATTTCATCATTTCTACAGCAGCAACATCTATGAACTGGATGTTGTGCGCTGGAAACAAAAGGCATGCAACATGGAATTTGTTATTATATTCAGGGCCTTGTTAGTTAATGAATACACTAAGATAACACAAATAGGAATCCTTTATATGGAGGTTGGAAATTAGTACATTTCTTGTAATTAAGGCTACTCAACCAAGCATCATGTTTACTCATTACAAATGGAATGAAAATTATCATTTTGCAAATGTACAAGATGTATTATTCTGTTAATGGTGAATGGCTAATGCAATGACATGCATAAAATGTCGGTATTAGTTTTAGAATTGGTCTTTTTCTTTTCATTACTGTGTAAAGCTGAACTTCAAACCCAGCTGTCCTTTCATTAAATGGTGACCTTGACAGCTAATATTGTGTCTCCCAAATCAATTATAAACAGACCGAGTCGCAGGTCTGCAAGCATGTTATTCATTATTAATGAAAGATATTGGATTTCAAGTAAGATGTACAATTGACATATGTGTAATGCGGGCTATGTACACATTTTCCAGTTTTGTAGCTTACGGTACACATTGCCTTATCATAAAGCAAAAGCGTAGGAGTCAACAAAGAACACGGTGCATATAACTCATATTACTTGCTGGCTGTATAAGGACAACCAAACTTTTATTTTTTAAACTCAAATTGTAATAAAACACGACTCCATTTACAGATAGTCAAAAGATGTAAATTTCGTGAATATATATGCATTTTCGAAGATATCTATTTATTTCAAATGCAAGCAACAGATGTCTTATTATTATAAGAGGTATTCCTTATTTTTCCGGTAGATGAGTCATAAACGTGCATGTGGGGGGGGAGGGAGGAATCCATCCTCAGGTCAGTACTACTATGGTTCGCTCACCTGCACATAATCAAAAGAAGTGCTGTGTTAAAGGACATTGTGTAGGATCTGTTTCAAAGGCAGACATTTTAAATGAGGCGTACCGAAAAACGGCCCCTGTTTCCCAACCCAGACCACTGATAGACATCAGCACAGTTCATACAGCGAGCAGCTCTGCAACAGTTAAGCGTGCTCTGGATTCAAACCCCGACGCTGTCAGTTTCATTGTAGCAGTCTAGCGTTACAGCGGCGGCTGATTGGCTGCGGCGGGTGGGTGACGTTGGGATGGTCCCGCCCACCTCGCTAAGTTGCTTTGCAGTGGCTGATGCAGTTTAGTGTTCAATGCGCTCTCACTTTACGCGCATGAAGTTGGAGACAGAGAGAAATATTACATTTTGGATGACATATTTTCCATCCAGAGCAAGAAGGACACGGGGAGAACGAAGAACAGAAACTCCATTACACCAATAAGCGTTTATTCCTGCTAAACAATTGTGTTATTCAGTGTATCTAAAGCTATATGTGAAAAAGATAGCCTCGTCTTTTTACGCTCTGAAAAACAACACAAATACGGATTAGCTGGTCGTTTTGAGGGGTGATGGTGGGGGGGGGGACAGGTTTATTGGTATTTATTTAGTAAGGTACTCGTACAGTATGAGGTGCAGCCATGGCAAGGAGGGGTAAGACAGTTGTGAGGACCCTGGAGGATTTAACCCTTGATTCTGGCTATGGTGGAGCTGCGGATTCCTTCAGGTCGTCCAGCTTGTCCTTGTGTTGTTCAGACACGCACTTACCTTATGCCCATGGAGGAAACTGTTGGCATCTAACCGACTCCATGCATAGTCGCCACAACAGCCTGGACACTGTCAACACCGTGCTGGCGGAAGACACCGAGATCCTGGAGTGCTCCGGCCAGTGCGCCAAGCTTCCCGAGCTGGAGGATGTGCCCTGGAGCCTCGGCGAGGTGGAAAACGCCCTCAAGAAGGAGGAAGGGGTGAGTGTGGGGCAGCTGTCCAAGGAGATCCTGGCCAAGCTGTCCTCGCTGGTGAGTAGAGCGCTGGTGCGGATCGCCAAGGAAGCCCAGAGGCTCAGTTTGCGCTATGCCAAATGCACCAAGTATGAAGTCCAGAGCGCCATCAAGGTGGTCCTCTCCTGGACGCTGTCGGTCAACTGCATCACCGCGGCTCTCAGCGCCCTGTCGCTCTACAACATGAGCACGGGGGACAAGTTCAGCCGCGGCAAGTCGGCCAGGTGCGGGCTCATCTTCTCCGTGGGCAAGTTCTTCAGGTGGATGGTGGACAGCAGAGTGGCCGTGCGCATCCACGAGCACGCCGCCATCTACCTGAGCGCCTGCATGGAGAGCCTGTTCCGCGAGGTGTACACGCGGGTGCTGCACAGCGCGCACGTCGAGAAGGAGAACGGGCTGCCCAAGTTCACGGCCGAGTGTCTGGAGCAGGCGATCAACAACGACTCGGAGCTGTGGGGGCTGCTGCAGCCGTATCAGCATCTGATCTGTGGGAAAAACGCCAGTGGTAAGTTTGTTTCGCTCTCCGACGGGCGGCTGGGCTGTCAGGTAGTCCGTTGCTCTGTTTCGCAGTTGTTCGTTGGATGCTTTATTTGCGTGTCGTTCGTGGGGTGTTTTTTTAGGCAGTGCACATCGACCTGTTTTGCATATACAGCCTGCTGTGCTGTTCTAGTGTAAAGCAATATGACTCGGGGCGGTACAGTAGGCGACCCTAAAATTGCAGTCCAATTTGTGATCTCTTTCTTGGTATTGTCGGCCTGCTGGCGATTTCTCAGAATGCGGCAATCTAAATGCTAATTGGTTTAAAGTGTTCCTAATACACCGCCGTGGTATCTTTAATGTAGCATTAGTGATTATATTAATCTGTATTTTTCTTTCGAGTAGTTTGGCAAAGGCAGTTCAATTATTTGATGCTAATTCAATTTTAATGGTATTTAAGAAATATTAATAAGCATTCCTTCTACAATAATGGTGCAGAGTTATATCCACCATTTAAGCGGATTGTGATACCATATTTAATTTTATCATTGGTTTTAAGTAGGCTGTATTAATATTATTATCACTACTACTGCAACTACTACTAGCAGTAGCAGAAGTACATAATGATAATTTCAGTGTAATCTTACTACTACTACTTATATCATAATAATACGTACATTGATAGATGTTGTTTAATTATATTGGCTATTAATGCATATTAAAATGAGTTGTCACCATATATTTTCAGTAACTGGCTTTTAAATGGTCACTTTTCAGAAACATACGTGTGAATTAGCCATCCATAATTGTGAAATGAAAAAGAATTAAAGCAAATCAAATATAGAATCTACTAAAAATACTTTGACTATTGGGGGAGGGGGGTTTTGGATTGAGGGGATCAAAGAACATTGCATGCACTGTGATAGCAAATTAGTCTACATTCATATCTAAAAAAGAAGGGTTTTAATACAATTTTGTTAGGGGTCAGTCAAGGAAAAATACATTGGTGGTGATATTACATTAACTGATGATGTGTGTGCAGAGATGGAAACTTTTCTCAGAAGTGTTTGCTATACTTAGGATCATAATAATGACCCATTTTATTCATATGACATAACAAGCATGCTGCTGCAAGCTGCAATTACTGTACATGCGTTATCATTTACAAATCTCATTCACGGTTCAAAGATTATGGATCACAGTACATGCTATACTTAAAAACTGTGAATGAAGTTCCTGCTTTGTTAATTGCTTTTTAAACTACAAATGGTGCAAAATGTGTTTTGTGTTTTTTTATTTTTTAAGCAAAGTGTGACATAATTTGCTTTTGTTATGTTAGTCTTCACTTTCAGACGACATCTCTTTTAGTACTGCTTCCTATCAGATAGCTACTTTGCTTCCAGTCACATTGATCACTTTACAAGAAATCTGCTGTAGATTAATGTAACTCTCATTGTTTGTCTTAACCCAAATGACAAAAGGTGTAGTTTTCCTTACCCCTGAGTCCTGTGCGTTATTAAGGGTGGTGCTCTCGATGAGAGAGATTTCAGTTTAGATTTGTTGCTGCACTAAAATAAATGTATATTCAGACTTTTAATACTTTGGTCTTTATTTGACTTTATTTGAGCACTTTCCACAAGTTTGGGATGATTTCACAATCATACAGCTCTGGGAAAAAATAAGAGACCACTGCAATTTTTTTCTTAAATCAGCATCTCTGCATGTATGGCAGCCATTCTAGTCCATTCATATTTTGGAATTTGGGAGAAATGTTGTCAGTAGTTTATAGAATAAAACAAAAATGTCAATTTTACCCAAACACACACCTATAAATAGTAGAACCAAACTGATAATTTTGCAGTGGTCTCTTAATTTATTCCAGAGCTGTATAAGAGAGAGTTCAAGCATACCAGACTGCCTTTGAATGTTCAAGCCTAAAAAAAAAAGAAAAAAAAAAACCTTTTGTATTGGATGCATGGAGTGTGAAAGATTATATAAAAAGGGGAGCATTGTAGAGAACTGTAGCCTATTCTGTTTGTTATTAGTTAATCTGGTTGTGATCAATATATGGTTGAGTGGTAAAATTATTATTGGAGTCATGCACATTAGCTGTAGATTCTGATCAAGGCCAAACAATTAATTTTTTCTCTCTCTCTCCTTCTTGACCCAATAACACCCTCCACGTGCAGTGTAGAATCCAAATTTTAAGTGTCTGTGTTGTAAAGCAGTTTAGGGGGCAAATTATTTTGCTCTTGTTGGTACTGTGCAATACCTACACTACTGTGTGTACTATCACCTCCTCATTTGTGAGGGCTGTCTAGACACAACATGAGAAACAAATACAAAAATAACGAAATAATGGCATCTGTCAGTATGAGCCTTGGATTTGTTCCTGAGATTTTGAATCATCATTTTTCAAAGGCTGTATGAGACCTTCATTTGGAAGTGTCACTGGTATAACCTTCCTTTTAGGTATTTGTGATAATCTGCTTGCTGATGGCTATGTGTCTGTGTTATGAAATAAACACAGGCCTCACTGTCTGATACATCTGCTGCAGTGCTCTGATGTCACTGCCGTGCCATTGACAGTTTTCAGTCCAGCCCATGGATTCAATATTATGTGAAGAGCAAATAGTGACCTAGGACAGAACTGATTTTCAGTGGAGTGTATTGCTGGGAGTACTAACTTGTATTAGCTTGTGTCTTGCAAATTACAGTCTTAAGTGTTAAAACAGGTAACGGTGTGTAACTGTGTGTCCATGTACCTGTGCAGTCCCATGATAAGCATATAAACCAAAACAGATCAATCAAACAGCTCCATATAACACAAATAAAATATATTAACTGGAAACAAATTGGTAAGATGTAACCAAACTAGAAACAGAATTCAATTTTATTTGCCTGAGTTACATTGTGGCATTTCACTCATTAGAATGAATCACTATTTAAGAGAATACAGATGCAAATCAAGTTTTTTCAAACAGTGAATAGCAAAGGAAAATACTAATATTGTTACTTGTTGTATATTTGTTTTCAAACACATGTGAACACAATGTGGAATTATGTTAATTTCTCCTTTAGTATATATACAGTGAGGGAAAAAAGTATTTGATCCCCTGCTGATTTTGTACGTTTGCCCACTGACAAAGAAATGATCAGTCTATAATTTTAATGGTAGGTGTATTTTAACAGTGAGAGACAGAATAACAGCAAAATAATCCAGAAAAACGCATTTCAAAAAAGTTATAAATTGATTTGCATGTTAATGAGGGAAATAAGTATTTGATCCCCTATCAGTCAGCAAGGGAGTGCTCCTAATCTCAGCTCATTACCTGTATAAAAGACACTTGTCCACAGAAGCAATCAATCAATCAGATTCCAAACTCTCCACCATGGCCAAGACCAAAGAGCTGTCCAAGGATGTCAGGGACAAGATTGTAGACCTACACAAGGCTGGAATGGGCTACAAGACCATCGCCAAGCAGCTTGGTGAGAAGGTGACAACAGTTGGTGCGATTATTCGCAAATGGAAGAAACACAAAATAACTGTGAGTCTCCCTCGGTCTGGGGCTCCATGCAATATCTCACCTCGTGGAGTTTCAATGATCATGAGAACGGTGAGGAATCAGCCCAGAACTACATGGGAGGATCTTGTTAATGATCTCAAGGCAGCTGGGACCATAGTCACCAAGAAAACAATTGGTAACACAATATGCCGTGAAGGACTGAAATCCTGCAGCGCCCGCAAGGCCCCCCTGCTCAAGAAAGCACATGTACAGGCCCGTCTGAATTTTGCAATGAACATCTGAATGATTCAGAGGAGAACTGGGTGAAAGTGTTGTGGTCAGATGAGACCAAAATCGAGCTCTTTGGCATCAACACAACTCGCCGTGTTTGGAGGAGGAGGAATGACCCCAAGAATACCATCCCCACCGTCAAACATGGAGGTGGAAACATTATGCTTTGGGGCTGTTTTTCTGCTAAGGGGACAGGACAGCTGCACCGCATCAAAGGGACGATGGACAGGGCCATGTGCCGTCAAATCTTGGGTGAGAACCTCCTTCCCTCAGCCAGGGCATTGAAAATGGGTCGTGGATGGGTATTCCAGCATGACAATGACCCAAAACACACAGCCAAGGCAACAAAGGAGTGGCTCAAGAAGAAGCACATTAAGGTCCTGGAGTGGCCTAGCCAGTCTCCAGACCTTAATCCCATAGAAAATCTGTGGAGGGAGCTGAAGGTTCGAGTTGCCAAACGTCAGCCTTGAAACCTTAATGACTTGGAGAGGATCTGCAAAGAGGAGTGGGACAAAATCCCTCCTGAGATTGTGCAAACCTGGTGGCCAACTACAGAGAAACGTCTGACCTCTGTGATTGCCAACAAGGGTTTTGCCACCAAGTACTAAGTCGAAGGGGTCAAATACTTATTTCCCTCGTTAACATGCAAATCAATTCATAACTTTTTTGAAATGCATTTTTCTGGATTTTGTTGTTGTTATTCTGTCTCTCACTGTTAAAATACACCTACCATTAAAATTATAGACTGATCATTTTTTTGTCAGTGGGCAAACGTACAAAATCGCAGGGGATCAAATACTTTTTTCCCCCACTGTATATATGTTTCAAAACTTACTTATTTGGGTGTCAAGTGACATGTGACTGTTCCCCAGTCTCTTTTTGTTTGGAATTCTATATTGATATCCAGCTAAAGCAGAGAAATTAGTTTTGTTTTCCTGGGTAACATTTGTAACATTTGTCACAGTCTCTGCATTTTGCATTGGCAAAAGTCCAAGACTTAATGGCAGGTTTATTCAGGTTAGTATCACTGGTTTACACTGGCTTTAGACATATCCTTTTGAAATGGTGCCTAATGATTAAGGCCCTTGGAATCCATGGGTCTATGTTTTTCAATCCAAAACTTTTCATTTATTTGTCAGTCAAGTCATTCCAATGAGACCAATTTGGCAGGTGTGGTTGCTTGTGTTATTTTCCTTTGATAAATACATAAACCAAAAAAATAAATTCAGAGATAAAGCTTGTGCTTCAACATCATTGGTCTTTTTGTAATATCAGGGTGTAGGATAGGCTTTTAGATATTTACCAGATTAAACCTAGGAGCCCCTTAAAGTGCATTTAAATCAGCTAATGGAGCTTTCAAACTTTACATCTTTCATCAACTAGAAAGAGCCAGCAATGGCTGATATAGCTATTGTAAGTCAAATGCACTGCACTTTCTACTAACCATGGAGAAACTTAACCTTGCAAACCAGTGTTGTCAGTTAGAAAAAACATTTTCAAGATACGACTCACATTCATGTAAACCTTTATAATGCTCTACATGTATAATGTGCAGTAGGTTTTCCCCTCGTCGACTTTGGCCTGCATTTGTGTTTGCTTATTTATGTAAATGTTTCATATTTCACAGTGTTTCATAGCTGAATATGTCAATGTAAAACCAGAGATAGAATTTTGCTTGAGGAAATAGAATTAGAGTGGGCCTGTGGATATTTGATCAGTATACCTATAGATAGAGAGATGTAGATGTATATACACATAGGAGTTACCTGTAGTAACATATCCTGTGCACCCTATTTTTAAATATTTAGTCAAAATGATAATGTCTAGAGCTCCTGCAGCTTTGCCTCTGAGAAAATGTTAATCTTTTAATTGGATATATGATCACTAGCCTCAGAAAGTTTCTCCTGAGACCCTCTCTTAACAAGCATAGGTTTCCAATGCTCGTCCAGCTTTAAGTTTGCAGGTGGGATTAGACTGCAGTGATGGTCTGCTTTGGCTTCCACACAGTCGACGTCGGAAATGATTCGGAAATGTCCAGAAGAGATTGGTGATTTGTGTGTCCTGAAGAAAATTTGTGCATCCCCTATTTCTCTCTCCATATTCAATAATAAAGAGAATCGTTTGCATTTGACACAGTCTGTCCTCATTCCCCCTCTCTGATTATCAGCTTGTTCTGCACTGCCTTCTGCTGGGGATTCACTGTGCTGGTTTAAATATGAGCCTTCTTTGGATGCTTAAGTGGGAAGCCAATGCAGGGGCTACGTTACTCACTCAAGGTCATTTCATGAGTCAGAGTCTGAACCGAGCTTTCAGAATCCTGCTTGTCATTCCAGTAATCACTATGGTGCAGATCTGCCCGGCCTTTAGTCCTGGAGTCTCCTGAACATGGGACTAGAGACGTATCTCGGGGGCGATTTATAATCGGGAATATATATATATATATTTTTTTTTTCCTCAGATATTAATGAGTTTAATCAGCCTATCATGGGAGCAGCCTTCTATGCCTGGAAGTTTTTAACTTCTCTTTTAAAAATAATCCAAATGTAAAGTGGAATAATAAACTTAACCCAACACACAATCTGTATGATTTAAAAAAAAAAAATTCTTACACCTCTAGGTATCATTGCTGCAAGGTACAAGGGTAATAATATAGGAAACAATTACCTATTTTTAAGCTAGATCATTTGAAATATGCATAATAATATAACATTAATATTTTCAACAATTATTATTTTGTTTTTGTTTTTGCGGCGTTAGTTAAATGTCTCTATCTTCAGTGTTGCTTGAAGATTTTTCATGGACAAGATTGTATGAATTGCCATCTCAGTGATTTTATGTCATTTCATACATTTAGATGGATATGGATAATTTGCTCCAATCTTGGAGACAGACATCGTAATAGAACATGCTATATACTGGTACATATCGAAATGGAAAACTGGGAAAGCAAGCATACATTCTAGCAATAATACAGGAAGGAGCATGTTCAACAGCAACAACATCCCAAATCTCTAGGGGCATTTTGGAACCTCTTTATGCCAAAGCTAATCAACTTGTGTACATAAAGTCAATGCATGCATGCAAAACACCACTTGGAGAAAAAAAAAAAAAATCTTTGTAAATTAAACTCACATTTATTGTGCTCTCTGGTTGCAAGGAGGCAAAGTTTGTGCCTTTGCTATCAGGATTGACAACCATCTGTGACTGAGTGCGCATCGTATTATTTAACTATAATGTCTTGCAACCCAAACATTCCTTAAAAAAGTACACTATTAATTAAAAAGGCTTAATGCTCTGAATATGATTGAAGAACATTTTGCATATATTAAAATTAGCCACATATTTTTAACATAACCATACCAGTGATATGAATGCAATTCATTAAGCTAATACAAATGTTCATATATTAAGATGTAGACCTATTGAAAGCTTGATTGATTTAATGCACCAATTCCTGTTCTACACATCCCTTTGTAATTACTGCATCTCATGTGAGCCTCATATTGAGAAAGTTAAATGAATAAACATTTCTGCTTGTCTCCCTGCAGTAATTTAGCAGACTTATTAGGGAATCAAAATTGAGTTCAGAAAGTTAAGATTGAATTTGTGAAGCATACATTAGAAATATAATGAGATACATTTCAACAATTCTAAAGCTACCACTTAAGGGGAAACCAGTTAAGAGGGACGTTTATTAGAGTTTGGTGCATGTAAGTTCCACAAGAGGAAACTTTTTTTAGAGCATCAGTGAATTATTATGACACATTTGACTTTCATTTATTGTGTTTTATGTCATGATCAAAGTCCTACAATTGAAAACATGTACAGTTCAAAAGTTTATTCATATGAAACTAGTCAGCTTATCATTGACTGGTAGTGGTTTCATGTTTTAATAAATTGTGCTGCAATAACAATATGTCAGTCAGTCAGTCTATCTTTCTACCTTTCACACCAGTAATGTTCTCAGGAAAAAATAAAAGCCCCCACAGAGGACTCTAAAATAACGAGTCATAAATCTGTAATCTTAGAATCTTGTCTAATTCTCACTCTCCATATGCACCATTAGAAACAACATACATTTAGTTAGATATTATCTGTTATAAGATTTGAATAAATTATTTAGTCCAGGTTGAGATGTTATTTTTCTTCTTAAAGTGACTAATCCACTTTTGGATACACCGCAGGCAAAAAATAGACACTGACTTGAAGGTGAAAACAGATGCCTTGTGTCTGTAATTACACTTTACAAGTCACTATAATAATAAAATGCAAAATGGTCTTGCCAAGTTAATTAACAGAAAGCGCTTAATTGAACTGAACTGCTTTGTGCAGGCGCTGTTCTCGTACAGTAAAACGCTTGCAGGCAGAACAAGCTTATTACTTTATTGTGGCACACTCATATCAGTGTACATGAAACCACCTGCCAGGTAAGACCAAGCCTTCCTCTTCAGCTGTGGAGTCAAGTTTGGTAATTGAACCAGCTGGAAATGAGGGCTCTACTGTAGGGGACCCCACACTGATAGAAGGTCTTGGGTTTATGAAGCAAAACTTTTTCTGAGAGGCCAGCTTATTGATGAAATGGTGGGCCCTCTCCTTTTTTCATTAAAGAGCAACTGCTGCATCTCCAAGCCAGAGGAAAAGCAGATGGCACAAAGGCCGGGTAGTAATGGCCCCTGAACTGCTCCTCTCCTCTCACCTGTGAAAATACATGATATTAAATCTCATTCTGTCTGATATAGAAATAGGGACACCGTATGCGTTGTATTTGTCATCCTAAATCAGAAAAATTCCTCATATCTGTTTAGCTATGGGGTCATTTTATTTGTTTGTTATGTTATGTAATACCAGAGTGTTTTATTCATTACTCTTTTGCATGTGCCAGATTTTTCTTCGGATCTTTACTGCTCAGTAAACAACTTCCTTGATTATAGTGGTTTGTTGTGTATCCGTTGCTGTTTTATCTATGCCAAATATCTTTAAGTTTAGAGATGAGACATTTCTCTCTTTTATTTTTATTTTTGTATTGTTTACTTAGGCTTAGGTTTCTGTATTTAATTACTGTTTGTCAGAATCAAATGTGCCAAAGGAATATAAGCTTGCTACTCGTAATAATTAGCTTCAGTAATTTTTGTGAACAACAATACTAATTCATTTATATTGCATTTGTTATCGTTAAGAATAAAATAAATGAACTAATTTGGTTTAAATTATCTTGTTTAATTGAAAGCAGTCTTGAGTTTATTCAGGTAAACCAGAGACATGTGCAGCTATAGTATTGCCAATGTATTATATTATTGTAAGAAAAGTAATTTAAGAATGGTCTTCAATCCCAAAATTGTTTCCATCATTTAGTTGCTGGCCAAGTATCTTCCTAAAATTCAGTGAGTAATTGAATTGTGTTTCCAATAAGCACTGCCTTTGTCAAGAAATTGGATCTGACCTCAATATGAGTATTTGTACTTGTTTTTCAGACTTTGCTTCCTAAAAGAAAATATTGAATAATGTTGAATTTATATTGTATATCAACATTTATGATTGTTGAAGTGGTGAATCTAAATGGAAACCACACATTTACAATAACAGCTTCTTCCTGTATATAGGATGAGTCATTTGTATCACATTTGCCAGTGGCAATAGTTAGGTTTTGCTAAATTATATTCCATACAGTTTTAATACGTTGATTAAATACCTGTTCCTTCGTATTTATATTCAGACAGTAATTTTATAATTCTGATGCTGGTTACTGAGTGAAATACTAAGCTAACCCTTAGGCCTCAGACTACATTCAGCAACAGCAGGTAGCAATCAGAATTTCAATTTGGGTGGACTCTAAAATCAGTTTATAATTATTATTTCAAATTGTGCTACAAGTGACCCACAAAGGAGGTATTTTTTAACCTGGGACATTTGATGCTGCTGCTTCAAAAGGTGAGCATTTATTTAATTGTATTTACAATTGACTGATCCAGAGAAAGTAGACCTTGAAAAAATATAAAGGGAAAACACAAAAACAAAGACTGTACTGTACTGGTTCAAATTGACATAGCCATGTAAGTTCAAGCATGAAAGTATTTTCTTGGACAAGCAGGCAAAAGAAATGCCCAGGAACGAGAATGGAAATGTTAAGGGGCCCAGATGGCAACATAATCCAACATTCTTAAACGCTTAAATACAGGATTGACTTCAAATGACAGTGAAGATGTTATGTAGCAAAGTTCTTTTGCTAGAAAGCAAAATAAACAAAAGTGTTCACTAATGCATTCCACATGCTAAGGGTAGGCCATGCAATGTGAAAATCTGCACAGTTAAGTGGGCCATCATATGCGTTTGACTCAGTGTGACACCCTGTGTTCCAGACAGCACTGTGTTTGGGTTTGACATTGTAGGGCGGGGGGTAGGTAGCGTTTTTTTCTCGTTCTCCATCTGCCTTGTAATATTTGTAACATTTAAAAGCTAGCAAATTAATTTTGAAAAATTATGGAATGCTAAGTGTATGTATGTGTATATATATATATATATATATATATATATATGTGTGTGTGTGTCTATTATGTTGGAAAATTATCTTTTATATGAAAACTGACATGGGGGATTGGTGCTTTACTCTGTAATCTGTTTCGTTCTCAACAAGAGGAAATTAGGGTGACAGGCACTTGGCAGATTCTGCAGTAAGGTAGATTGTGCACGATTGCCCTGAGGCTTCAGACACTCGGCACTCTCTCTTGCTAGACCTGAGTCTTACTTTCCCACTGGTGTCAGATTCTTGTGGAATGAAAAGTGCTTTTTGGTTTACAATCAGAACAGGAAACTGGCCTTCTGTGGCATAGGCAGCTTGCCCATTGTTGCTTGGGCTGGGAAGATTTTTTTTTCCATTAAAAAAAAATACAAATGAAAAATGAATGGAGTAACATGAACCCAGAGCCCAGGGTGTTTGTTCAAAATAGTTCTAAAACATGTCCCAACTTAGCCAGCTGAGCTTGGTGTATTTTTTTGTTCTCCTCAAGTGCTTTCGCTTCACACAGCTGCTGGTATGCTCGTCGCCACATAATTACCAAGAGTGATGATACGTAAAGAAAAATCGAGCATGCATTTTGCTGCTGGAATTTGGATGGAGCTCGGCTGCAGGAACAGTTTAACATTCTGAGCCAGACGCTCACAACCTCGGTGACAGATGATGTCACTAAACAACACCATTTTAGAAATGGCTGAGGGAAACAGAAATCCCCTTTTTTTGGTCGCCGTTCAGAATAAATAACTGTTTCAGAATGTGCAGCAAAAACCACACAAACTACAGCAAGAGCGTTGCGTAAAATAATTGGCAGTGCTGCTCCAAGAAGAATACAACAAAGACAAATGATTAAGGCAGATCCGGTATGGGGACGGATAGTGATTTTAATATTAACAATATAATGCACACAAATGTCTTAACCACCTTGTTAGGATTCACTGCAGGATAATAAGTCCTTCAGACTGCTTGACATTTGCAGTAGGAGATTGATGCCATAGGCAGCATTGGGGATGATGGCCATAGTGTTTGCCAATATTTGTTCTTTTAAAGAAAGCCAGAAGAGTCACTTGTAACACAGACATATGGTGGACTGATTGTTGATTCCCATCCATCCTTAATCTAGAAATTATAAAAGGATGGATGGATTCCTCCTCCATTGTTTTAATTAATTAATCAATTGCACGATTTATTTGTAGTGCAGACTGACGTGTTGCAAGATCATTTTAAAGTGCTTAATGTCAAATTAACGCTCATAACAGGTACAAACCTGTTAATTTCTATTGAGCAATGCATGGTACAATAAATGTATCCTCTCTACTCTGGGCACAGAGATGTCTGCACTGTAGCTCTTGTTATTGGTCAGTGATGGAGAATTTATTTTTATACAGTACTGTGCAAAAGTTTTAGGCAAAAATGCTGTAAATTAATGTAAATTCTGACCAGACTTCTCCGGACAGTAGATGGGTGTACCAGGGTCCCACTGTTTTCTGCCAATTCTGAGCTGATGGCACAGCTGGACATCTTCCGATTGCGAAGGGAACTAAGAATGATGTGTCTTTCATCTGCTGCAGTAAGTTTCCTTGGCCGACCACTGCTTCTACGGTTCTCAACATTGCCTGTTTCTTTGTGCGTCTTCAAAAGAGCTTGGACAGCACATCTGGAAACCCCTGTCTGCCTTGAAATGTCTGCTTTGCTGATGCAGTATAACTGCCTTGTGTCTTGTTGTTGTGCTCAGTCTTGCCATGGTGTATGACTTTGGACAGTAAACTGTCTTCAACAACCTCACCTTGTTAGCTGAGTTTGGCTGTTCCTCACCCAGTTTTATTCCTCCTACACAGCTGTTTCTGTTCCATGATTGTGTTTCAACCTACATATTGAATTGATGATCATTAGCACCTGTTTGGTATAATTGTTTAATCATACACCTGACTATATGCCTACAAAAATCCCTGACTTTGTGCAAATGTACCTAGAAGAATTGATGCTTTTTTGAAGGCAAAGGGTGGTCACACCAAATATGGATTTGATTTAGATTTTTCTTCTGTTTACTCACTTTGCATTTAGTTAATTGATGAATATAATCTATTAACATGTCTATTTTTGAAAGCATTCTTACTTTATATTTTTTCACACCTTCCTAAAACTTTTGCACAGTACTGTATGTAGGTCTGCCACTACTTTTTTTCATACTTGTTTTTTGTTTTCCTTTGATGATGAGTTGCTTTGTTTATAAGAACATAAACCTAAAGAAGATGACATGTAAAATACAAACAAAACTATTATTTTGCAGTTTACTGCATACGTTTAAGGCCTGTATATACCACAGTAATAATGTATTTTACTACTATTTGTACTGTGAATAATGCAGTACAAAACATATAATCACAGGTTTACTTATTTGATCTCCTGCTGATTACTTATAAGATGTAAAACTGTTGCCTTCAGTTTTGGGGTAAAAGAAAACATCTTTGGCAGACATACGTATTTGATTTTGCTCATCATTTCAGATTTGTTTATTGAAGGATAAAAGTGATTAATTTTTCAGAGTCTGGGAATAAACAAAGAGAGCTTTTGATTTCTGTAGGCTTTTTTGAAAACATGAACATTACCTTTTGAATGCAGACGTCACACAGAGTTAATCTATAATCTACAAACCCACAGCCAGAAAGCAGCCTTTTCAGCTCTCAGAATGAAAGCAGTGTAATTAAAAAAAAAAAAAAACCTTTGAAGAGCACATCGTTTTTGGAATTCCCCATTTGTCTTACTAATGGCATTGATGCTCACAGTTCAGAATTAGATCTGACGTTCTCCTGACTCCAGGATTTTGTGATTCTGAGCCATCATTTTGATCCTCCCCCCTGCCCCCCCCCTTTATGATCAGACATTAATTTTCATCAGGTCAGGGGCACTGATCATCTGAGTCAAAATGGAATGAAAAATCCCAGCTACAGCAATATCAAGTGCATTACTCTCCAAGGATAAGTTGGCAGTGTGCTGAAGCCTGTTTTTTAGTGTTAACAAGATGACATGTCCATTGCAGAGGGGAAAGAAAAAAAACTGTTTGCAATTTATAGTTTAATTCACTTTTCTGTAGTTCAGACAACCCCCTATAGAAGTAGATGGAAGAAGTAGTGATTGAAATAATTGAGTTATTATGGCCTTAACCATAAGGGCTAAGGGAACGACAGACTGGCCATGAGGACAAGGCCATCGCCATCGCCCCCCCCACCCCACCCCGACATGGTGGCTGGAGCCAAGGGTCCGCTGCAAAGGCAGAGACTGGGGAGACAGAGGGATGTTGTTCTGAGGTTAAGCAAGCAGGAAAGTTTGATGGGGGTTGTCTTCTTACCAAACTTTAGTCTTAAACTCCATAAAAAACAAATTGACAGATTCAGCTGTTTTTGTTTTTTGTTTTTTCTTTCAGGTCATCTTTGCACTTCTGGTGGCAGTTGATTACAGCCCCTTTAAAAAGCTTCATATAATATCTGACATCAGTTACAATACTCTGAGTGAGCTGTGATGAATAGATTTAAGAAGCATGAAAACTTACGTTTCTAAAATATCTTCACCACACATGAAACTGTTTTCGGAGATATATAAATATTGCTGTTTGATGTGACAGTGAGGTCTTCAACATATTATTATTATGATTATTTATTTCTTAGCAGATGCCCCTGGCCCGGGGGACTTACAAAATAAGAGCAATACAAAGTGCAATAATACAGTTCAATAATACAGTGCAGTTCAAGGCATAATACATTTTACAAATTAAAATTTACACAAGTGTATACAAGATATACAGTAAACAATATAGAAGGTCTTGCATCCTAAACTGTAAAAGCAGACAAGATGTTAAGTCACAGTCAGGGGCCAAGGGAAAGGGAGCATAGGGGAAATCAAAATAAACAATACGAGTACTAGTAATGGAAAGCAAGGATGACAAAATGATGTTTAAGTGCCAGGAGGGAGTTGCAGTAGTCCAGGCGGGAGAGGACCAGTGACTGACAAGTTTACGGATTAGTTTAATTAGATCATTCATGATTTACATATATTCATTGTGGAGAATCATTTTTTAATGTATACTAAACACATCAGTACTATATAGATATATTAGTATTTCTGTTAAAATGTATTGGTCTATATAAAGGCATTTCATGTAGAATGACAGATTGCTACTGGTGCAAATAAAATGTGTGCTCATTATTTTATACATTATTTTTATTTATTTATTTATTTATTTATTTATTAATTAGCAGACACCCTTGTCCAGGGCGACTTGCAAAATATAAGCGCAATACAAAGTGCAATAATACAGTGCAAGTCAAGGCATAATACATTATTTTATACATTATAAAGTCTATACAATCAAATCAGTTTAATATTAAATGCCATTGCCTACTGTTCAGGATGCCTAAATGACTGACATCCAGCTGCTGTTAATTAAAGGACTGGAACATTTTGCACACATATCAATATCTTTGTTCAAATATCTTTCAGCTTCAATAATAATGATAATATGAATACAGCAGTAATTATTAGGAATGTATATCTTGATCAAGTGCTGTAACAATTAAATTGCTTGTGTTTGTGCAGGAGGTCACTTTGGTACTTTCAGGAAGGTGAGCATATTTGCATTTGTAAAGGGTATTAAGTTGTCCTAAAGAATGCAAGTTTTGGAAATCATTGGAATCATATTCAATCATGGTAATCCTGACAGGTAAGCAAAGATATTTAATATGATGTTGATAGGTTTATGAACCCTTTGGGTTACTCCACATCTGGAAACTGGAGCTCAAATTACAGTGTTCAGCGGTCTGTCGGTTTTATGTCTGTCTTGTCACTTGATAATACTATGTAAGGCATATCACAAGCCCGCTGCCATGTTTATTTATGCCACTATTGCACCACTCTGACATTGTGTGCTTTATTAGCAGACCGAGTATACATTCCACATGTGGGTGAGAAACAAAACAAAACAAAACAATGGCATGTTCCTCAGTTATGCCAGGGCTGAAAATGTTAACCTTTATTACTATAAAGAATGCAGAGTTCCATAACTTTATATGGTGTATCAAAACCATGTGCTTTCACAAGGTTCCTGTACAGACTACCACCCACTTTATACAGGACGTTACTGTAGTATGCCAAACCAGCACAGCAGTGTACCACATGTCCACAATGTTAATGATCCCTCTACACTCTGCTGTATGGCACAAGCCAGTTCATTCAATCCACCACAGTAACACACAACTGGTATTGTATAATGACTAGAAAAAAACAAAGCATCCAGCTGCTGTTAATTAAAGGATTGGAGTACAACTGAAACTCATTGGAACTTTGGTCTTATCCAGCAGTTATTTCAGTACAGCATCACGTCCTGGCATTTACAGGCAGTCCTGTTTTGTATATCAGACCCAGATACGCTCCCATCTGCAAATTGAAAATATTATTTTTAGCCACCAAGGGGTTGTGCCTAAAAGGAAAAAATCTGAAGTGATTTCCTAAATAAATGTAGGCTTTGTAGCCAGCACTTTCCAAGTTTATCTTATTTTGCGGGTAATTACTTTTTATAATTTCCAGTGGATTAAAATAGTAGCAGAAGCTCTGCACTGCAGAAAATATTAAAGACATGAGTGGGTTATCTGTGTTCCTTTTTCACTTCAACCAAGTTGTACTCTTTTTACTTTCCTGGAGGTTGAGCGGCTTTAGAAACACAAAAAGGAATGATTATCACATGATTTAAACATTAAAGCTGCCAATTGTATTGACTCTGAGCAACCCAGCTTGATTCCCTGACAGCCTGTGGCTATTCTGCTTTTCTCCAACTGAGGTCATAGTTGAAAGGAATTGATAATTCTACATACTTGGTAAAAAATGATATAAATACCAGTATAATTTCAATGTCATGTCATTACATGGTCCATTTCCCTTTACCTCTTAGACTGATACTGATTTGGAATGATACTTTGCCCCAGTCACAAAATGTTATAAAATGAGGCAATTACAGATTTTAAATAGTCTAATTATTCTTTGCCCTTGAAATACATAGAGGTTTAAATGCAGGGGGTTCTTTACACTTGTGGGATGATGTGTTAGATTAATGACAATACGTAACACAGCCCATTGAGGCAGAGAAAACACTGCTGTTCTGAATCGGAGGTCATTTGTCTTCTTTAGACCTTATTAGAAGGACTGCCCATACCAACAGAATGGATCAGCTAATGAGTGCGGGTTAAAACACACCTATGTATGTTAATAGTTTAGTTTTGGCACTACATACAATCTATCTATCTATTCAAGTCAATAACAGGATTTTTTTTAAGTAAACATTAATTTAAAATGTAAAAAATAATAATAAAAAATATGTCCTGAATGTAGGATGTAAGTTTTCAATAACAAGATTTTATTAATTGCAATTTTACACACATTGCTTCTATGTTACAGTGTTCTTCTGGTCTCATTCATGTAGGACAACCTAAAAAGAATCAGAATTACAGAACATAAAGCAGTGATGAGGAATACAGATTCTGCCATCGCCAGACATTATGAAGCAGTAAATCATGGGGCTTCGACAAGTCTGACATTTCTAGGGATTGAAAAAGTCTTGGCATTGGTTAGAGGTGGTAATATAATTAAGCAATTGTTATAAAGAAAAGGTTTTTGGATACAGACATTGATAAATAATAAAACAATAAAACCTTAGATTTGAGTTTTTAATGTATTAATTGATTTATTGCAGACTTAGGTTTTGAGTAGAGTTATGTATAATCTTTATCAGCTGTGTGAAAAATAATAAATAAATCAGACGAAATTCATATTGTATTTATAGTGAAAATATGTAGGCCTAGGCCTAATATGCGTAAAATGTTAATGTTTTATGCCTTATTCTGGTAAATGATTGTATTGAATTATTAATTGTATTCATTGGCTGTAAAATCTGATTGTCTATAACCAATTAGTGGGGCCCAGGTATTGAGGAATAGCCTATGTAATGACTTGATCAACTGTGTTTTTAAACTTTAATCTGTGGCCCTGATGAAGAATATGCAAGTTTTTAAATGCATTGCATTATATGGATTAGATAAAGTGTAGTTTTTGAATGGGATACTTAGTGTTTTCACTTTAATTGAGCTGTTCATCATTGTAAGGATCTGCCACACCAGTCTCTGCTGCTCATAAGTGTTGTTTTTCCTTTGTGGAAAGCTGTGGAAAGTTATTTTCTGCACATAAATGTTCTGTTTGATTCTATATACATTAAAAATAATGTATGCTTTGTGTCTTGTGAAAATACTTCAGAAATAATTTTGACAAAACAAAGAGTACAAAGGGGGATTTTATAAATTGCTTACTTAAACCTATACAGAATATGATATTTCTCGTTCATTGATGGGGGAATGAATGGGTGGTAATGGATTATTATTATTATTACTAAACCTGTTTTAAAAGCTTTTTTAATCTGCAAAAAGAATATGGAAGGAAGAATTAGAATCTGGAATCATGCTATTGTTCTTTGTGGAGATATTCAGCTATAGAAGGTATTGCAGAAGGTTTGACTGACATCTTAATGCTTGACTTCAATCCTAAACTGAACCTTGTATGAGGACAGTACAACTTACTGAATACTACTTGGTTTAGATTTTGTGTACTGTTGAATAAACATCTGTTGGCATATTGGTCAGCATGCGACTTTCCATAGTTATTCTGTGTTTTAGTTTTTTTCAATGAAATGACATAATCACAGATGTGCATCTCATGCCTCACAGCTAAGTTACTAAATAAAAATAAAAATATGATGATGTTTTGCCATTAGTTCTGTTCCATAATGTCCCACACAGTAAAAACACATGTCGTAGAAAGAGATGTGACATCAATTAAAATGCTCTGATGAAGGATAGATAAGGTATTCAGATTTTTTTCCTCTACTGATTGTTCCCGGTGACAAATATGATTTGGTAGTGATGTGATTACGAGGGAGAAGATTGCAAGCTCCAAATATACACCGATCAGCCATAACATTATGACCACTGACAGGTGAAGTGAATAACACTGATTATCTCGTTATCATGGCACCTGTCAGTGGGTGGGATATATTAGGCAGCAAGTGAACATTTTGTCCTCAAAGTTGATGTGTTAGAAGCAGGAAAAACGGGCAAGCGTAAGGATCTGAGCGACTTTGACAAGGGCCAAATTGTAATGGCTAGATGACTGGCTCAGAGCATCTTCAAAACTGCAGCTCTTGTGGAGTGTTCCCGGTCTGCAGTGGTCAGTACCTATCAAAAGAGGTCCAAGGAAGGAAAAGCTGTGAACCGGTGACAGGGTCATGGGCGGCCAAGGCTCATTGATGCACATGGGGAGCGAAGGCTGGCCCGTGTGGTCCGATCCAACAGACGAGCTACTGTAGCTCAAAGGTGTCAGAACACACAGTGCATTGCAGTTTGTTGCGTATGGGGCTGCGTAGCCACAGACCAGTCAGGGTGCCCATGCTGACCCCTGTCCACTGCTGAAAGCTCCTATAATGGGCACATGAGCATCAGAACTGGACCACGGAGCAATGGAAGAAGGTGGCCTGGTCTGATGAATCACGAATTCAAGGTGTTGACTTGGCCTCCAAATTCCCCAGATCTCAATCCAATCGAGCATCTGTGGGATGTGCTGGACAAACAAGTCCGATCCATGAAGGCCCCACCTCGCAACTTACAGGACTTAAAGGATCTGCTGCTAACGTCTTGGTGCCAGATACCACAGCACACCTTCAGAGGTCTAGTGGAGTCCATGCCTCGATGGGTCAGGGCTGTTTTGGCGGCAAAAGGGGGACCTACACAATATTAGCCAGGTGGTCATAATGTTATGGCTGATCGGCGTATTTATCTATACATATATAACTAAGTGAAATGTTGCATGTTGTTTCACCCAGAGCATGACATTTTCTGAACATCATTTCAAGTAATCTATAAGACCTTTAATTCGTTCTTAAAATCCCACTGTTTCTGAATGCTGAGGAAAAATATGCACTTTGTGACCAGACTTACTTTCTAGCGCCAAAACAGCTTTCCTGTGACATTTTCTGTTTGCACAGGGTTTTAGGGTTTAGGTTGTAGGCTAGCACAACCTTTTGAAAACCTGGTTGTCAGCAGATGCTTCCTGAAGTTGGGTTTCACAAAAAATGTAGTATTGTTTTTGTATCAAATTCATGGTCAGTTAATGAACCAGTTGATCTTGAAAAGCTAACTTTAGACTGTGTGTGTGTGCTATTAACAATGTATTCAAGCAGTAAGAATATGTATCACTATGTAAATGATACAGATAAGATTAGGTCAAATGACTGAAGCAGCTGATTCCAAAGATAAAAATGAAAAAGCAAACTTAATTAATTGTAATTCATTTTCCAAACTTTACTCTATCCCAACCCCATTCACAAGTTGCGACTAGTTTCACCGGTGGCTATTGGTACCTAGGTGTTGATCTACCAAAACCACAAATTCATAGGCAGAAGATTAATAAGCAGTAAATTACTTTGATTAAAACCAGGTGTACCAAGTGTTAGACCTGTGGATGTGAATCTGAGCTTTCTCTACCAACTGACAAAGCAAGCACCTTCTTCTGAAACGTGTTTGGAATTTTGTGGTCACATAGAAAGATTTGCAGAGCAATTAAATACAACTTCTGTTTTTAGCCTTTTAACTCCCAAGAGCAACTAATTTGTTTTCTGGAAGTTTCCCATATATCAGTTTACATGTTGCTATGGTAATTTAGTGAAATGTAATGTATAGAAAAGGAGCAAGACTGATGAGAGCAGTGTCAGAGTGCCAGGAAATTTGTCAGGTTTACATTTTTTATGTTTTTAATATTTTCGTTTTTTACCTTATTGTAGATGCATGAAAAAATGCATCAAACTGCTATCTATGAACTTATTATTACATTCCTGAACAAATTAGAACAATGATGCATAATTCTCAGATTAATACACTGTAACACCATACTGGGTGACAGAGTGAGAGACCACCCCGAACTGCCCTGCACCTCCCATGCCAGGGGGATGAAAATGACCAGGGAGAACAGTTGACCGCTACTCCCTCCGTGATTGGCTCCCCCATTTGTAAAACAAGAAGGCACTGTGGCGAGGCAGGAGGAAAGCTTAGGAGATGGAGTGAGAGTGAGCAGATAGAACAGAGAAACAATATTTGAATTCACCTTCACTTTAAATTAAATCCTACATGTAAATTGGTGTTACTGACTGTGTCTTTAAATGGCATAGGATTTAATTATGTTGACACAAGCACCAGTTAGTTAGGGTTTAGCAGTAGATGGAGAGGTAGAAACCTCAGTCTGTCTTTGTGGTAAGCCCCCGTAAATCATGGTGTAAACCATATATCATTGTCTCCATTCCTAGAGTGATGGTTACACTTCTAATTGGATCTCAGTATGGTTAGAAAAGGAATTGATGGGAAAAGAAAGGTGTTAATTGTGTTTTGTACTGTTTTTTTTTGTTTTGTTTCCAAGCAGACTTGGGAAGATACAGTAGACAGGACACAGAAAGTGTTAAAGGTCCCGTATTGTAAATTTACCTTGTGGAAGGTTGCATTTTTCTCATACACTTTGCAGTAGAGCATAGCAGACAGAGATTATCAATACATCAGCATCAGAAATCACCAAATTACTCAAACCAAAGTGCTGTGCTTTTCAGACAGGTACTGTATATGGCAGCTGTTGCAACTCGCCCCATTTAACACTATAAATCTGTAGGGCTATCTTCAACACTGTTATCCGTGGAGGGATCAGGCAGGGTGGCAGTCTGGATAAAGTTTGGATCAACTGGACCTTACTTGTTTTGCTGTGTGGTGGACTGCATAAAGCACACATCATCAGTGGTTCAGTACTTGACAAGCTGTGACCGGCAGTTAACCATTTCACCTGGTCGATCATTAATAAAACAGGATTTGACCGTTTGTATGATTTTACGCAAGGATTATAGGCTTCTCGACCATTAAACCGCTGCTAGTCGTCAATGCCTCAAGAATAGCATTCTTCCTGAATGGAGCAGAGGCCTTGACGATTCTTGGGCGGGATTATTTGTTTTAATGGGAGAGAAACACTGCAGGAGGTTCCAGATCTTCTGAAGCTTTTACTATGTTGTTCAGGGTAATTGCTTTCTATACTGCAAAGGTAAGGGCAGATGTTGCTGGTGTGCAGTTCATAAACTATGTACTTCCTCATGTTCAGGTAGAGGCAAGTCTCCTTTCAGTTGTCCATGAGAAGCTGGCACTGTTGCTAGTCTGAAGAAATCTACCGGAAAGGAGATAGTCTGGCTCTTCAGGTTATATGCTTGTGTGTGCGTCCTTGATCTTTTTGCATGGGTGACTAAGCTGTGCTCCCACCCCCCGTTTCCCTGGTGATCCAAGGTGTAGTGATGTAATAACTGAAACATGAAACATCAAAATATCAACATAAAGGCCTTTGAAATCTGACAGTGTCTATTTATTATTATTATTATTATTATTATTATTATTATTATTATTATTATTATTATTATTATTATTATTATTATTCTTAGCAGACGCCCTTGTCCAGGGCGACATACAAAATATAAGCACAATACAAAGTGCAATAATACAGTGCAATTCAAGGCATAATTCCTTTTACAAATTCATTTTACACAAGTGTATATGAGATATACAGTAAACAATAAGGTCTTATATAAGTTCAGAAAAGATCTTAAGTCAAAGTTAAGAGCTAAGGGAAAGGGATATTGAAATAAATAATACAAGTGCAAGTAATGCAAATGCAAGCATATGACAAAACGTTGTATTAGTGCAATCTTATAGGAGAATGAATGACAAAATTACAAGTAGAGTCTGAAAAGATGGGTCTTGAGTAATCGCCGGAAGGAGGTTGTTTTGACAGTTATGGTGATATGCATCCTTTACATTTCTAAATACATTAAATGATCTAAACTATTTATTGTACTACTACTACTACTACTACTACTACTACTAATAATAATAATAATAATAATAATACTTAAAGTAAATTTCCCATACCTTAATCACAGCTCAAACAATAAATGTTTACAGAGGATTCAGTTGCCTGAACAAGTGATCATTTAGAAGGTTTAGTTATTGCCAGATAAAACAGAACAATTTACACAACAGTTACAGTGGGGGAAAAAAGTATTTGATCCCCTGCTGATTTTGTACGTTTGCCCACTGACAAAGAAATGATCAGTCTATAATTTTAATGGTAGGTGTATTTTAACAGTGAGAGACAGAATAACAGCAAAAAAATCCAGAAAAACGCATTTCAAAAAATTTATGATTTGCATGTTAATGAGGGAAATAAGTATTTGACCCCTTGGACTTAGTACTTGGTGGCAAACCCTTGTTGGCAATCACAGAGGTCAGACGTTTCTTGCAGTTGGCTACCAGGTTTGCACACATCTCAGGAGGGATTTTGTCCCACTCCTCTTTGCAGATCCTCTCCAAGTCATTAAGGTTTCGGATTATCATGACTCTTTTAACAGTGGTAAATGTTTCTTATTTGTGGCGGCACCATTTTCCAAAATCAAATCATTGCCCATGCTGAAGAAACAAAGTTTGCTGCCCAGTAGTGTACAGTGAAGGTAAGAAGGGATTGAGGAAACATGTTTGTCACAAGCAAATAGGTTATTGGCTACTGCCATTCCCCCATGCGATTGTCACTCAGGGAGTCTATTCACATGTGACACAGAAATCAAGAGCGAAAAATACCGCCTGCAAAAAAAGCCATTCAGCACCTTCTGCCCACTTCCGTGTTGCAGAAAATTCAAGCTGCATATGCATATGAAACAGACACATTATATGGTCTCGCCTTCCTGTATGGAAATGAGAGCCGACTGCTTATAAAGCACAATGAGGAGTTGCTGCTCAGTGCTCTGACTTCCGGTTCCACAGAGTACATGTTAAAGTTTAGCTCGACGACCAGAAATAGGGAAACGCAAAGGTGACAAGGATGTCGAGATGAACAAGAAAATAATTGCCTGCCTATCAGAATAACATCGTTCTGCAGTCACAATGCCCGACACTCAAGACAGCAAGATTCCCACCCTCCGACTATGTCTCTGACACTTGATGAAAACGAACCACAGGTTGACAGCTTGGGTCCTTCTTTTTAGGATCACAAGTCTGCTTTTTTTTTCTTCTGCAATGGAGAGTGTTGTCTTCTCTGCTCTGAGAGACCTGTGCTCTCCTGTCACCTGTGCCATTTAATCCTCATGGATGGAATGAGAAGGTGGGCTGCTCCCATTTTACACTGTGTCTCTTCCACATGAGCCTTTTCTCTGGTTACTCTGCTAGAAAGCAGACCAATTGATCGAATGCCAGTCTGCCTTTGTGCTGGCTGAAAAATGCCGATTTACATTGTCGGAATGCAGCTAGAAAGCATTCCCATTTCTGCTCCTATCAGTGTGTGAGGGGCAGGATGGCTTCCCTTGGTCATCTTTCTTCCCCGTTGTGTCAGAGTTGCTTGTGTAGCATCCAAATATTTTCTCCAAAGGCAACAAGAGCCCTGTGCCCACCTTCAGACATGCCCATCAGATGATTTTCATGCTAGCTTGCATTTGTTAACCGCTTGCTTTGCTGAGTAACCATATCACTTCCACATACATACTACAGCAAGCCCCGCTGATAGAGACTGTCTTAAAGAATGTGATGGGATTTCTGTTTCTTTTTCTGACAGTACGTGCTTCTGACTCACCTCCAGATATTTGTCTGTTGATAAGCTTTTCAGTGTAGTCATAGAGCAGCAATAAGCAATCAGAGTTTCTCTAGCCTAACCTCTATCTGATGCCTGTCAATATTTTAAGTCTTGTCAAGTAAAACAGCAAGCATTCCCCTGGGGCTACTTCTGCAGAGGCAAATTGCAGATGAACCTTTAAGCCTTAAAGCTGTTAAAGACATTATGGTGCAAAATAAAGGATGTCAGGCCTCAGAGATGTTTCACAAATGATGGTCACCCTCTATAAAAGTATGAAGTTTATTATATACAGAACATAGAAATTAGATTATATGAAACCGCATATTGTTTCAATCACACTTCATAATTTATGTTTCATTCATTATGGAAAATACCATTTTAAGCAATGATGGAAATGAAGATGATGTGCTAATGGCTCTTTGGAAATGAGTAATGTTGAAAGATGTGTTTTCATTCCAAAGCATTTTACCTGATGCAATCCAAAGCATTCAGAACCCTTTAAATTGCATAAGAGGTAAAGCTTTTGTTATCATTGCTATTGTGTGACAACAAATTGAGGAAATACTTGATAGAAATTCTTGGGAAAACACAGTTTTAAAACCCTCGATTTAAAAGCTATTCTATCATCATGTGTCATCTATGGTCATGGCAGGTAATGTCTTATCGTCTATTTAATGTGTTCATGTGCTTTAGCAGACAGTTTTGGACTGGCCTGTATTTGTCACAGCCTGCCCTTCTGTTCGCTTGTGTTCTTTCACAGATGTGTTGAACTTCTTGGGCTGAAAAATATCTAGTGTTAAATAAGAAACTTTATTAATGGCAAAATATTTTTAAATGTAATATAGAAATAAATCACTTAATAATCCTTTGCTAGATTATTGAGAATATAGGCTCATATTTTTTTTTTCTGAATGTGCAAAAATGTTTATAGAACAGCAACAGTGGAACTGGGACTATGTTAGAATACAAAAAAATATTTCTCTATCTTCATAAATTGTTTTCAGAATTCAGATTTTATTTTTGAATTATTTATTATCAAATTATAAAACAGTGTGCAAACACCTATCTTTGACATCAGTTTAACATGTGTAAAAATTGTTTTATTTTTGTCATGTGGCTCTTCAATGGTGTTATCTGTGATTAATGCTAATTGGCAAGCAAACTTCATTCCACAGTAAAGCTGAGACAATTAGCAAGCATATCATATATATTCTTTTATCTTAAAGAGACGGATATCATTAAATTAAGATTGAACACTGGGAATCCTAGTCTTACTTTTCAGTTCTTTCTATAGCAATAAAGAAGAGAAAAGCTCTATTGTACTCCAAGTTGGATGTTACTGAAACTCTCAGAGGCAATTGTAATTATTTTCTAATGAGACTGAATTTGCTGAAAATGTTGATCCACAAATTACTGTACGTCTCCTTAGGATACAAAATCCCAGTGAGGTAGATTTAGTCCTAAACTGAGTATATACTATTCTGCAGTTGGCTTCGCTGTGTGTTTTTATCATGACAGAAATGAGTGCAGTTACTTGTAAAAACACAAAATCTGTCTATGAATACAACACTAATGACTGCGTTCTCATGGGTATTCGAGAGTTGCAAGTCTCTGCTTTAAAGTGTGTTTGTTCGTTTACAACAATTAAAAGTAGTATTCACATAGGCGTGTTCCAACAGGAGAGACACAACTGGCGTGATACAAATATAATGCAGCTGCATTTTCATTGAATGTTCTTTTAATAAACAGTGACACATTTTAGTATTATTTTAGTTACATAAACATAAATTTGTATTGGGCTGAAAAAGGCCAGAAAAACCACGACGAGTTAATAAACAATAAAATAAAAATGTAAAAACATTGAAAGACATTCAGAGTGAAACATGTCGAAATTTAGAATGTGCTATGTAATCTACAGAAATATAGTACAGTTTTAAAATGTGGTTGTTAAACATCCCTGTGCAAATCGGGAGAAGAAGACTCACTACAGAAGGTGTACAGCAGAAATTGTGAACTAGAAGATGACACTTCCCTCCCATTTCACCATTCACCGAGTATCTACTCCGTGGATTATTTTTAGTGGAATTATTTAAGTCTGTTGTGGTAATTGTGTTATATTTGTGAGTGTAAAAGAATTTACAGTGGGAATAAAATCCTCCAGAATGTCCAAATGTATTGGCTCGATGTTGGTTTGGCCAGCCCACTATAAACCCCATCAACACTGGCAAAAACCTCAGCTGCTTGAAGGCTGTTAGGGCCTGGGCCATTTTCATTTAATTTTCCCCATTTGCTTTAATATCAGTGTCTGAAAGTAGGCCAACAGATGCCTAAAAGCATTGCTGAGAAATTACTGCATAAAACTGCTTTTTTTTTTTTTTTTTTGGTAGGTTCAGCAAGGAGCCTAAGGTATACCAGAGTATCTGCATTAAAAACACTCACTGAATTAATAACAGTGCCAACACAGAGATGAAAATGTATTTGCATTTCTTTGTTTTGTTTTGGTTGATTTTCTGTAAACAGACCTCATTGGAAGGATTTCACAAGTTGGAGACATCTAGAAACAAACAAAGAAAGAAAGAGGGAAGGGCACTTCTGCATATACTAAAATGTACTTCTCGATGCCAAGAATCTTGAATCAGTTGCATTGTCCATGCTAAAGAAGCATTTCATCTTAAGCAAACCTGGACTTCCAGCACAACAGTCGTGTCAGTGCTTTTTCATTTACTTCTATTAAGTTTATTCTGTTTATGAATTTGATAGGGAATGTTGGCAATGCCTTATCTTCTCAGAGGGCTGATTGCGACATAACTGCACACATCAACAACAAAAACATGTTTTGAAATGCTTATAAAGTTGTTCTTAAATGTACAGGTTAAGTGTACTCCATGATAAAATACCACAATGTGTCTGGGCTTAAAGGACTTATTTGTGTAGTAACATACTCTTTTGAGAAGGGGATTAAAGAAACTAGTGTACCTTCTGAATGAATGATTTACAAAAATCCAATGTGAAGATTGCATCTTTCCTTGACCTGAAATCCAGCACACAAAGAATTAAGTCAGTCCATTTCTGTGACATTGGTATGACTAATGCCAGTGGTTAACAAATATCTGTGCTGTGCAAGTATCACTAGTGTGTGATGCAGTGACTGTGGGAACAATACCTTAAAAGCTAGAGATTTGTAAAGCGAAAGGTCTTCCAGCACCAGCCAGGGCAAGATGACCCAAATGGTACACTGAATGGACAAAAAAAAAAAAAAACAGAACCTTTTTTATTTATATTTGATTCATCTATTCAATACTACTGATTTGTTGTGTCCAGTGTTTCACTAAGTAAAATAACTAAAAATGTCAGAGGATAAAACAACACTGCAATGAAGCAGTCTGCAAGGAATGGACAATTTGGTTTGTAGCCGTATCCTTTAAAAAGACTCTCCGCACGATAACATTCCTTAAAAGATTTCATTTTCTCAGACTCCAGCCATGGCTATAAAACATTAACGAACAGCACCACTCCACTTTCACATCTTAACAAAACTGGAAAATGAAATCACAGGACAATGAACTAAGAAGCCGTGCAAGTGGAAGACTAAGAAAAGAAACCTGGATATATGGAGGCTCAGCTGATAGTGCCGTTTTTGAAGACTACTGTTAAAAATTCGGTGATGATAATAGATTTGACATATTACATGGCATTGGGCTCTCCTGAGTCTTCTCGTTTTGAGCTTTTGACATTAACTCTGCTTGCCTTCGGGGGACTACCTGTAAATCTAATTGCAACGAGTGTTGATTTGTTAGGCAGCTATTAGGCTACATCGCAGAGAACCTAAGTGCCTTCATTGTGGGCCTGTGCTGTTCCTCTAGCTAACATACAGCAACACAGCATTTGGCTTGCCCTTGGAAAAAAAAGACTTAAACGCACAAAATTAGACCAGTCCCTTGGGAGTTACATTTCCTAGGATAAAGAAAAAAGTGCCATCTGATACAGCTCCTAACAGGCAATCACTGAGCAAGAGACAGCAACCCAAACCTTCCCTCAGGCCACCAGCTTCCACTCTTAAAATTATGCTTAGTGCTAGGGCAGTGCAGGTAGATGTATACCAAGGATTTAACAGGATTACACAAGTTAATAAATACCTGACAGAAGAAATAAGCACAATCTGTAAACAGTTATTGGGTGCCATACGTAAGAAGCATTATTTCAGTTCCTCGTGTTCAAACCCAAGAAAAAGAGCATTCATTATGCAGGAGGCAGCAGTGTGTCATTACAGGCGGAAATGGTAGGTAGAATACTTAAAGATGGTGTGTGTGTCGCATTTGAAGGAGTGTTGAGTTAATATATATAACGGAAGGAAGTTTTATTTAAATTTGGAAATTTTTGACATTTAAAGTAATGTCTTGATAATGATGATAATGCATTGTGCATTAATATGTTCACTTTACATCTTAAGAGAAGACTCACCTACTCCCCCAACCAATAGTCAACTGCCACTTTGACTTAAAATGTAGTTCTGGAAAGTGATGCGATCAGAGCCTAAAGTACACTGAGTGAGAAAGAGGAAATATTTAGAGGGATAAATGACTGCCCAGATTCGAGGTTTAATTGCTAAAGAGACTGGCAAGCCCATGCCTTTTTGATCAGAGTTTAAAAGCAACAAAGTCTTTGATCTTTCATTTGTAAGATGTATTTTCAGTAGCAGGTCACAAAATTAGCATGCAACTGCTTTAAGCTATCTAGCACAAGTTTCTCCATCAACTAGAGCACTAGAAATAATTAGAAAGGATTTTTTTTTTCTGTTAATGCTGTTGAGCTGTAAATAGTGGATAGGCAATGTGCTGGATCTAAACCCCTCATCTCTAGGGAACTAGATTTGGGAATTATTCATATTACATTTTAGGTACACAAAAAATAATCTGTCATCAGTGCTTTGGGATGGTTTTAGACTGTTTAAAGTAAATAAACTTTTCAAAATGGACATATTTTTCTAGCTTTAAAACATCATATGAATTGAATTATTTTATTTATTTGTAAGAGGTAAGGTCAGTTTACAAAAATACTGACAGCACGCAAGAAGAAAACTGGAGACAAGCAATGCTTCAGGGGAGATCGGGACAATGCAGGCACTTAGTTCTGGCTACAATTAAACTAATTTAAATTTAATATGTGTACCAAGATAATAATTTGATGTGCAATTGAAGTAAATAAGAAGGCATCCCATGCAAGAACTTGATGACTGACATTAAGATCACAACACCTGTTGAGACAGTTATGTTACCTTTTGTTTTCGATCATTATCTTTTTGTTAAAAAAATGTAAACCAGCAAAATATATATCAGCTAGACACTTTGTTTAACATGCCACAGACTCATAGTTACACTCTTAAATTTTTAAACAATTTGTCAGCAATATACCAGAGATCCAGGCCATATTAAATGCTGTCATGGAGGTTTAGCACATTGGATGGCATATTATGAATAATAAACTCCGGCATTAGTTTGACACGGTGTACTGCTGCTTTTTCTCAATACGGTGGATGGGAAGTGAGATACACGCTGTAGATACATGGGTCCCTGGAGAGTTGGGGAGGCTCGCTTTCTTCACTGCCAAGGGTTTCTTCATAGGAAGTCAGGTTGTCATCTCATCCTGCCACCTCCTGGTTGATCTTTCTGTGATCAGGATTTTTCTTTCTTTCTTTTAAATGGCAGGCGATTTTGAAATGGCAGCAGATCAACACTTCAGACACTTTGAAATGTTACATTGCGTAACTAATACTATTTGAGCCTCACTCTTCTTGTCCCGTTGTATAATATAAACGTTATTTTTGTTATCCAGTCCCCACATTTAGGGTTTTTGCTAAACTGGCAAGAGATTTTCGAAGGAGTTGGAGCAGTTAACTCATAATGTTTATTAGAGTTACTGTAACATATATACAGCTTCAACACTCCCACATTATACCAAGTTGTCTAATGATGAAAAACTGCAAAATTATTTCTTCGCAGACGCCCTTATCCAGGGCGACTTACAACATAAGTGCAATATAAAGTGCAAGAACACAGTTAAGTACAAGACATCAAACATTACAAATTCAAATTTACATTAAACATAGTAATTCAAAATATAATACATTTTACAACTTCCAAAATGATAGTAAAACTGCTGATTTTGCTAAATAGTGTGTAATCAGCCCTTTGGTTTGAAAAGTTACAAATTACTTTAAAATGTATTCAGCAGTTTGTTCCATTCAGTTCTTTCTGACACAGATGTGGATCTTAACTATGCAATTTTTACACAATGTTTGTTATGCCACAGTTTAGCTCATTACAATAGAGCCCGGCATCTTTAACAAACACATTCAAACAAATGGTATGTCTGACACTAACTCTTTGTTGCCAGATCTTAAGCTTGACTTGTCGGCTCAGACAGTGAAGGAGATGTCTACCACCAGAGGTCATTGGCCTTGAATTGCTACTACAGCCTTAATTAAGGTTGTACTCTTCCTCAGGTTGATTGTGTTGCCTGGATACACTTACCAACAGTAGCCTGTCAGGAGCCAGAGACTCAGTTGCCCCCCGAGACGTCAGTAGATTTGATTGGAAACTGCTCTAGTCAGATGCGTCAGTCTCGCCAAACTTCTGATTTAATCATCGATCATATCTTTACAAAATATATACGGAAACAATTGTCTATATTTTATCGAAAGCCGGCTTGTGGCTCACAGGTAATTAAATGTTACAGTTGTGGCCATGAATATTTTATCAGTCTCGTAATTAAACATCCCCATAGGGGGTGCTTATATTGCTTTAGTAAATCTGCTGGCTGACCTGCTGTTGGCAGCCCTGCTACAGTCGGGGAAAAAAACAAGGAGAGGCAGATATCGCAATCCACATGAGATACTTTATGAAACGCATCCAATAAATTTCCTAGTGACCTTGGGCTAAAACCGCAGCCTTAAACTGACAGTTGCACTGGCTGTGTCTTGAGTGACTCCCTTTAGTTTACTACAGCATTGTGGCCCGAAAGAGAGAGCAACTCCAGTCGGGGTTTCAGCCCCTCCTTTATCTTCTAACCGAACAGGTCAGCGTCCCTCTCATCTGCTGCAGTATCTCTTGTCACCAGACAATAATTAGCAATTATCATTTCAATTGGGAGCAACAGTCAGTCCTCTGGATATCAATAAATGGATTGCCTCCTATACCTGACTCTCAATAGCCCTCATTGGAAAGACTGTTGTGCAGATGGAATTCAAATTACAGGGTTATATAACCGCTAGGTGATTAATGCACTTATTCAGGGGCCTTGACTATAGCTCACGACCTTGCTTTGGTTGTAATGTGTCTCAAATTGCAATTCTGCGTGTGACATGTGACAAAGCCTAGTGTAGTATCTTCTGGACTATTCAATGTTAATGTTTCTTAAAATATTACAAATCAACTATTTTATTTTGCCCAATCACTTAATAGAAAAACATGCTTTAGCAAAAATAGTTGAATTAGCAGGGAAGAACAACTTGGTTGATCCCTTAGCCAACACTTTAATTAATGTTACTTTTTTCTTTCATCCAGCAATTTCATTATGTTTACACGCACTGTGTTAGTTGTATTTATGATGCTTTTTGTAACCTATCCTAAAAATATGTTTTTTTTTTTCTTTCCCATTTCTTTTTTATTTCTGATATTAACCAAAGAAAATTATATATTCTCTTCAGAAGAGACACCGAACCTGCAATTTTATGTTAAACAGGAATGGGCATTCCACACTTGACAGATTACACAATCTGTAACTTGATACTGCAGTGATTCCTCTCATTACAAAAGCAAATGGTATGAAGATTTTGTGTTCTAGTTTAAACCTGAATGTAGTTGAGTGACCAATGAAATGACCATACCAGGAGAGAGAGAAAATATAAATCCTGCAGGCCATTGTGTGCTGCAGGGACATTTTTAAATAAGTCTGCATTATCACATTTTTAGCATTAATACTATTCTGCAGATGTTTAGTGCTGATGACTAGAGGTCATTGTACAGATTATCCTGTCCTTTGATTAAGTCCATTTATTGGATTCAGATAGGGATTATCCTGTGCAGAGGATCTGGGCTGATGTTGTCTTTTCATTACTTTTAATATTGCCAAGAAGTTGATTTCGCATGGAAAAGAAATAAGTAAATATCTTCCTCAACTTGTTTAAATTAACTTAATTTGGAGGATGAAGGGTCAAAGGGTTTTGATCCTTTATCCTCCAAATGAAATGTTTCAAAAATGGATATGTATAATATGGAGGTGTGAAAAAACTTTATAACTGTCTCCAAAATTGTACTGTCAAAGAATATCTACTGTACCAATACATTTGATGCCGATGGTTTACTATCCAGCATTTACAATTTCAAAATGTAGGGCCTCTGAGGTAGGCCCTCAATTCCTACCACACACAGGCACTAACCTCCTGTATAAGAAAAGGAATATAAGCAATATTTTGAAGGTTATGAACTCGAGAAATCTTGGTAACTACAATTACCAAGTCAATGGTCTTTTTTCAGCTCTGCTCTTGAAAATTACAAGGTGTTTAAATTTCCATATTTTCTGTTAACATTTTTAGATGATACTTATGTTGTGGAGTAGACGTATAAGTAGCTCCTGGGAGTACAAGGTGAGGGTACAGAAATGCTGGATGCCTAAAAAGATCGAGTTCATTCACTAAGGAGGGTTTTGTGCTCTTCATTGTCTGTTTTAATGCCTGAGCAGGGATTACAAATACTGCACATCTAGTTCAGTGATTTGACATTCGAGTCCCCCCTAAGTATTGTAATTAACATTTTCCACAAACGGAAATGGCGATTACAAAAAACAAAAACCCTCAAGATGTTCATGAAGCCAGATATTTCATACCTCATTATCTGTGTGATCTATCTTACATAGATTCCCAAAATATTAGCCTCATTATCTTGTCAGATTTGGCCAGGAAGCTGAGAGAGACCCTGTTGTGTGTTCGAAAATGTGTTTGGTTGTGAGAAAGTTATCTTGTCCTTTAATGTCTTAACTTTGGAGGCAGAAATAAATGGATCCATGTTTCTGCTTCCACAGGTTTAGGGCTTTAAGCCACAGCTTAAAAATGATCAGATTGAAATACATCTGAGCCCGATGGCAGTCCGATAACTGTGACAGTGCAACCTACAGTATCATTTTTTTGACACATATATGTGCTATTTATTCATATCTTTTGTTGTTGCTCTTTTGGAAAGTTGTTTTTCGTTCTCAACAGATTTGCTTCCGAATGATCCTGTATCTTATAGAACTGCCTTTGAATTTAAACTGTGCTTTGTGAAAGAATAATAACAATTGACAGACCAAGAACTAAAATAACTGAGCATTGCCTTTTAGCTTTTAATCTTACACAAAAATAAATAGAGCCCTGACAGATATACAAGAGCCCCCAAACATAGTGCAGATTAGTTTTTTCCTTTTATTTTCTCTCTAGTTGTACAAATATCTTGTTTCTACCCCAGGTTCCACACCAGGCCCTGCAATACACACATGGCCAAGCCACTTGATACTGCTGTGTTGGCATCTGTTCTGTGTTTTGCCTGGTGTTGTGTCACATACTTATCGGGCCTTATTTTCCCTTTGGGGAAACTAGCGGCAAACTGCCCACTCCACAGTGAATTTAATTAGCTGGGCATTTTGCACACACTCTGCCCACAGGGAACTCCTGGTCTTTTATCTCTGCATAACGTCCACACATTTTAACGTGCCTGGACCAACAACGGAAATCAATCCCATTATTCAGTATCAGTTCTTTCAATGCCACGGAAATTAAAATAAACGATTCCTCGCTGGATAAGGACCTGTTAAAACCTGTGCTGGGCTTCTACAGTTCTTAATTGAATACTGTGTTGTGATGGGAGTCCTCCTTTTTCACAGAGAACACCCTGTTGAGGTAAATATGTAACATTTGCACCAGTACAATTTTTTTTGTTCTTCCCCCATTGGACTTGACTCGCAGTCGCAGCAGCCTGGGAAAGTCATTAGATTTGTCATTTCTGCTCCTAAAAGCTTGCTGCAATGGCAAATATGTTAGTTTGAAATGAAAAACCAACGAGGCTGGCGACTTCCCAAGAAAACCCACTCAGGCCCAGATGGCCGCAATCTCTCCTGCAGCCAGCTTTTGAAATCCACGTTCCTGCTCAGGAGGGTCCTCATTCTGCTTTGGGATCATCAAGGACAGTGTACCATATTTCAAGGCAGAAATTAACTGGATCAGTACCTGTGTGAAAAACAGAGTACAGGAAAACCAATATAGACTATCTTAACACATTTACTGAAGTTTTATCCTTGAGGTATTTGCGGCAAAACACACTGTTTGTTAGTAAATATTTATGCACATCAGAGTGTGCGTTCAGCTCCCCATTTTCCAAGAGCTAACTAATCCACCTTGAAATGCAAATCTTTCAAGTGACCAACTAGATAGTGAGAAAACAATAAATTACCATTTTGTTTTTGTTTTATTTATTTGTAATTATAACTGATTTTGCAAGATATGCAGTTTAATTAGAGCAAGTTTGGTTCAACAGCAAAAATAAATAAACACATTTAAGTAAATTAATCCTGTTAATGTGCTGTATTGTAGGGAACAGTTAATTATATATCACTGAAGTCCTTATCCTCAGTTTGGGTTCAGAAACAGTGCTGACTGTATATTGAATCGATATCTGCTCATTTACTTAGAGCTTTGCATCTCTAAACTAAAAATAAACCACTCAACTGCTATTTCCACTGTTGGGTCAGCTGTATTCATCCCTTCTGAAGATCTGTTAGTTACTGTGTTTGAACTGCTCTTTATATTAAACTTTAGTTTCAAATCATATGCTACTGCGGTTCATAAGATTCCTCAAACCAATCATGTTATGAAAAATGATCATAGGCCATTATGGTATTTCCAACTGCAGTCAGCTTGTATCTAATATCCAGTTAAATCTTAAAAAAAAAAGAGGGCCAGGTTATATTTTTCTTGCATTAGATTAAAAGCTAAATAAGTGTTATGCTGTGACTATGTTTAGTTTTGTATATTAAGATGCTTTTGCCTGTGTGCAGTTTGATAGGAGGTTTTGGAGGGGCAGAGAACCCTTTAAATCCTGTATGCTTAAGCAGAAAGGTCACATAGATATGTTATAAACTTGTTAGATGTACCTGCCTTTCCTTCATTTTTAATATACCCAGTTTTTCTAATATAATCAGTAATAATAATAATGCATCTTGTGAAAAGAAAGCTTCTGTATGCATTGGGCTAGTGCCTATTAAGGAAGATTAAATTCTATTCCTTTTCAAAGTCAAGAAGGGGCAACATTTATTTTGATGGGAAAGGCAATACAATTTAATCTTCCAACAATACAGCTGGATAAGTGCCCCTACCTACTCCAAACAAGACAAGCAACTAAATTACCCTTCAGAAAATGCACATTAATTTTAATGAAGTATTAATGAAGTGCAGTGAAATGTATCACACAATAGCAGGTGATTAGATTGGAGGACTATTTAAACAGGTTTGTGCAGTCCTCATAGCTAAACATGTATATCACAGAACTTTATATGAGGTCATGGATTCTATTGCTGTGCTTCGTGTCATGCCAAAAGATACTCAGTATACAGCACTGCAGTGGAACAACTCACCAACAAAACATTGAAATAATAAAAAAAAAAAAAAAAAAAAAAAAAGTATGATCATCATACACTCCCCTCCACATCATGCATAAAAAATAAATTTATTTCTAAACTCTCCTTTTACTACAGACTTACTTATCCCTGTCAACCATGCTCGGCAAACGTTTCAAATTTATAACAGTACTTTGTTCTTTTGCGTGTTTTCTCTGCTGTTGAATGGTTTGCAGTTAGTCTGCTACATTGGTAGGTGACTATGTATCAAAGAAATAATATACATATAGTATGTAATGTATAAAAAAACATGATAAGGGTGCCAGACAATTAATCTAATAATCTTTGACACTTATAATGGCTAGCAAGCAGAAGCTGCAGTAAATTTAAACTTAAAGCAAACCGAAATTGCATTGCCTACATATCAAATTAAGTTAAAGACATTCTGTGTATGTGGATAATTTTGTTGTTTCTCATAAAGAAACCCATCAATATTAAAGCCATATGTGAGTCAAAGAAATGCCATACCTGGCAAGGTGCCCATTTGGAGACTATGCTATTAAAGATGAATTATATAGGCTATACAGACATATTTAACAGAAGTGTTGTTCTGAGCTCAGCTTGTGTTCGATTTTCACTGGGTTTTGTTTTTGCTTTTGCATCAAGTAATGTAGACTATGCTTTGATATTAACACCTACGAAAAAACATGACCTTTTGTTGAATTACTTCCAAAGATTTAGCCAAAACTGTGGTATACCGTTGTATATTCAAGTGAACCACTGTGCTTTCGATTATATTTCAGACAAACATACAATCATAGTATCAACGCTTCTGTGCCTGCTGGTTTATCCAGAAGAACAATCTAATAGGTTTGTTTAATGCCTTCTTTGTGATGAGGTCTGCGAACTGCTGGCTTTAATCAAAGAAGCATGTGTAAAACCACACTCTCTACTAGTCTTTGCAAGAACAAGCCCTTAGGTTTTACCGCAAAAGGCTTGAAAACCATTCATGTAATGTAATTACTCCAGACATTGGGATGTCATGTATTGCATACACCTTATTTTAGAAAGACAAAGGGTGATCTCTTGGGTACCTTCTGAACATTTTTTTTTTTTTTTTTTTTTTTTTTTGTATGATGCATGAAGACAATTCAAAAGCATAATATTATTTCCTTAAAAATCTACTAAAAACTGAAACTGACTTTAACATGACATAGTGGCTGCTTATCTTCAGGCACTGAGAGGGAAGTGCAGTTGTCCCTATGGGTCCGATACAATAGACAGCAAAAAATATTGTTCTAGGCAAAAGCTAATCCTCTTTAGTTCTTTGGGTGCTGTCTGGCATTTTGGATCAAGAAGCTGCCTTTAACTTTTGACATCTTGGGAAATAATATACAAGCGCAAATCCGAAGTGTCCAGGACTGTAAACCTTTTTTTTTGGTTCATAATTCCTAAATTTATAATGCAGTCTGCATGAAGAAATAACATAGTTCAAACTATACTGGTGAGCTTAATATGAAGGCAACCAGCTAAGAACATTTTGTCATTCCTGCTCCAGCACGATGATAAAAGGGCTTGGTGTTCTGAGTGAGGAACATGATTAATGTGGCGCATTAAGACACTGATCTTTAACCTCAAAAATCCCAAATTGGATGACAGCCTTAAACTACCAGAGATCAATCAGCTTTTATAAAGTAAGTTGTAAAATAGGCTTACTGAGATTTGGACCATTTGCTCCCCTTCTGTATTTCTTTCGAATGACAGGGAGTCTCACATGTCCATAGTTGAACAAAGCAGACCCATGGATGAAATACACTGAATATGATAGGTGCACCCACCTTTTACACTTGCCGTGCTGTCCTGTTCACATATGGCATCAATCAAGTTCCTCTTCTATAAAGAGCAAAATACAAAAATGAAAAAATCCTGTGACCTTTTATTCTGGAACACCTGTAAACGATTTAGAAAGTCTGGATTAAAGTAAATTGATACAGGTATCCTGTTGTATTCTGTAAATTAATCCACATGTTTTTCTTTTATGTGATTTAATTGTATTGATAGTCACTGTGCTGCTCAGTGAGGAGAATTTCATGGGACAGTTGACAGCTGTCAGATGTTTAAGGTTGAGAATACAGGAACTAGCTGGCTACACTGGCTGAAGAAAGCAGCCTGTCAATTAAAAAAGGGTGAGGTCAACACTGCCGACCTGATGGTGTGTTTTTCTTATAAATGCCTGGGTTGGATTTGATGTTCAGTGAATAAGCCATTTGTGAAGAACAGCTGCAGCACATGATGGGAAAGGTTATGTCAATGCAGTACCTTAGGCACTGGTGTCAGTTCTGCCAAATAGATTTTAGACATGCATTTTCTCAAATGAGATCCTGGTAAAAATAAATAATAATAATTAATTGCGGTCTTCTTCCATGCAGGTTACAACACACATCAGTATAGAAGGAATTAGTACTTCCTAAGGTCATAAAGAAAAAACAGAATGAGCTTTATAATCAGCATAGAGAATTTGCACCACTACACGACTGGCAAAGACTGTTTACAAATAGTTCTACATATTCAGACATAACTGGCATACATGTACCAAGACAAGGTTAGAACTAGAAGGAACCTGAAGCAAATGTTATGTTTTCCACAGTACTTTTTCTTAAATGTGCTTGGTTATTAAAGATGGCTCACCCACAAATATAACAACTAGAACAAATGTCCTTTATTTCTGTTTTGGCAAATGGCTCCAAAGCAGACCAATTACAGTTCAAAATCAGGCCCAAGAAAACAAACAAAAAATAAGCACTTTCAGGCGGTGTTGCCACAGTAGTTGATTTCTGTGTCTACAATGCAATATGGATGCAGTGACATTGTTGAACTCACCTTTAATTGGGTTACTCTTGGAGGGCAAGCTCTTCCTTCACATTAAGCTAATGCTCACACACGGAAGGGTTTGATGCAAAGTGTTTTTTACATACTCTACTTTTAACCTAGCATCAGCTTTTTTTAACAAAACTTCTCAGCATCCCAACTTGTATTCTTTATCTTCGCAAAAGATGTGTTTTTTTCCCCAGTATATTTCCATAATAACATAATAGATGACAAGTTCCTAGCCGGACATAGTCTGACAGCTTAGTTATTAAGTTACCTGCCAGGCATCTTTCCTTTGACGGATTTGCATTGCGGCTAAAGCTTTTGGCTATGCCTCAGCACTTCATATAGAGATGAAGTCATTGTGGCTTTCTGCATTAACACACCCAGCTCAACTATAGACACTGGATCATGCGTGCTTTATACATAGGTTTTAACAATTTTTGCAAGCTCAACAGTTTCAAGTTTAATTGACATAGTTTCTGGTCCACCCAAATATTTCAACACACATTCTGAGTGTGAATCTCTTCTTAAAACAATGGTGGATTGAGGATTAGCCGACCTCAACTCAGCGCAAGCCTCTCAAGATCAGCCCTTAATTTATGTTAAGGACTTTGGTCATACATACATTTACAGTTCTTTTCATTGTGTGATTGAATGTAAACTGTGCAGTAATATGAAAATGCATCAAAAACATGACATGTGCATCTGAAACCTCTGCTGGAGACCCATAGGCAAAGAACTCAGATTGGAAATGGGCAGGGGGGGGGGGGTTGGGTGGTTTAACGTTAAGGCAGCTTCATCTGCAGATTGTTTAAGATGTGATAAGCTGTTAAGACTGTATGACATAGAGGCAAAAGGGAACAGTGACACCATACTGACATTGTGGATGATTCAAGCTTGAAAGAAACTGCAGTGTTTAATTGGTGATGAGGAAAGACATACGGGAACATGTTTCTATGAGCAATATGAATTCCTTTCCAGTAAATTACCAAAGGCATCTGCTTAGAAAGAAGCACCACATTAAATCTGAGCTTTTCCTGATGCAGAGTTACGTACTTCTGAATGAAATATTAGTGTATGATTTTTCTCATGTGTGTCTTCCTAAAAAAATGAGAATTTGACAATGGTAAGCCTTAATTAGGAGTAGGTAACCTACCAATGTTATACAACAGTATAGTGTAATACCTCAATGCCAGAATTCAGTGTCACAGTTCAGAAAAAATGAGTTGCCATTTCTGTAACAGAAAGTTTGGTTTAAAAAGATGTCACAACAAAGAAAGTAAAATATGGGAGAATTATTATTTTTTTCCCCTCATGTATTATTAACTGCAAACAATTAAGATTAATTACATTTAATAAAGTATCAATTTAAACCAACAACTTTTGCATACAAAAAATTACATTATGCAGTTAACAGAACTTTTCCTGGCACTCAGGCCTTCACCCTCGCTGATTTGAAATCGTCCAAGTTCAGTTGTGCTGACTCCTTTATTTATGCACTTCACAAAATTCTGAAGGGAAAGAGAATAAATAGTGTAATGAAATGTTAAGATTCTTTATCTCTATGATTAGCAATCTCTCCACAAGAGAAATCCCCATTACAGCACATCTTACAAATGTTCGATTCTAATTCTTTTTTCAAATGACATGAAAATTTGAACTTGTATTATCAAGCTTGATTGAGTCTATTTATACATGTATAAATTGGCCAAAGTAAATATTAACTCCACAAGGGAGGGTATTGATTATCAAACCAAAAGCACTGCTGATGGCCTCACTGCATTTCAGTTAATTCAGTGTTCTTGCTGCACATGTTGTTTCCAGTTGTATTTTCCCAAGATCATCCCGGTGTGCAAATTCCCCCCGTGTGTTTGCTTTTTTAAAGAAACCTGTGTATGGGGATTTTAAAAATAAAAACAATCCCTCCTGATATCTGAAACAGCTGAAGCCAGAGAGCTTCACTTATTCAAAGATTGACAGTTCCTTTAATTTGATTGGCCTTTTTTTCCCTGCATGCCTAGTACCTAATTAAACAGCAGGAAACTTCCTTGAAATTTCACTACTGCAAGATATTATATTTCACTTGCCCTGTAAATACATTACCCAGAATACTTTGCTGCAGTACTCACACTGAGAACTTTTGCTGTTGGTGGAGGTTCTGTGCTTTCTCCACTCCTGCTTCAAGTTGCTCCCTGCATTCATGCATGACATTTGGGATTGTCACATGGACGACAAAGACCCATTGTGCTGCAGAGGTAATTTTCATTTTTCTACCGTCCCCCAGGTCGCTGATCTGTTTTTTTTTTTTTTTTTGGGTCTATGAAATTGCATTTTATCAGCAGAATTGCAATCATTGTCAAAATAGTTTTCCATTCACGAACGAAATGACTTTCAATTAATAAGATGTCACACATCATTATGACATGGTGCTGATGTTGCTTCCATCAGTACATACAAAGTAATTCAGAACTGAAACAATGCAATTCTGCTCAGCACAGATAAAGTCTCAAAGAACGAGCTGTGATGAACTGTTCTGCTAGGTAATTGTTTGAGTCATTCAGTTCAGTATGTGTTTATTTCTTCATTTTTTCATCAAAAGGTCTGTGTTAGTGTTCTGTTTTTTTTTTTTTTTCAAAAGCCTAAGCTTAGCTACATTTGAGAGAGGCTATACAGAATTAATTGTTGATGTTTGACCAAAAAGCTACATACACAATAATAAAGTTTGTTAAATGTCTGCTACAGTGTGATGAATATAAAAAGTCCTAGGATAACATAGCCACCACAGAGGATGACTCTGACAGAAAATACTCACTAGTTTCCCTATCACGTATCACGAATAACTATTTGCTTCAGTGCATCATTATTTGTAACACAACCCAATATTAGCTAATATTATTACCCAACAGTTCAGCCTAAGTAGCCAATAAAATATGATGCAGTGTATGTCTCTGGTAGCTATCCCTGCCAATGCTTTTAAGTAAGGCAAGCTTGTCTGTGCAAAGTACGGGCCAAAGACATTTCAGTAAGCAAGAGTGTTTTTCCCTTTATTGTTTCCTGCGAAGAGCTGGAATTAACAAAATAAATATCCAAGATTGGGGAAACATTTGTTAATTCCACAAAAGCGCTGGGACCCAATTTCTCCATCCGTCTTTGTATGTGCATTTTTATTGAATATATTTAGCATTAGCATCTTGTTAATTTTTTATTCAAAGGAGAGCTTGCTGCTGGTTCACTCATGTGAGCTGTATCCATACTGAACTGTGGCTTTACAAGTTTGTAGAACAGCAGTGCAAATGAAAATGGTTGGGCTCTCATAAAAAAAAAAGAATGCAAGTCATTCAATTTAGTTTTAATGCATCCAGGGATAAAGAAAGCATTGCAATTACGTTGTTTTATTTTTTTATTTTTTTATCACAGCCAAGTTAGCACTGACTTCCAATGATGTTCATCCACTTCTTAGCCCATCATGGTTCCACTAAATTATCCCATTTTAAATGAATGCCTTCTCGCTGATAAATGAATCTATTCAGAGCCTTGATTGCTTTACAAAGCTGAACATTGTAAAGCAGGGGGAGGCAACTCTGTACTACAGTGCCTCATTCCTGCAGGTTTTACAGGTATCTCACCATCATAACTCGCTGTATACATGGAACAAATGGTAATCCAAGCAAGGCAATGATTGAATCATTTTATTTATTAAGGGATTTGTGGAAACCCAATCCCAGAAGTCCCTGCAGCACTCCAGGAAAATGTATTGTCTAGCCTCATCTTAGTTGCTCATTGGACATGATCAGACAAGAATTACATAATTGTACATTCTACAAGAGTTTACTTAAAACAAAAACAAACAAAAAAACTTAAATCAATGAATGGGTAAGCCTGGAGATCGCACAAGCTATATCACTAGTTTCAAGCAAAATAATAGCTCTCAACAAATATAATTTAATGGACAGGATTCACAGACACATGTCAAGAGTTGCACTAGTGGTTTGACATTAATATTTCCCCCTTAACTGAAATCAGGCCTAATATAGGTGGGTCAGCATCTCAGCAGCATGTGCTTTAATAGAGCTTAACTGCCAGTTGTTAAATTAAGTCTGTTCCCTTCATCAGTGTTTTAACACTCAGTTCAATATTTTGGTTTGTAATGGCTCTGAAGACTGATTGCCTCCAGTTACAGTGTGACTCAGGGCCTTAAAATGAAAAAGAAAAAAGAAAAAAATGAAATAGTAAACATTAATAATACTTATATTAAAGACATCTTGGCTTTAGTAAAATTGGGTGTATCAATCAAAGGTGGATTCAGTCAAACAATACTAATAACAATCATTTTTAAATATTTTCCTTTTATGAAAATGTCACCCTCACTGCAGACACAGAGGAATGATGAAACAGGGAGCCCGTGAAGCAGGGGAATTGTTTGCACATCTGTAGAGAGTAATTGCTGCCCACTTTTGTCACATATGTTGGGGGCCTGCATGCGCTCTGAAACGCCACTGCTGTCACACCATTTGATAGTCGTCATTAATAGTAGAGAGTGATAACTTTCCATGTACAACTGTGTTTGTGAAGCTGGGCTGACAGTGAGCGATGAGTTCACCCTCCATCAGTGTTGCAAACGCATCCTGCATTGTGTGATACGGACGGTCTTAACATGCCGCTAATAACTGAAGAAAGAGGAACAAAATATATCTCTGATTATATTTTATGGAGCATTTTTGTTTAGGAGGCAATAGGCAGCTTGAGCACATTTATCCAGAACTTTTTGCACCAAAACAAATTTGCACCATATGGTAACTTGGGAATACATGACTCAAATGAACTGAAAACAGAAGGGACAGGTGTCATATAATTATAAATGTCAGTGTGATGCAGAGACCACTCCTTCCTTGCCGTTTTATTATTCCATGCATTTCCTCCTAAGAATTGTATTAAACCTGAAGAAAAAATGAAAAGCACACATTGCAGAGCCAATATGAAGTGTCCAAATTCCACAATATACAAAAAAGGTTAGATAAACACTATAATAAATTGATAAATTAAATTCCATAGTTTTTAAACATTGTATGTCTCACCGGACACAACAATAACATCTATGTTAATATGGCAGAACAAAGACCTTCCTAAGAATCAGTGTAGGTCTCAGTCTCATTCATTACAATTTGGACCAAATCAGGGCTGGTGTCAGCAATAATCAGACTAAGCAGTTGCTTAGGACTTCGAGAAGGCCCAGGGGGCCCTAATATGAGGGAACACAATTTATTGTATTTTTTTTTTTAAAGGTTGAACTGAAATATTTACTGAATATTAAAATATTTTTTGCTTAGGGCCCCTAACATATTTTTCTCTTAGGGCCCCAAATATGGTAGCACCTGCACTGACCAAAATTTAACTAGCCATCTATGGGAAACTGATTTTGAAATGGTATGAGTTTAAAAAATTGTTACGAGTTTTTTAAATTATTGTCTCATATAACCTTCTATAGCCTCTTCAAAACATTTGGCTTGTTAAATGTTAAATGTGTTTTTCAGTCACATTTAAGGGGCTGATTTTCATATCAGGTCACTGATAAGTACAGAGCTATTTTTCTGAAGCTTTCATTTAAATCTCTCATGGAATAATATGGGCATTAAGGATCCTTTTTTCTAATGCAGGAGTAGGGTTGCAAAGAGTTGGAAACTTTCCGGAAATTTTCCATGGGATGTTAAGCCCGAGAAAATATTAGCTTATAATAGTGAACTTTTTATTTGGGAGGGGGGGGGGGGATACATATAATAAGTTCCAGGTCTTGTGCCATGTTTTGGTTAAAATATCCCCATTACATGGTAATCCAGTTGAATTGCAACCCCCTGCATGCACAGTGCACTCTTCCATCACATGTGCAGCTGATTCTCAGAATCTTGCACTAATACAGTGCTATTGAGTCACACTACTGCACTGTCTGAGCCAAGGACTGCATGCTTTCAGATGTTTTGATTATATTACTTGGGTAAATATATTTTATATTTTATATGATATTTCAGTAAACTAGAAAATAGTAGTTGCCTATGCAAATAACCCCTACAGTTACATTTTATTCCAAATCATTTCCATATATTCCCGTTAATTCCCACAGAAAGTTTCCACCTTTGAATATTCCCAAAATTGTGCAGCCCTATGCAGGAGCCCCCCTTGACTCCCCCAGATGCTGCTACAGTTAGCAAAGTTTTGTGCTAGGTAAAAACTGAGCAGGAAATTATGCAAGATATGTAACATTTTGAGGTAGATAACATAGCCATACGTGAGCTTCTGTGACTTTGACCATTCTCTGTTGTGGCTCAGCTGTACTCCAGAACCTTCTGCTCAGCAATCGCAAATTCTTTTGTCATCTTCTCGAGTTGTTTAAAAAATTGCTTTATTTATTGCATTGTCACTAGTGTTTTTTTTATGGAGCTCAGAATTGGTGAGCAAAATCACATAGCCCGGATTTTTTCCATTCCCCGTAAAACTGCGAAAAGGCCTAACAAGGATCAGATAAACTCAGACATTTACATTCCCTCGGCAGGTACTGTTTATATTCCCAGGATTTTAAATTGCTTTACAGGTCCTTGGCTCTGCCCTCCTTAACAGATCTCTGAAGTGGAACAGCTGCAAGCCGTGTGACATGTGAATGATTCTGAATGCCGACATTTTCCTTTTATGTAAACAGTTTAAAAGAATCAGGGCTAAAAATGCTTAAAGCAACTGGAATTGTGTGCAGGTTAACAACTGCAGTCAACGCAGTGCTGTGTAAGCATAATTAAAATGGAGATGTTTTTATAATTTATTTTAATTCAAATACACACCATTATACTTTCTTCTGTGTCTCTTAAAACAGTATTTGCTTTAAATGTATAATTAATCATATTGGTATTACTGGTGTTCTTCTGGGCTTTTACAAAAAGTACATTTTAGTTCCCTAATGACAACTTCTACATTTATAAAGAAATTCTTAATGATGAATTTTTTTTAATTTTTTTTGCTGCAGTTATGCAAGGTGACAGATCATCAAATATGCCCGGAAGAGCTCCTGAGGATTTTATATTATTTTAATGTTTTCCAAGTTGTCTAGATCATAAAGACCTACTTTTCTTCAGAGCATTCGATACTTCGGAATACATTTGTCAGTTTTCATAAGCATCCCCTGTAGGCACTTGCTCTGTTTTGAAAAATCTTAAAATTATAAAGTAAAAAGCACAGTTTACAAGCAGAGTAATGTGCTGTATGGCTAAAATTAAACATGTACCCCATCAGTGCAGCTGAAAGAAAATATGTATCAATTGGATAGACATGTCCTCTACTGGCAAACAGGCAAATGTTAAGCTGTAGTCGACTGGATTAGTTAAAGCGATGTTAACATAATATCTGTTGTCCTCATAGGGGTTACATATATAACAGCAGCCCATTGCTTTTCAGAAATAGCAATATGTGATGTCTTAAGCTAGTCGTCACATTGGAACTGGGGGGAAACCTCCAGAAGAGGTCTGAAGCAGTAGTTGAGGATTTTTATCTACAGAGACTGCATCAGCACACAATTTTATAATTGGCTGCTTCATTGGTTAAGCTACTACTTCAGTTGAGGTGCACTTCTAAAACACTTATTGAATATTATAATAATTAAAAATAGAATAATATATATTTTTGAATAATGTTGAGGTGGGCATTGCATGCATAAAGGCTTTTAACACTTAGATTTGCTGTTTGCTGTTATCATGGTTGTCATTTTAAGAAGGAGGTTGGAGAAATCAGCTAGAACTGAGTGCTTTCAGATACGTTGCACCCGAATACTACAACGGCTCCTTGGAAAAAAAAACCCATTAAAAATAAAGTCAGTAGAAGGCTATATCCGTGTTCTTGCTGATGTGTTAACATTGGCAAGACTCCTCAGTAGCTTCCCAATTTGCAGTTTTTTTTCCCACCAGGAGATAAACTACATTGTCACACAAAGCACTGCATGAATGCAATGCGTAATTAAGGTGTCGTACCTTTAAAGTAGAAATATGCTGGAAGAGAGATGAACACTGGAGCCCCTGCATATTCATTAAGTAGTTGTGGTTTAAGGGGTAAGTGTCCATGACAACCGGCTGATTTGCTGAAATAGATAGCACAGGTGTTTATCCAACATCTTGTTAGGGTATTTTGAAACAACAAAACCTACTTTTAACTCTGTGACACACTGTTGAGCTGCTGTCGTACAAGACAAAGAGAGACTAGCTGCACTCTTGACCTCAAAACCCTGTTAATCGTGTACCTGTTCATTTTTTGTAAATATTCTGCTGATGCATTCATTGTCTTAAGTTCTGTTCTTTGTCATTATTGTTGTAGTGTCTCTCTTATGCAGGATTATACTATATGTGGCAGTTAGAGACTCAATGCAGATTGTTTTTCTCATCATCTGAGGACAGTTAACACAGTAACACAAATGATAGATCTTTCTTTCTTTTTCTTTTCCCGGATACAGCAAAAAATTACCAGCAGGGAACTTTTAGAGGTCTCATGAATATCATTATTTATAATTGAATTACCTAGCACTTGTTTTTTTGAGTAACTTAATACCCTTTCTTTTAGGCCACTAAGAAGTAGTGAGGTCATAGTGAGGTTTCAAAACATATTTGGCCTTTATAAAGTCTAAAAATATGTTTAATGAAGACCGTCTTCTTGAAAAATGGGTGTCTACTTCTTTGGGGCTTTGTCTTTTTATTTCCATGCAGCTGAGCGTCTTCACTTTGAAAATCTATGTGAAAATCTTCCTGGGAACATCAGTATGAAAAGAAACACAGACTCAGTTAACGCCCTGCACATATTTAATTTTATCAAAAGATTCAAGCTTTTCATGTGGACAGTGCATCTGAAATAAATCTTAATTTGAAGCTCTATCAGTGGTTTTATCTAAAATCAATTACTCTTGCTCATGCCCCTAAGTTAATTGGTCACATATGTGAGTATCTTTGAGGGTGTTTTAGGAAGAGCAAATCTAATCTACATGGCAAAGTCTGAAAAAAAGATTGTGGTAAAAAATAGTCTTTACCAATCTGTTGTTCCAATTGCTGTTGGCTTGAACACTAACATTTAACATTGATTTCTTGACTGTAGGTCAGGGCCGAGGGGCTGTAAAAAATAACACATTTTTGCATCTGTATGCTGGAACAACACTTCAGGCCAGACCGGTTGCGATTCTCCTGGTGACATACGAAACACACCGCACTCCTATTATGGACACGTTTGGCTGTATGTGCGAAACCAGGCTTTTATCTGCGCAAAGCTGTAATGGACCTAGCGTTCAGAACAGATGGGGCAATGGAATCTCAGACATGGAACATTCCACTCACTGTGATTGTCCGTGTTGTTTGCTAAAGAGGTTTGCTGGGGTCAGACAACCTCAAAACCCACCTGGACACTGATTGCCATGTAATAAGCAGCTTTCTAAACTGTCGGGGATTGTGTTGAAAATCAATGCATTTACCAGCCATCGGTGCCCTTGTGTTATAAGTAACCCCCAGACAATAGTAAACAGGACCAACTTTCTGTGGTAATGAATCTTTTGCTTCAGTCATGGAATGTGTGCAAAAGAAATTATAGAATTGTCCCTTTTTGAGATGAACAAAAGCAAAAAATGTGATTATCCAATAATTCCAGCTTTGCCTTGGCTTCATTTTAATTGCTGTACTTTAGTGGCTGCAGTAAAATTGTCTGCTCAGTATACACAGCAAGCGATTTAAATACCAGTAATTGAATGTATACTGAATGTGTTATATTTTAGACAGCAGCCAAAAGCAAAGTACTGCAGCTTGTTGGTATGAGTTATAGATCGGATTTATATTGTTTAAAGTTAAAGTTACCCTATCATAGTACATTTAAATAGATGTTTTAATGCAGCTTCCATCCAAAACATCTTTATAGAGTCGAAAATCAAGATTTACTTTTAATTGAACCTGCTGGGGATGAAGTGATTATTGCTTTGAATGAGTTTAATACTACAATATTTAACCAAGAGAAGGAAGGTTGATACTTACTGGGAGAAAGACATAAGAAACAGCTCACAGTCAAATAAACATCATAAAGCTTTTAGGGAATATGATCCCATCAACGCACATTGTGTTCTAGTGATTATTATTATTTATTTTTTTATTTCTTGGCAGACACCCTTATCCAGGGCAACTTAAAAAATATAAGTGTAATGATTGCCTTGGTTGTAGCATTTAAGTCATCCAACTCCACAATGAAGCAGTGTGGTTTCACAGTACTAAAATTGTTACTTGCATTGTTACCAGGGTTCATTGTTCCATAGAAATATGGATGTGTATTAAAATTTTGGCAAAGAAACATCGAAGAGCAAAAAGCTTTTTCAGAAAACAGACCCAGTGAATACAGAAAGTGTCAAAGTGCCACACATTAGTGATAAGAAAAGTTGATTGAGTGATACAGAATAACTCCCAGTCTAGCATGCATGGTGAAAGACCTCGAAAACACTTGGCTCTCTGTTTAGAGACCTTAAATACAAAGATGTTCTTCCAATGGCATTCTTTATGCACAGTATCAGTGGTACCAATGTCACAAATTGTGTGTTTTCTGTACCAGGACAGGGCGTACTAGCTCTACTAGGCAACGAGGTGGCCAACAATTATGTGCTTTGCAATTTATACTTTTCTACCCTTTCCCTGATCTACACAGTGCTCTCTGAGGCACTTTATGGGGGGTTGTGGAGTTGCTATAACAGAATACATTGAAACGTGGTGTGGAATAAAGGTCTGTACTAGGGTCAATTTAGGTGTGTACTTGGGAGATAGAAAGCTTGTATTTCTGTTAGTATAAACCTTCGATATATGAGGACATACTTCCTTTGAACCATGGCTTTTATATATGTTGCTATTATGAAATTATAAAGTGTAGCCAGTGTGTAAAAATAAGGTCTGGCAACGAGTCTAGTTGTACTTTTCATCCCTGGAAGTTAAATACTGCTAAGGTAACAATTCAGTGAAAGTCAATTTGAATTTCAAGCCACTGCAAATCAAATGCAAGAATAAATATATATTTACTTTTCTTCTTCAGTAGGATTCAGTATAAATCTTCTCAACTGAGTAAATGTCTTGTGTTCAGTGTTTAACGGTTAAACGAAGCTGCATAGCTTAGCTAGTAAATAAAGCTTGTCTGAAGTGAATTGGAAAGTATTGCTACATCTTTGTGTTTTGGAAACTATCACTTAACCCCAACAGCTATTTGAAGTGTCTAGTGATTGATTTAATTTCAGTCTTGTATGGCATCCAATGAGCTACCCTTGTCTTATTACAAAAAGAATCATAATAATAATAAATGGCAGTGTGTGACATAATAGGTATGAACAACACACAGAGAAAAGTAATACACAAAACAAAATTATTTCACATTTACTTTCTGTGTTTCAAATAATTCATAATTACTGAGCTATAATTAAGAAGGCGGCTGGAAAACATCCATAACTTCAAGGCAGCTAAATAGCTGTGGCTGACATTTTACTCAATGACAAAATTGCTCATGATGGCTTATTGTGCATCCAGATGTGTATTTATTACTCAGTATTGAAGCGCACTTACTGTATTGCTCACAACAGCACAGGGCTTTACCAGAAAATTAGCTGTTAGTACCTGCATTCATTCGTTCATTTACAATCCTTTGTTTGTTGATTCTCCTGAGACTCTCCAGTGAATTCTCCAGGGGCTTCTTTGATAGGATGTGTTGGTAAGGGCCGCTTCATAAAAGCGAATGAGGTGTTTCTCTCTCTACAACTTACTACAACTCTTTAATTCTTTGTGCTCTGCTTAAATCAATTAATCAATAAAAAGGTAATATGTTTTTGACGTTTCATTACAGCCTGTATTATTGGCTCTAAATGTATGTCTTCACCAGTTGCACAAATATTTACAGGGGCCACACTAAGAGATGCTATGTTTTTTGTGGCGTACAATGATGCTGAAACAGTGCTATTTGGTATAAAGCCTAAGGTCTTCATGTAAAGCAGAACAGATTTGATTGTATTAACAAGGCCTTCCTTGTCATATCGCCTCCTTTGGAAAACCTACTCTAGCTACTGTCTCTCCACAGCAGAAATCCAGCCAATTCCATACAGCTGCATCCCAACCTTAACTCTGAAGAGTGACTGTAGTTTGTTCATATAATGTTTCAACTTCATAGATTCAAATGGGAAATAAATACATGTATCAAAGTTCAGAATAAACAATCTGAATATTAGATATTTTTTTAGCATGCATTTATCCACAGCAACTCAAGGTTACAACAGCAGTGTCCCCCACCTGGGATTGTCCAATGAATTGTACTACTTGTATGAACTGAAAATTATGACATTTTTATTTTGAGCAATGTAGTAACATGTTATACTTGAACAATGTTTAGTGATTTTAGAACATGTAGATTTCTGTATTGGGTTAGGGTCATCAGTAAACCCAGACTTCTATTAAGGTTAGCGATAGCATTTTCTAATGTTCATATTAAGCTGTTTTATGAGAACAGCATATGATTTGTGAATCAAATTTAAAATGTATAGAATTTCCCAAAACAGAAACTAAGATAATATAAAATTACATTTAGAAATAGGCCTAGCTATAAAAATATTGCACAAATTATATTTTGAGTTAGAGAATTTGTATGCAAATGAATAATGATGTTTCCAGATAACTTGCTGACATTATGAATTTAATACTTAACTAAATGTGTTATCAGACTAGGCTTCATATAATGGAGAATAGTGGTGTCACGTCTAGTATCTCTGAGTGGAAAACCCCAGGGTTTCCTCCTTTAAATGAAACCTGAAGCTGATGTTGTCAATCCTGAAAAGGTAAAACCAAATCCATGAATAAAAAGATGTAAAAAAAAACACGGCAGAGAGTTTTTCACAAGCATTGTGAATGATTTATAAATGTGTCATCTGTGTAGTAAACTTGTATACACGAAAAATGATTCTGTCTTCAAGGAAAAATCAGGCACATTTTGTCTTAGTTCACACAGAACAGAATGAAACACTGCGGGGAAGCTGATACATACATTAATTGTATAAGGGAATGTGCTTTATACATTTTTCAATTAAATGTTATCATTATTACTAAATTGTAGTGGTTTTTGGTTGTCATGAATTAACAGCTTTATTCTTCTGCTATGATCATTAGAACACACTGCTATATAATAGATGTATTGAACAACTAGTGCAATCCATACCTGAAATGAATATAATTTTTATCCATAAGTGGAAATAAAACTTGTGAGCAGACAACTAGCTTCTTTCAATTTTTTTGACTAAAATATCTAATAATGTCTTTGTTAGCATGGTTACTTGAATGGTCCTGATAAGTCATTCACTAGTTTTATAACAGATACTCTAATAAGAGTCCCTGTATTAGACATTAGGTGTAACTCAGGCAGCTGTAAATCAAAATCGGAGAAGTTGCCAATTCATATTCAGCAGATATTTTTGCTGTTCTTTTATTTTAAAACACAAATCTTTGACAACCAGAAAAAGTCTCTGGATAACTTTTTGAGATTTAGTTTGCATAGAAGTAGACACATAAAGACGTAAATAATCATTAAATAATCCTATATGGACAGGATCAGATGCAGTAAGGTCACTTAGTTTTGTCTTTTTCATATTTCCTCAAAAAAGCGAGACCTTCAGATTTTTCACTGCTGGAGAATACTGACATGAGGAATTTGCAGACTGGGCCTTCTTCCTCAATGAGCTGAAACCATCTGGATCCCAGATGTTCTGACAAGCTGATCTTGTAGGTGAAAAAGCCAACAAAATAGAAGCAGAAATGTCAAACTAAACACTTTTGGAAAAACTGTAGCAGAATACAGCATTGATTCTCAGTTTTTCTTCCACATCTTTGTTGCACTCTTGTGGAGCCCGTTAAAAGAAAAGCAGTCTATCACCCAATTTAGGAGCCACTAAACTGGCAGCTTCCCCTGTTTTTCTTTTAGATGGTTGCATTGTCTTATGAATCATCGTTTTGGTGACTTAGGAAACCGCAGATGACATATAAACGAATGTCTGATTTACTTTTTTGGGAAAGCTTAAAAAGAAAAGAAAAACTCCCATTAAATTGTCATTTCACAGCACTAATAAGCTCCACAGAAAACTCCAAATGAATATCAGCAAAGTTTGCCATAGCTACATTGTAATATTACAGTAACCATATCAATCACATAATGTGTTTTGAAAATCAATGTAAAAAAAAAGATAGATAGTAATGAGCTTTTAATGACAGGGAAACTACTGAGTGATACAAATTAAAGCATTACTGAGAGAGAGATTATTCATTATACACCTAGAGACATTTGATTTTATTCACATTGAACTTCAGGCAAAAACAAATCTCAGAAATGTTCCATGAGATTCAAGAAAATTACCGGGAAGGAAATTATTCTTTTTTTTAATATAGCTCACGATCTTATACCAAAATTAAAACAAAACACAACACTAACTCAAATGCTACCCTCATCCACACCTCCATTGTAGTCATTTGTATGTATATTTTTAGAGCAACCCTGACAGATGGTACTGTACAGGGAAAGCTGTATAGTATTTTCTGTTTCTGCCACAGAGAATTAACACAGTGACCCAAATAAATCTTCAAATTAGATCATTAAATTCAGGAACAACTTTACCAAACTCGAAGACTGATTTCCAAGAATGTGCTGTGGGTGGGTACTGCCTGGGCCAAAGTTACGCTGCCTAGGTTTGCAGAACAAATGGAGCCTGCAGGATCTGTCTCCCAGCATGCTCCCTGATCCCAGACTTTCCTGCCCGTTAACGAGAAACCATATCACTGACTCTCATGACATGAACTCGCAGCAAACACATATCTCCAAGATAAGGACACTGTACTTTTTCCATGTCTTGATCTCTGGAAGTTATGCAGTCCCTTCAGAGTGCGTGTGTGTGCATTAGTGTGTGTGTGTGTTTGTCCTGCCCCAAGAAGAGCTTCCAGTACTACACTGTTTTTAATGACACAGGAGTCCTGGAGTAGAGGCAAGCTTCACAGCGAGGAGTGACCTACTCTCTGATCCACTCCTCTCATTGGCTAATTTTGTTTGAACCGGAGGCAAAGAGGAAATGCGAAACACATGCTAGGCAGGGGGTAATGCAGCAGAAGTCAACAAACAATTGCCAACTGGCAGCCCATGAGTCCAGAGAGACACTTCGCAGTTGTGTGTAGAGCTCTTGCAGGATCAGATCTACATACACTCAGAAGTCAGTCATCACCCCAATACAGAACAGCCTATATTTGTTTTTCGTCTGAGCATTTTTCCACCCTGAAATTAGTTATTTGATGGACTTGATTTTTAGGATTAAACACTGAATGATATTATGTTTTTTCCTGTTAATCACACAAAACAGTATTTTTCCTTTCTTTTCTTTTTTTAACACACTTCCAAATTCTGTACAATGTGCAGCTTAAGCACATTTGGGTAGCATTTTACAGTGTGCTCAAAGCACTCAGCTAATTACAGGGCTCCCGCCTGCCAATCATTCAGATGTCTTTGGCTTGGCCTGATTGTCCCTGAATCTGTAGTTGAGGGTATTTTGGGGATAGATGGAGGCTGGTCATCATCCAACAGCACTAATGAGATGAGCATTAGCGAAGCAACACATAGATTGATTTTGTCACCTTAAATAGAAATAAGCCTCTTAAATCAAGTCTAGAAATTATAGAATGCAGTAAGACAGTAGCTCAACTTGAACAGCAGCTACATATCCCTTTTTTGTGATTCTGAGTAAATGACTCTCTTAAAGAATATTAACAAAACATTTAATCTGTGAGAAAGGGACTACTAACTTATTTTCGTATGTATTCCTGACATTCCATAGAAATGTATTGTTCTAATTTTGTGGTAAAATAAATTGTCCTTGTTTGGAACATTATGCTTTTTAATAGTAAGTTGGAAGTGATTATTCATAAGATTATTTCATCATTTAGATTCTTCTGCTTTTCTGCAATATCCGGTAAAGCTCTGCACTGTACTGTAAGTCTTCTAAATAAGTCACATCTTGTTTTTGTTGTATTTGGATGTGTAAGTGCAACAGTCATAAATTTGAGTAAAAGGAAAACATTGAAGCCTGTCTTAGCTTTCTCTAATGCTGAGTACGGAAAATGACATATGGCGCATAATGTTTTGCTAAGAAGTTAAATTAAATTTATTAAATTTATTGGAATTGACATATGGTTTCAACAAACTGGTATTGTTTTATGACATCTTTAGATTTAATTTGGATTTACTTATGTAAGAAGATAATATAGCACCATTGTTTTGATGGCCTTCATTGTTTTAGTTTCAGTTGAAGATCTCAGCACGATACTTCTTGTCTGAGTTGCGTATGGGGTAATTTTAGATATATAAAAACAGCAGCTGACCACAGAGTTACAGTAACAATCCTATTTTACAAGACTGAGGAAGTATAGAGTAACATTTCTTTTGTTTAAGCTTTTAAATTGTTTTATAAAATAAGAAAGGAAATGATTGTCTCAAGTTAATTTTTTTTGTTTGTATTTTTGTGTTTTTTTCCTGTTCTGTTTTAGTGTTGGAAATTGAAAATCTTATTGTTATTTCAGAACATATTTTTTTTCCAGCTGCGTTAGTATAAACTAGTCTGTGAGGATCTATGAAATCCTTGCCCCTGACCTTCAGTATGATCATTGTTTAAGTTCTTCTCCTCAGGTTTTTTGTATAGTGTCTCAACTCATGTGTATCAAGCAAAATATATCAGAGATGGGAATGTACAAAACATTCTTTAAATCTGGCTTCTATTTAGTTGTCATTCCTGGCTTATGAAACTCTTATTAGAAATGTAGACTTTCATGGCAGAATGTAAAATGAAATGAACATGATAAATGACTTTCCTCCCCAGGGATCAGAATTTGATATTTCAGTTTAATTGGCATGAATTACACATAACAACGTTGAGATGGCATGCACTATATGCTGACATGGTGTATTAATAGACCTGTCATAAAATTAAAACTCTCACAAATGAAAATAAATTAGAATAAAGTAAGAGAGAATATCTGTTTAGCTTGTCATATTAATTGGTTCCTGAGCTGCTCATTCTATATAGCCTGGACATCAAGATCACACATTGAAATCCAGGTTGTGCCAGTCATTGGTTGCAACTAAACCAGGCCCTTTTCAAACTTCAGATTTGTCTATCCCACTATAGAAATAGCATTATAGCATTATTTTTTATGAATGGCATGCTCAATAAGCTGATTGAAACTCCCTTCCAAAACTGAACAATGTGGGAGTACTTTAAGCTGCCAGTTTCTTTTGCCAGCTATGAAATCTGTCCCAATTCCCACCTTTGAACTGCCTCTGCAAATTTGGTCACCCATCTTTTCCCCCTTATTATCTCTTAAAAGCACTTTTCCTGAAGACAAAACTGAGGTTCAAAAGAAGCTGCAGTCAGGAGAATATCATCTGAACCAGCCAGAGGGATTTTAGGGCAATAGTAGCTTTGCTTTGCAGCAATTCAAATGCCTAGAGATGTTCTGGTCCTCTGCCACCTTTAATTGGACTTAATTAATTTAGGCTCAGTGGATCATAGCTTCTGTTGACCATATTTGGAGTGAGAGATGGAGATTACTGCCAGCGTGCTATGGTATGCTATGGTGTGCTTTTGTCAGTTCCTTGTAGGGGGAGATGGGTAGGGGGGTGTAAAGTATTTATTAAGTGGGCTTCACCCACACACTAGCTTACAGCACTTCAGAACTCAACTGAACAGCTAGCTGCCTGGCTAATACAAATCATCTCTGGCTCCATTTGACTTAGAGTCAAAAGTTGAGAATCACAAATGTGTTCGAACTCTATACGTAGTAGATAGTGCTCTGCATAGCAGTCATTTAGGCAGATTACAAAGCTACTTGATGATCTCTTTCCCTAGTGTGGTACATGAGCTCATCACCCAGGAACATACTCTCTCTGGAGTGCTGCCCTGGCAAATATTATAGGATGTATTCTTCTTCCCTGTCTCCTTCACAACCGCGTAGGATTGTGTTTTTGGATAGAGGGACCCACAAGCGAAACCGAACAGCTTGCACGGGTGTTTACTATAGCTCTATAGCTGAAAAAGCAACACACTACTTTTTTGTTTCCAGGAAATTTGGGACTACATTGGAATTCACTGAGAAGAGGTGTAACACACACACACGCACTAGAAGGCCAAACAAAAGCTGATTTGTTTTAATTTAGTACTCCAGGGAAACAAGAAAATGTGTGCCTTCCATTATGTGTGGGAAGGAACAATACCATCAAGTACAGCTAATCTGCAAGAAAATTATTCTCAAGGTTAGGAAATTAGGAAATTTTCTCTTTCACATAATGCACACTTAAGTGCAAGAGATTATTGTATGTTTGTGTGAGCATTTTCAGAAAAACAAGACAAAAAAACATCAACAACACATTCTCAGTGGTTTATTGATTTTTCAGGACATCCATCTATTCTGCCTTGAGGCAAGATCCACCATAGAGGTGCTGAAGCCCCCTTACCTGTTAACAGGCATTTGTATGAAACACACTTTGCACTCACACAGCTTGAGAGCGCATTTGATATATTTCAAAGTTAAGTGGCTAATATCTATTTTAGCTGGCTGTGCAATTGCCATGTCCTTTTACTATTCATGCTTTGGGTGCCCTGGGATTTTACAGACTCTCATACAGACATGGTACAGCAGTTTTGAAGCTTCCAGACCTGGTGTATTTATTTTGATGACAGATGAGTCGGTTTAACAGAATCCTGTGGCATCCTAAATGAGGATTTATAGAAAGCTGCCCCGTCTAAATGTTTCTCCAGACAAGCTGCAGCACATTTGCTAAATAGAATTATTAGCATGAGAAATGTTTTCAGCCTTAATTGTGTGTCACCATCTTCCATCTCAGTCACTGCCTCTCACTTTGCTATTTTTTATCGTGCTAGAAGAAAGTGCTAGTCTTTCCCTGAACGAATGGAGGTGCCATATTTTTTTTTATTCTTAATATACTCCCCCAAAATACCCCTCCCTTATGCATATCTGTAAGTCACATAATGTAATTTAATGTGAAAGAAGCTCTGTCATAGGACGCTTTTGCTTGCAAGCTCTCCACCCCCCCCCCACCCTACCCTGTGGCACTTTCAGAAGTACCACCCAAGATACTGCTTTGAGTAAAATGCTAAGAGACAGCAAACGTTGCTCAGATTAACCCAGAGCTAATCCACAATTGACATTTTGATGTGACTCACAACCTTGCGGTGAAGAATAGAACGGTAGCTGGTAGCCAGTGCTTTTCCTGAAGATGCTCTCTTTGAACTGAAAAAAATGTACAAAAAGATGTGCATCGTAACAGAAAAAAGGGAGATGTTTTTGCTGAACGTATTCTATAGGTGGCAAATTAGGGTAACCCTTAAAAGTATCATAGTTTTAAATACAGTATTTGATCATTTACAGGGTATCAATAGTCAAATTAAAAAGGTTCATGATTTTTATTTGCTAACTTACAGACCATATCTCCTTTACATTCATGGGTCTGTGTTTTTCTTGTACTCATTTATATTTAGCCTATCCAGTTACTGGAAATAATTCAGCAAATCACTAATGAAGACTGCTGTGAATCAATATCAAACAATCTATAGGGGAAAAAAAAACAACAACCAAAAAACTTGTCTTTTCACTGTCCTTCAAGTGACCTTTTGTAATATCTTTGGTGTTACAAAAAATAAAAAAAATAAAAGCTTTTCAGTGCAATTCAACCTGCTCTTTCAATCCCACAATAAGTAAATATTTGGATTTTCTCATTATGTATATTGAGTTCAATAAATCAGAGACAAAAATGCTGCTTTAATCATGGATTCAGACAGATGATGATTAATTTTTCAAGCCGGCATAATTCATATCAAAGCCCTGCTAGTCTCCCAACTCAACAATTCTGCAAGAGTGTCCCCAGGGAGAGGCCAGGGGGTCCCCTGGAAAAAAATACAAATGATATAGAATTTATATTTGTCTGAAAATAATCTGTGCAAGGCTTTGCCAATGCACATCCAATCATCACCTAATAGTGAAACTCCTTTAATGTTGTTTCAGCTGTCCATCTTTTAATACATTACATTTCATTTTAAACAGATTTTCAGGTTTAAATTTTAGCTATAAGCTCAATAAGCTATCAACTTTAAACTAAAGCAAAGTCCATCTCAGATATAAAATTTTACTAAGCTCATATTCGAAATGTATACAAGAGACCATAGATCAAAGTCATTGGTGTTGATTTTTTTAACATTAACTGGTAATAGTCATGCCTTGTCTGAAGAGGAATCAAAGCAGTAATAAGTAACAGATTTTTGTTTGGCAAAACCCATCCAGTGCTACATGGAGCCAAAACAAAAGTGTTCAACAACAGCAATATGTTGTCTTTTATATTTGTTAAAATGCATTCCCACCTTATTACACTTATCAAAAGATCTAAAGGAGGTGCCTATTTCATACATCAAACCCCTTCCCCAAGCCAGCCAGCCTAATCACTTTTGGCTCAAGAACAAATGGTATTTAGAGAACCTGAGGGAGCAACAAGAAAAAACATGGAAGGCATGTAGACAAAAATAATAGAGGGAAAGTTATACCTGCCAGTATTAAAAACAGCTTGTGCTTGGTTGGTATGTTAAATGAGATTTGTTCAATATTTAGCTTGGCATTTTTGGGTCGGGACGGTAAGTTAGAAAGGTAATTTTAGTCTTGTAATAACAACTGCATTTAACCACGTATTTTATGAATTTGACAGCTCAGATCGAGGCCCTCTTTTGTGTTTGACTAGGTGTGTTCTATTAATATACTGTTAGGAACATAGGGTAATTTATTCTTGCTGATAATTTTCTTCCATTTGCTTTTCTAGTATGCTTTGAGTGATGGAGTGAGGAACCTGCAGATATCGCTCACTGCAGTCTTCTGATCGATGCTGGCTATTGTAATCCATCTTTCATGATTTCTACAATCAGGAGATTTTAACATCAAAAAATGGCAGATAGTGTGTCAAGTCAACAGCATTTACACTCCACAATGACAGCACCTGTGGGCAGCACTTATGGGGCTTTGTTCGTATATTGACCACTTGCAATGCCAAAAGAATTGACAAATACAATTACATTTGCTATTTAAATATTATGGTAGCTTTGGTTCCATTTTATATTCTGTTAAAAATATGGTATTTTTTCTCAAGGTTTTCATACATTGGCTGGTCAGGAGCCTGCTGAAAGAGAGCTATATGTCTTGTTAAGATCTCCTAGATTACTATCCAAATGACATAATTTCTGTCTAAATTATATTTTTGTGCATTTAATGCATTTTAAGCGGGTTAAATAACACCTATGAAACCGGCAGGTTTGTGAATCCTTGGGACCGGATCAGACTGCATTTGATCTTCACAGAAAAATAAAATCAATTACTGCATTAGCATTTTGAAAACACTGCTCTGCCCTGTAAATTCGAAAATCTTGTGAATAAATGGGTGTATTGTCTAATTTATGACATGCCTGTTATGTGTTGTCCTAGAATCTAGATTTACCACTTTGGCTAAATGGATATGCCTTTTCTTTCTTTTTTTGTTTTTTCTTTTTCTGTGTCTTGGCACTTCCTATGGAATCCTTTAACTAAGCACTCAAGTTTCATTTTAAAAACTTTCAGATGTGAGTTTTGCTTTCTAAATAGCCATAAGCAGATTATATTGCTAATTTAACTACCATAGAGTTTAACACCAGTGAAAGATGTTTTGATCTCAGGAGAAAGGAACATTAATTAAGGATTGTAACCAAAGTGCCAGGAGACCATCAGAAAAACAAATTCCTTTTTAGAATCACTGCCTACACTAGCTAATGATAAAAAAGCTGTTTTGTTAAGTGAAAGTGATGAATAGGAAAAGAAAGGATGAATAAAGATCAAAGAAAATAAGTGAATTTTAAAATTGGACCCAAATTACTGTTGTTTCATAGAGCAAAAGAAAAATAATGAAAATGCAACTCTTACAAACAAGTTTCCAATCAACAACACCATGTGCAGACTGTAAAATAAAAGGGGCATGCATTGAGTGATGGACTTCATTCATGTGATGTAGATTTTAATGTACATTAAGTTACTATTGGAAATAGTTCCATTCTTTTTGTTCTTTCGAGTACAATTGGCAAATTTCTACTTCAAAGAGAACTCCAGGACCTGTCTTCCAATCTCATGCATAAATTCAGTCCATCTTTCCAGTATTATCTTCCTCATTCTGCATCATGACAACGGGGATTAGAACAAATATTGCTTCAGCCCCCTAGAAGGAATGGTTCAGTTGAAAGATGTATGTGGATTTGTTAAAGCATTTGCCTCATTATCCAGTTCCTCTTTCAAGTCACTGATAGGAAATGTATTTAACAAACCAGATTGAACAGATGAAATGTACTTTAAACTGTACTTCTATTGCAAAAAAACATGCCTCACATGTTGTACTGTGGCCAGGTAACTGATACTGATTCCTCTCTATGGGTTAAGCAACACTTGCACTGTCATACGCCTTTCTGGCCCAAGATGTGTTACAACACAGAGGTCTGCACGCACTGTAAACATATGGCTCAATATCATATGACAGCACAGAATGTTATGACACATGGTACACGGAAAAGGAAGAAGCTGACGGCACTGCAACTTGGGAAGTTTAAACACACACACGCACACACACATATAATGTTTTTATTGATTTATTTATTTTACTGGAAAGTCTTATTTATAGAAAGGAAAATCACATTGATATTCCTTACATGATATTGAATTGTAATCCAGATGTTAATGTTTTGAGTAGCTTCTGCAATTAATTAGAAGATGCGGTTCTAACTGTGGTTATTATATATATATATATATATATATATATTTATTTTGTACTCTATGTATTTTTAAATGTCTGTGATCAAGCTTTTAGCTGTTTCTCTAATCACAAAAACGGTAACATCAAATAATTATTTGTTATGTGTTAGTTACAGGTAAAAGCAAAAACCACTTTACAAATATTTGAATTTCAGTCAGTTTACATTATTTTCTGTATTTTAACCTAACAGCAGTATGACTCTTGTGTTTTTAACACTGGATATGTTTGGACTTTCTGTTCTCTCTTGTTTGTGGATTGCAGCCACTGAGGATTTCCTGGCTTTGGTTTGAAGTGGATACTTGTGTTTCCAGTTGACTCAGACTGCCTGTTACTTGTATGGGCAAGCTGACCTCTCTTCCCACCCTGACCATTCACCCCACTGTCACTGTTTGAACTTGGCACCAGTCTCCATAGGCTGCACCCCACACCATGAGGGGCAGGAAGTCAGCTTCTGTAGATTAAGTTACTCATGACTTTTAAAACCTAAGTATAGGTACTGTAGCTGGTATTTGAGCACAATCTTTTCATTCTTCTGGAAAGTACTAAATAAGCACTTATGTTAAGCTAGCTTAAATAATACTCAGTTAAGCTTTGTTAAAGGTTATGCCCCCCACTTAGGGTAATAGAGGAAACTGGAATAAAAAGACCAGTCTGTGCCCCATTGGCACATACCAGTGAGTGTCTCTGTAGTAATAACTGGGCAGGAAAATGCCCATAGCATTTTATCGAGGTTCATAAGTAAAGATCCCAGGGGTGCTTCTCTTGGGTTTGTATTTGGGTTGTTGAAATATGAGATATGGGTGAAGTAGATATTAATGTGGCAGCGTTTACCTAGCGATAACTACTACTGTGTTTCTGGAGCAGGCAGGGATTGTGTAAATACATGTTATCTGAGAGATGTGGCCACAATATAGGCTACTGCAGGATCTTGCTAATAGGGAATGCCTCCTTGTATCAATCGTATGCATATACCTTTTCATTGTTAAAAGTCAGGATATTTACTCATAAATGTTGTTCATGTTCGTGAAATTCACTGGTTGACATGTTGACAGAAACCACCTGTGTCCCAAAGCAGACAAACAGTTGTTTTTTCCACAATAATACAATTGAACACTGTTTACTCCATATAATACACTTACAGCTTGGATAGTGGCCTATAGTACATTATATTGATTTATTGAGTGTGAGAGAAATGGTTTGAGCTGTGCTGTGTACACTGGATTACTGTGTACTTAATTTTATCAGCTGATTTCAGGTCAGCATTTGATAGTTGCGTTTCAATTTCATTAGAATCAATCAATAACATGATGAATGTAAAGTAAAATGGAGTGTGAACTAAATTAAAAAAAAAAAATCATACCACAGTTATTACAGTTATATGATGGAGGTTTACAACCCGAAGAACACTACCAATCTGGTGAAAATAAACAATAAAATAACTCCTGGCATCATTATTATTATTATTATTTTTATTTTTATTTTTATTTATTTATTTATTTATTTATTTATTTATTTATTTATTTATTTATTTATTTATTAGTAGACGCCCTTATCCAGGGCGACTTACAAAATATAAGCACAATAAAAAGTGCAAAAATACAGTGCAGGAAAACATTACACATTCCAATTATATAATACAGTGCAATTCAAAGCATAATACATTTTACAAATTCCAAATTACACAAGTATACAATATATGAGGTCTTTCATCTTGGATTGTAAAAGCTGAGTGCAGACAAGATTTTAGGTCACAGTCAAGGGCCAAGGGAAAGGGAGCAAAGGGGAAATCAAAATAACATTATGAGTACTAGTAATGCAAGGCAAGTAGTATCATAAAATGTTGTAAAGTGCTATCTTACAGGAGAGTAAATGACTAAATTACAAGTACTGTCTGAAAAGATGTGTTTTGAGTAAGCACCGGAAGGAGGTCAAGGACTCTGCTGTTCTGACTTCAGTGGGAAGGTTGTTCCACCATTTAGGGGTCAGGGATGAGAAGGAGCGGCTCTGGAGGAAGGGGAGTGGAGAGGAGGTAGAGTTAGTGTTCTGGCACAGGAAGGCCGCAGTGGTCTGGAGGGGATGTATGGAGAGACGAGTGTCTGAAGGTAACTTGGTGCAGTGTGATTGAGACAGCGGTAGGTGAGGGTCAATGTCTTGAACTGAATGCGTGCCGGTATCGGGAGCCAGTGGAGGCAGCAGAGTAGTGGAGTAGCGTGTGGGAATCGGGGCAGAGAGAATATCAGACGAGCTGCAGAGTTCTTGATGAGCTGGAGCGGGCAGGTAGTAGTTGCAGGCCGGCCTGCCAGGAGGGAGTTGCAGTAGTCCAGGCGGGAGAGGACCAGTGACTGGACGAGCAGCTGAGTCGAGTAGTTAGTGAGGAAGGATGGGACTCAACGTATGTTGCTCAGGAAGAATCTGCAGGTGCGTGTCAGCGTGGGGAGCGCAGGGTGACTCCTGGGTTCTTAGCGGAAGAAATTGTTTTTCTTCAATTGTTTTCAATAGCTTTTCTTCAACAATTCAACTGATTGACAGGAAACAAACATCTGTACGTCACATTGTATTTTCCACAGTACAACAACCATTTCCTGAAAACTGCAGTAGGGGGCAACACTATGAACATTCACAATAAAAATTTGAAAACCAAATAAGATTTACAATATATATACACCTATATATGAAGAGCGAAAATGGGATGGAGTGCATTATTATGAAACTGCACACTGTTGAAAGGAGATTTACACATTTGTCTGAAGAAAAAAGTATTTGATCAATGCAAACTAACAGTGCTCACTGAAACCTGGCCAGTAAATGCAAAAATGCTACAGGAACTGAGTACACCACACAGAAGCATTAAAAGATGTCTGCTTGGAATAACAAGAAGAGTGCTGAAGTGTTGTGCTTTAATATAGGCCAGTTAGAGCTTCTTTGATCTATTAACCACAACCAGAAATCAGGAAATTCCTCAAGCAAGCACAATTGTACAGTACCGTTGTACCCGTTTTTATAAATCTCATCTGCATTACATGTCAAATTTTAAATAATATTACATCTGCAGCTTTGATTCTCATTGTTCATGTAGAATAATTGTCAGAGGATATATACAGTAACCAGGCAACAAGCAGAGAGTGAAGTTCGAGACTCGGCGGACTGCAGTATAATCTGTATCCTTGCAGTAAAGGTGAAAAAAGGAACTGGATATTTTTCACATTGCTGCTCTGCATAACGAGCTCTTATCGCTCAGAAGCAAGGGATGGCATGCAGCTCATTTTGATGGCTCTGTGTATGAGTTTTGAATAGCTGTCTGTCACAGCAGTTTTTTGGTGACTCACACCTGGAATCAGTTGCTGGTAAACCTGAGAGGGTTTTTATAGGTCAAAATAAACACCACACTGACTTTTATGTATTTCATTTTATTTAATCTTTGTCCATTGTGGTTTAATTGCTTCCTGTGGTGGAAACCAACTGTTATGTCACATGTCAGAAGACACTATCAGAATGAATTTGACATAGTATATGAAGAGGAGGCTTTAAATTATCCAAAGCATCAATGAGCTCAATAACAGACAAATGGTGTGTGTTAACTGGGGATTCAAATTTGGTATGCATCCCTTTACACAATGTCATCTCGTTAATTAAGTCAATGAGATGACTATATCAACTTGTGTTGACGTAATATCCCTCAGAGTCAGATCCCTACCCCTAATACATAAAGGGCCATGTTTTTTTTTTTTTGGCCCTTGGCAAACTCTGGGAGAGCTGCCAATCTAATTCATTTAATAAAGAGTGGGCTGTTTGCCCACAGTGGAAAATAAATATATTTTCTACCTCCACTGTTTAATATAGCCATTGCACATGCAGATCACAGCATCCATACGAAATAAAATAGAAAATGTAGCTCTATGGATTAAGGGAAATAACAGGAATCAAAAGGAACGACAATTGAAATGAACTTCACGGCTCATTGACTTCAAACCCTTCCCTACAGACAGCGCTACAGCATCTCACTTGCACCACTGTCCAGACACTCACAGGAAATGCAATCACAAAATCTAAAGCACAAAATGTGATTCAACCATGTCACTGCAGACACACCTGACAGCTGTGTGATGTAAAATCTTAATGTTACCAGAAGGCCTATTTAAGACTACTCACTAAAGTGAGTTGTAAAGTAGGCTCTTAAAACTCACACAACCCACACATATTTTTTTTTGTATTACTATTATTCATATTTTCTTTATGATTTATTTAATCTCTTCTCTTGCAGGGATTTCTGTTGCAGCTGTAGTGTAGGGGTGATTGAGAGATAATGCTGAGATTCATAGGGTTGAAGAGTAGGTGCTGGATCACTTAAGTGTTTCTCTGCTGTGATTGCCAGAGGTGATTTAAGCCTGAAACAAAGAAATCCCCTATTTCTGAAGACAGAATAAAGCCTCACATTTAGTTTTGACCACAGTTTACTAAAGGCTTTCGAGAAGAGCAGGGCACTTCTGGCTTTTTCCAGTACATTACTCCGGTTTATTGCAGTGCGTTCACCCAGGGTCTCTTGAATACTGTCAGCTAGTCTCTCTTTATCACTGTGTCATGGGAGAACCTTCAGGAGAGGTGGAATAACAATGTGTGGCAGAGACCAGTATTGCTGGGAAAAGGGAAGAGAGGTAGCGTGGTGAATTTCAAAAAGTTTACAATGGAATAATGTGATGATTTTTTTTTTTTTTTTTTTTTTAAAGATGCTGCTCATCATATCCTATTTTCTCACCTTTTCTTCTATTAAAGTGGCGAGGCAGAGGAAAATCTCATGATCAATAATTAATCTTACATAAAAGTACAGTTGTTCCCTTTTAACACCTTATACCCTATTTTCCTCCTGAACATTTTACACCAGTGTAGTTACCCCTGTGTTACCCTCTTCCTCCCACTCCCTCAACACATAGGGCTAACTATATAAAGTGTACTGCCAATGTCAATGCCTGCCTCAAACTTGGGGGTATAACAAGAGGAGACTACAACAGGAAGTAGAATTTGTACTTTATCTGTATTTCAGCAGAAACATCAATCATTTTGATGGCCAAACACTTTACTGTCTGATGATTACTGGCAGAATAAAAAAACTGTCTTAAAGCTTGGTGGCCACATCTTCCTCAGTGGAATCATAAAGTTGGTTACATCACACCCTGCCATGCTCAGTGACCCAGGGCTACATCAGCACGGAGCATGACATTGATTGTCAGGGTGGACAGCGGTTAACATGAGCACTAGCTGACAAGTTACTTTCTCCTGAATCAGCATAACCCGTTTTGAATACCTAAAACTGGATGATGTAACACAAAATTAGGAATGAGTTGTCCCAAGACTTTTCACTCAATTTACAACAATGGAAATTTGAAGTCTGGGAATTTTTTTTAATGTTTTTCAGCTTTTTTAAGTGTATTATCCAATATATGGATTTTGTGATTAAAGCCTGTAAGATATAAATATGGTTCTTATCACATACATAGAATCATGGATTTGTATGAGTTAAAATGGCAAGTAAGCCCTCTCCCCTCTCAATTGCCCAACGCATATATACTGCCATTCTTTCTGCATTAGAACAAGAAGAAATCAACGTTCTCACAATCTCTTCACAGTTTCCTAACATCTACGAAGGAACTAAGACTAACTTGGAGGTGCGATGACATTCAAATATGAGGTATTATTTCAAGTGTTTTTGTGCAAGCGTCAAAAAGAGACCGAGAGAAATCTGCTGTGTGGCATGTTTTTCTACAGGATGTAATTATCGTTGCTGCAGTATGACTTGAAAAATAAGATGAAAGTCAAAGCAGGGTATTATCCAGGATGAATAACAATCGGTTTGAGAAAGTGAAGGAATCTTTTACACACTCCTCATTTGCATAATATTGAATTTCCCTGTCGCATGTTTAATCATTCTTTGGTGGTTAATAAAAACTATAGACCAAAAGTGGAGATTGATCTGTAAGGCCACCTTTTTCTCTAAGCATGGAGAAGTTCAATTCTCCACAGTGATATAGCCTATACACAAAAGCTATCATTAGACATGTGCTGTGTTTAATTAATGCCAGGGATTCTACAATCTTGATTATGTTTGCCTATTACATCATATCCCAGCGATCCAAATAATGTTGCAGCAACAGTAGTGTGAGCAGAACAATATAATGTTGTGGCAACACAAATTTGTAGGCTCCAGTGGATGCTGTAAATCACATTTATATAACAACACACAGAATGAAAAACATTGCACAAAATATACTGTCTTGATGCATGCACCATAATGCAATTCCGGTATTCCATGCCCAACAAATTGTGCAAATAGCGTTACTGTGCAACAAGCAGAGAACATTAACGCCACGGCGAGTGATTAGGACAGAATGGTTCTGCGACATCTCTTTAACCTCACAGTTGTCAAAACCAAAATAAAACCAAACTACAAGCTCCCACAGCGTTGCCAGTGTTACTACCACCCGCAAAACTGTCCAGTGTGTAACTGTTCCCTACCTGTCATCTGAAGGGGTCACCTAATCCTGTGTGCAGCCAGCTCAGCAGCCAGGATGTACAATTTGACACCGGCCTGCTGATGCCAACTGCCTGAAACCCTTAGTTTCCTGTGTCGACCAGGGCATGGTTCCCCTTCAAGTGTCGAGTGGCTGTAATTGTAGCTGAGCAGGTCAGGCCTAGCCGGCGGTCTTTATAGCTTCATTGTAATAGTTTCTGACACAAACATAAACTCCTGAGCCCACAGTGACGGGCTGAGAGTGATTTAAAGCATTGTGCCATAACACCGAGGAACGCTCGGGAACATTGTCGGGCCGATTCCCACGACATGAGTGTGAGAGATGTTGTTACAAAAAATGCGGCAGACATTTTTGAGCAAGTGAGAAAAAAATCTGTGCCCTTTTTACCCTAATATAATAAAAATAATAAAAAAAAATCCACAAGAACCATATTCAACGTCTTACAAAGTACATTAAATACAATAAGTACAAAATATGAAAAGCATAAATCCCAGTACAAATTAGCTTAAACAATTGTAAAACATCCCTGCTGTGTGCCATGGGGTAGGGTTGGCATAAGTACAGAGAAGTTTCAGTAAAATGAATAAAATTGCTAAAATACCTCAGGACCACAAGGGAGCTTATCAATTCAGTCAGAAAGTGCATGAAAGCAAGGGTGTTGAGCTGTCCAGGAGATTAGGTGGTATTACAGGTACAGTCTGAATAGATGTGGTCCTGACCTCAGTGGGTTAATAGTAATAATTATAATGAGAAGGAGGAGAAGACGAAGAAGAATTTCAAACAATGTAACATAATAAGACTTTTGGAAAAGGGAAGTCTGAATGAGTAGTGAGTGATGTATATACAGCTCTTGAAAAAATTAAGAGACCATATATATATATATATATATATATATATATGCTTCTCTTAAGGAAAAAGCTGATGTAGTCCATTACATATTTACATTACTGTGCCTACATTACTGGGACAGTGTTGCTATGAAGATGAAACTGGTTTTCAGTCATTAGAAGTGCTATTTACTGAGGATGCACTAGTTAACAGCCCACTCCCTGTGCATGTGGAGTCCTCCGGAACTCTTGCCAACTGCAAACAAATAAAAAATAAACAGAATTATGTAAAATCAATGTCTTCATTGAGAAAATAAACAATCACTGTGCAGCAAATTGTACCCTATAATTCTGCACATTAACAAAAAAAAAAAACACATTAAAAAAATGCCAACGAAAGTGACCAATGTCTTTCATTTAAGATATTCTTTGGAAAGATGAAGGGCCTCATTTCTTTCCTGCTAATGAAGACTGCCGCTTAAGGGACAGAGTCGGCCTCTGGCAAAACTACACATAAACCTCTAGATTCCTTTCAGGTCTACAGTTAAAACCGGGGCTTCTGGGTAGACATACTGACATTTGCAAAGATACAGGTTGTGCATCTTTGTTTTTTTGTGTGTGTATTTTTCAAGGTACTTTAATCATATAACTGTGGATATCTCAGTTGTTTCAGCAGATATCTCAAGTTTTTTCAGTATATATTTTCCAAATACATTATTTTAACTGTATTATAGATGACACTATTTTTTTAGATTTTAATCTTTTGTAGCAGAAAAACTGACAAGACATCACATAATCCCATTTGGTTTTGATGTATTTTTTCGTCAGCATTCCTTTCCTCAGCTTGTTTTGATCTCAACAGCTTATAGAATTAAGCAATCTCTGGTTGACACGGCCTGAGATAGTATTTTGTATTTTATCAATAAGCTTTTGAGTTTCTTCTGTGGATTCTGCAGTGGCAAGGGGATAGCAATCTCAGTGTTTGCGTGAAGACTGATGTCAAGCACATGTCAAAAGCATTTTTTATATCATTATTTTCTTTACTGCATTGTGTTCATTGTGGCTTTGTATTTGTGCTGTTGTGTCTGTGGTGTTCTGTTAGACCTCTGTAGACACTGTTCTATGGAAAATCCCACCTCTAAATTGATGGTATCCAGACATCTTGAAGTGATAGGAAAGGTGTGCACTTTTAATAAAATTATTCTGACTTTGCTACATAGTCCTTTTGAGATGGCTTCCAGTCCCACAAGGGGGGATATTTAAATGTTAATTCCACAATCAGGCAAGCAGAACAGAGATAACCACACCTTCTGAAGCAACTAATAGGCCAACAGCTGCTTCATGTCCTGCAGGCTTCCAGCAGGGTTAGACGTCCTGCTAGGACAACTTCTGCAGCTGTTTATTTGTGGAATCACCATCATTTCACTGTGGGTAAATGAGAAGAATTAAACAAACAAGTGATTCATAGGACTGAAAGATGCAGAAAGCAGAGCAGCTGAGGGCAGGAAAAAAGACATGAAGTCATCAGGAAAAATTGAAAGTGATACATCCTCTGAACAAGTCCATTGAAATAAGTCTCCAGTCATTGTTGCACAAATCCATTAAGGGTTTTCAGAAGCAATTTGGGTATCATTGCGAGAACTGAAGCCATGTTACATGATATTCTCCAGTTAGTTTGCATGTGTTCAAACACAGTATTTGACTTGAATACAATGTTCTATTGTATGTCCCTGATGAAAACAAAACTATGAAAAAAGGAACACAACTGAACAAGATATATGAATTGCTGCACAAGTAGGATATACTGCATACATACAAATTCAGCCTGTAAGCAGGTCCTTTTTTGTCTTGACAAACGCTGTAGAAAGAAAAGGAAACAGTGAAATTCTTAACAGAGTATTAGATACATAGATGCTGGGAATTCTTTATATTTGGCAACAAGTTAAATTAATTAATATTATTAATTTGTAATAATTATAATAACCACTCAGAAGTTAGATATCAGTGAGAGATGCAAGCTCACTATCTGAAGTATCTGAAGTTCTCAGTTATTTTACAGTGCCTGGGTATATGTTGCCCATCTGTTAGGTTTAGTTTTATAGGGAAAAGTAAATGATCTGTCACATGTAAAATAAATAATAATTCAATTAAACCTTAGTGTGCCATGTGTGCTTGTATTTTCATATTAAGCTGTTTTTCCCCTAGGAGATGGATGAAAATCCAAAATGGTTGGTTTAAATCCATTAAATACCTGTGGTTTAGGACATCCTGGTGTTCATTCCTGCAGCAGGCTTGTCCTATGGACACAGGATTTATATTTTTGTGTCCTTTGTGTCCAATTGCAAAACATTTCTCAGCTCCTGGAGTTGACAGGGATACCAGCTCCCTAAGTCAATATCTCCAGCACTTGCAAGAAACAATGAGGTATTGTAGAAAAGAGCTGTGCACATATGCTTCAGGCTTAGGCTGAGTTTTTTAAGACCAAGAGCTCCCTGTGGCTGCAGTCTCACTCATGTAAAATGGATGTTAATTTTCTCATTTCTCTTCCTACTTAAATGTTTAGTAATGCTTGCATTTGTGAGCATGCATGCAAATCAACTAGTTATTTAAAAAATAAAAAATAAAATCCTACATATATATATATATATATATATAGCTATATACCGCAGCTTGTCATATAAATTAAACATATGTGAGCATTTAAGATCAGACTTGAACTTGTTTTGAAATTACTGTTATTAACTTTAAAAAATACCCTAGTTTTGCTCAGAGTGGAGCCGACATAAATAACACGTACCGTTATTCAGGTGTGTATAGAGAACTACAGTTAACATTGACATGGGCAGCAGTGTGGAGATGTGGATAGGGCTCTTCTTTAGCAGAGAGTTGTGGGTTCAATCCCAGGTGGGGGACACTTCTGTTGTACACTTGAGCAAGGGACCCTTCATTGATTGCTCCAGTAAAAACCGAGCTGTTATCAATGGGTAATTGTATGTTAAAAGAACATGATATACTGTAACAATTGTAAGTCGCCCTGGATATGGGCGTCTGCTACGAAATATAATAATAAAGAACATTAACGTGTTTTACTAGGCTTCAAAAACACTGCAAGAAAAACATATGGTAAGCATCTGGTGTTGCTCTGTGATGTTAGTTGGGGAACACAGATGTTACTGAAGTTTCATTTATCGGGCAGTCAGTGGATTAACCTATTAAATTCAATATTTTGGCAATAGCATTGATGGTCTGTGGCATATAGCACAGAAGAGTCAGCAAATTGTTTATAGATGTAGTTAGAGCATCCAGGATTGAGAAAACACCAGTGTTTGCAGCATTTACTGAAGGAAAGACTCAGTGTATTGAAGATATTTGGATTGACACTATTTAAAATGTTATCTATATATAAACTGTATTTTCTTGACAGTAGCACTAAATAAAAAAGCAAGGGTGAGGAAATGAAAATAACCTTGAACTATGAGGATCTGAATCGCTGAATTTGCTTTTCAGACTCTGGAAAAATCTTGCTTACCGTCACACTACATTGAGAGTTTTCCATTTTGATCTCTTTATCTCATCCCAGAGCTAGCTGTCAGCTTTTATTATTTTTCATTTATTTATTTGTTTGATTTTTCAAGGACCTGTAAAACATTGCCTAATATAAAAAATGTTTTTGCCATGCTGCATTATTCTCCTTCTGCACTTCATCTACAAACTAAGAGGTGGATTAATGACTAAGCTATTCCTTTTCCTTTCACGGGTTTGCACTGGCTGAATAATTTCCCTTATAGTAAAACAAACAGTGGAACTCCACTCTGTAGCCTTCCAAAATACACAGCAGAATAATAAATTTAGAGAAAAACGCCCCAAAATACCGATGGTCAGCGAGACAGGATTCCATATGTGTCATGAGTGGCTGAGGCAGGTTCTCTGAAAGATTTAGTTGATGCTGAAGGATGGAGGGCCTCCAAAAGAAACAGAGATATGTGTCCTGGCATTGGGCTGGAGAAAGCCTTATCCTTTAAAATAGCCTTTAAATGTAGAGTGAGAAGTCAACGTTCTGCCCATGTGTTACAGAGCACCCTGGGAAATTCTCGAGTGATCCACATGGCAGCAATCAGAGCAGAAAACAACATAAAAAGCTTTGACTCTTCCTTGCAGAGGCTCCATTTATGTGGCAATTGACACTTTTTTCTTCCCACTGACTTCTCGATCAAAATCCTCAGAGTTGTGCTTCACAGCCCCTCTGGCTTTAATGACTATAATTAAGGATGAAATGGAGTTTAGAAACTAATTCATGAATAGTCAATCTGACAGCTAACTTCATTTACTTTAATTAACTAGGTATGATATTTAATGATTTGCAATAAGTTACAGTGAGGGAAAAAGTATTTGATCCCCTGCTGATTTTGTACGTTTGCCCACTGACAAAGAAATGATCAGTCTATAATTTTAATGGTAGGTGTATTTTAACAGTGAGAGACAGAATAACAACAAAACAATCCAGAAAAACGCATTTCAAAAAAGTTATAAATTGATTTGCATGTTAATGAGGGAAATAAGTATTTGATCCCCTATCAATCAGCAAGATTTCTGGCTTCCAGGTGTCTTTTATACAGGTAACGAGCTGAGATTAGGAGCACTCTCTTAAAGGGAGTGCTCCTAATCTCAGCTCGTTACCTGTATAAAAGACACCTGTCCACAGAAACAATCAATCAATCAGATTCCAAACTCTCCACCATGGCCAAGACCAAAGAGCTGTCCAAGGATGTCAGGGACAAGATTGTAGACCTACACAAGGCTGGAATGGGCTACAAGACCATCGCCAAGCAGCTTGGTGAGAAGGTGACAACAGTTGGTGCGATTATTCGCAAATGGAAGAAACACAAAATAACTGTCAGTCTCCCTCGGTCTGGGGCTCCATGCAAGATCTCACCTCCTGGACCTTCAATGATCATGAGAACGGTGAGGAATCAGCCCAGAACTACATGGGAGGATCTTGTTAATGATCTCAAGGCAGCTGGGACCATAGTCACCAAGAAAACAATTGGTAACAAACTACGCCGTGAAGGACTGAAATCCTGCAGCACCCGCAAGGTCCCCCTGCTCAAGAAAGCACATGTACAGGCCCATCTGAAGTTTGCAATGAACATCTGAATGATTCAGAGGAGAACTGGGTGAAAGTGTTGTGGTCAGATGAGACCAAAATCGAGCTCTTTGGCATCAACTCAACTCGCCGTGTTTGTAGGAGGAGGAATGCTGCCTATGACCCCAAGAATACCATCCCCACAGTCAAACATGGAGGTGGAAACATTATGCTTTGGGGGTGTTTTTCTGCTAAGGGGACAGGACAACTGCACTGCATCAAAGGGACGATGGACGGGGCCATGTACCATCAAATCTTGGGTGAGAACCTCCTTCCCTCAGCCAGGGCATTGAAAATGGGTCGCGGATGAGTATTCCAGCATGACAGTGACCCAAAACACACAGCCAAGGCAACAAAGGAGTGGCTCAAGAAGAAGCACATTAAGGTCCTGGAGTGGCCTAGCCAGTCTCCAGACCTTAATCCCATAGAAAATCTGTGGAGGGAGCTGAAGGTTCGAGTTGCCAAACGTCAGCCTCGATACCTTGATGACTTGGAGAGGATCTGCAAAGAGGAGTGGGACAAAATCCCTCCTGAGATGTGTGCAAACCTGGTGGCCAACTACAAGAAACGTCTGACCTCTGTGATTGCCAACAAGGGTTTTGCCACCAAGTACTAAGTCGAAGGGGTCAAATACTTATTTCCCTCATTAACATGCAAATCAATGTATAACTTTTTTGAAATGCGTTTTTCTTGATTTTTTTGTTGTTATTCTGTCACTCACTGTTAAAATACACCTACCATTAAAATTATAGACTGATCATTTCTTTGTCAGTGGGCAAACGTACAAAATCAGCAGGGGATCAAATACTTTTTTCCCTCACTGTAACTTTCTCACTGGCAACATAACTTGTCTTATACATACATACATACATACATACATACATACATACATAGTATACATACACGTGTTTAAAATGGTCAGGTATATATGAGAAACGACAGGATCTCACGTTCAGTAGAATGTAAAAATGAAATAAGACCACAGTTTGTTGTAGATTGCAAGAACACTGTCTAGTTTATAAATGACTTGCAAGGTAGCATCCTCACAACTACAACTAAGACCACGATCAGTTAATAACCCATTATTTTCAATCTTTAATGTGTTTATGTGTGTTTGTTTTTCCGAATGTTTTGAATAAATGTATGAAATTGCATTTGTATCTAACTGTTGTGTATTTCATGCATCGTATTACAGTTCTGCTCTGCTTACGTTTCCTGGCCAAGAGTATCTCTGGCTTGAAGGCTTTTATCCTTCTTGGGCAATAAAGGGCAGGAGAAGGCAGAAGGGGAGAGGGAAGAGATCTCCATTTGGTCAGGAGGTCAGACTCAGAGGGCAAACTTTTACAGGCTGTCGTTCACATTTTGAATACTGGAATTTTAAAAGTGTGTGTGGAGGGGGGGGGGATACAGAGAACACAGATGCAGCATTAATGCCAAAGAGATTGAAGAGCAAGGTTATGTGAAAGTGAATCCTTGTGTATTGCTGAGAACAAGTGTAGTGCAAGTGAAAACATAAAGCAATATTGTGAGAAACTGTAAATACTGCCATTGTTTTCAAATGTCAGGTACAAGTATAGCTGTGAATTTCTCTCTCGCTCGTGCTCTCTCTCCCCCTCTCTCTCTCTCTCTCTCTCTCTCTCTCTCTCTCTCTCTCTCTCTCTCTCTCTCTCTCTTCTCCCCCCCTCTTTTCCAGTTGCAGTTTTCCATGCCCGTCAACCCATCAACACAGGAGCAGATTGAGACTGAACCCTGGGGTCTCTTGTGTTATCAAGACCATGTCCCAAACAACTCTTTTGGGTTCTGGGGAGCTAGTCAATGTATACCAGAATGCATCCAAACATATACATTTGAAACTTGACTAGAAGGAAAGTTTGTCTTTGCTGTTTTGCCACAGCAAGTGGCGCAGTCCTGCTTTTAGCCTGAATTCACTGTGACATGCTGCCGTGCTGTCTTTGAAGATGTCTAAATCAGGAGCAATGTAATATATCCAGGGAGATAGTGAATGAAGGGTTTATGTCCTGAGTCTATGCAGTGTCTTCTCTAAATCCCTCAGTGACTGAGGGAATTAAGATTTCTTAAGCAATGCTCCATAGTTTTAGAGGATTTGTGTATCACCCAGACCTGTCTTTAGTTCCAAGGGGGAGAGTCTGAGTTTGATTTCAATTGGGCGTTATGTGCAAACTGTCTTTTCATTTCCGCCTCCTTGCTTATTGTCTTTATCCTCATGTCTGTACATTGCAGTTGCCTTGGTTTGAAAATAACTTTATAAAATGCATTTGTGGTGGAACAAAGCAACCCGTCTGTGTCCCTGTACCCTCATGTGTCAGGGTGAAAGAAAACAGCTGTCTCTGCAATGAACATTTCATTATGAAGAACAACAATATGAAAAATTATTTTGTGTGCACTGAATGCAAAGATAATTATTGATTATATCATACTGTGTTGCTAGTTTTTGTCTGTAAATATATTGTATATAATGTGTAGAATATACACTCTGAATCCAATATTTGTCACATAACCCTTTAACATTTACAAGACTACAGTTAGAAAGTATAAGCCCGATTGGTGTTGAGTTATTAAGCTGTAAATACACATTTTTATATCTGGTTAAGCAAATCTTTCTCTGAGAACATATTTTAGTTGTGTTGTGTGTTGGCCTATTTATTTTTTGCCAAACGCCTGTATGTTTGTTTAAATGTCTTTCTTAACTGCAAGATCAACTCAATACACAATTTGTAGAACACACACACACACAGATTGTAGCTGATGGCCAGAGATGAAGATGCAGCATAATACCACTTAAAGGAGGAGGGTAAGCCATCACAGATATTTAAAATATTTAAAATTCAGGATGATGTCCCAAAGTGGAACCCCGAGCCCAAGTTAGGAGTCAACCCTCGCCCAAACCAGTCCCTGTTAAGGAGGCGGAAATGAAAAGAAAGTTTGCACATAACACCTAATTGAAATCAAACTCAGACTCTCCCCCTTGGAACTAAAGACAGGTCTGGGTGATACACAAATCCTCTAAAACGTTAACCTTCCATTCCCCTTTCTTTATTAATTTGCTGTCTTTTGTTGAACATACCCCAGACAACAGCAGGTTTCAATTTATCTGACTGATCCTCTGCCAAAACCGTCAAGATAAGTGAAGGAGAGGTAGAAAGAATTAATCTTAAAGAACAAAGCCCGAGCTCTCAACTGGGCCTCATAATCTCAAGTGAAGGAAGTGTCTGTGACTTCACATTGGTACCTGAACACTTTTGTTTCTACTTGAAAGTAAAACATCTACTGGCTGTACTTGTGAAAGAATGAGAGTTCAAAAGAGGTAAACAGAATGAGAGTACCCAAGAGGTAAACAGAAGTATTTACAAGTTGCCACAGATAGAGACAGGAGAGTACAGGTGAGAGGCAGCCATCTTGTTGTTTGACTAGTTTCAGACCAGTCTTAGCATTGCTCATTTTGTTTTAAGTTTGCATTAATTGACAATAGCATTGTCTGTAGTTTGCCTAAATTGAAGTCAATTCAGTTCAGCTGCTGAGTTGGTGAAAGTAAACAGGTTGTAGAAGGGAGATTTTGTCTAGGACTAGCAGGAATTGTGTTGCAGGAGGAGCCAGGTGTGGCCTGTTAGGTGTGAATTGGGGGTAGGTAGACAAAAGCTACCTAAAGTAGCTGTTGAGAAAGAGCTGTGCTGTTTCTCGCTGACAAAAGTTAGGCAGTTGACTAGCAGCAGGAACCAAGAGACGTTAAAAAAAACAAAACTAACATTTAGAAGAATGTGGCCACTGCAGTGTCAGGTTTGCAGATTAACTCATCCAAGAGGGCTTCATTTGTGAACGTTGTCGGCAGGATGAAATCCTAGAGATCAAGGTTCGTGATCTTGAGGCTCAGCTTGTCGATCTGCGCTGTATTAGGGATATAGAAGAATTGGTCAATCAGCCCATGAGAGAGATGGTGTGCACGCCAAAACCTAGAGAGTGTAGAGAACTGCTGGGTTACAGTAGGTCGTAACCGCAGAGCAGGGCGTGCACAACCCCTAGAGACACCCCAAGAGCTAGAATTGCCCAACAGGTTCCAACTGCTGGACACCGAGTTGGACAGTGACAGCTCAGAGGGTGATGGGGGGGCAGTTGAGCACCAGAGCACCATGGTGCCCACTCCCCCCCAGAAGAAGGAGGTAGTTATAGTAGGAGACTCAATTCTTAGAGGTGTAGATCACACAGTGTGTTCTAGTGACAAGGAGACCCGCATGGTATCTTGCCTGCCTGGTGCTCATGTTGCAGATCTCCCTAAACTAGTAGACGGGCTACTGGCCAAAGCTGAGGGGAATCCACTGGTCATGGTCCACATTGGAACCAATGACATAGGAAAAGGTAGGACAGAGGTTCTGCAAGACAAATTTAAAGAGTTAGGAATAAAACTAAGAGCAGATCCTCCACGGTAGTTTTCTCTGAAATACTTCCAGTACCACGTGCCAGGCCAGGGAGACAGGCAGAGATTAGAAAGTTTAACATGTGGTTGAAAGCTTGGTGTAGGGAAGAGGGGTTTAGGTTTATGGAGCATTGGTCTTTCTTCTGGGATAGATGGGACCTGTACAAACCGGATGGTCTACATCTAAACAGAAGGGGGGCTAATGCATTGGGAGAGCGTATGTGCAGTGAAATTGAGAATCATTTAAACTAGGAACCAGGGGGGCAGGGAGCTCTGACAATGGGAGATTGGGAGACCAAGGGAAACTGCTAGTAGGAAAGTCCTGAAATGTTTGTACCTCAATGCCAGGAGTATAAGGAACAAGATGTTAGACTTGGAAGCCACAGTGCTGGCGTGTGACTATGATGTTGTAGGAGTGACAGAAACATGGCTTACAGAAAATGATGGGGATGAATACAAGTTGGAAGGATACACACAGCTTAGGAGAGACAGGCAAAATCGAAGAGGGAGTGAGGTAGCATTATATGTGAAAAATGACATTGAGGCAGAAGAACTTGTATTAGATCCCAGTAACGGAACAGAATCTTTGTGGGTGAAACTTTTCAACAAGAGATCTGGAGGATTAGTGGTAGGAGTGTGTTACAGGCCACCAACTAGATATTCAGAAAGATGCTGCATTGTACAGTGTAATCAGGACTGCATGTAGCAAGGATGTGGCTGTTATAATGGGGGATTTCAATTTCCCAAACTTAGACTGGGAAAGCCTAGTGGGGACTACAGAAGCAGAAATAGAAATGGTTGAGATGGTAAATGACTGCTTTCTAACTCAATTTGTCAGGGAACCAACCATGAAGAGTGCATGTATTGACTTGATCTTTTCAAATGACCAAGATAGAGTCAGGGGGACAGTAGTTAGAGAACCAATGGAAAATTGTGATCACAACATGGTTAGCTTTGAGGCATTCTTTCAAAAAACAAGGTCCAAGTCTAAAACAATGGTCTACAATTTTAGAAAAGCAAACCTTAAAGGTATGAGGCGGCACTTAGAAGAGGTAGACTCGAGCACACTGGATACAGAGTCAGTTGAAAATGGATGGGTATATTTTAAGAATATACTACTTGAGGCTCAGGAGCAATTTGTACCAAAACTTAGCAAATTGACGACCGTATGGTATGCAAAAAAATATAAAGAGAAAGAAAATGTTGTATAGTGCATACAAAAGGGATGGTGATGAAACAAAATACGTAGAATATGTTGAGCTGCAAAGAGATCTTAAGAAAGGGATCAGGAAAGCAAAGAGGGCAATAGAAAGAAACATAGCTCTTGGAGCTAAAACCAATGCAAAGAGCTTTTTTCAATATTACAACAGCAAGCGGTCAATAAAGGAGGAAGTGAAGCAGATAAAGGGCAAAAATGGAGGTATCTTGGAAAACGAACAAGATGTGGCAAATATTCTAAATTAGTATTTCACAGAGGTTTTCACAAAAGAAAAAACAGATGACATGCCACAGGTTGACAATCAGTCCAGTCAAACCCTAAGAGAGATCAGGATAAATGAGGAGGAGGTACTAAAGGGACTAGCAGAATTAAAAACAAACAAATCACCTGGGCCAGATGGGATATTTCCAACAGTACCTAAAGAAATTAGGGAAATTATTTATAGGCCGCTAACTCAAATATTCCAAATGACACTTAGAACAGGGGATGTGCCAACTGACTGGTAGACGGCAAATGTCATACCAATCCACAAGAAAGGGGACAAAACTGAGTCAGGAAATTACAGACCAATAAGTCTCACCTGCATCACTTGTAAAATGTTGGAAAAAATGATTAGACAGAAAATAGAGGAGCATCTTAATGAAAACCATATTCTTGGAGATAGTCAACATGGGTTTAGACGAGGCAGATCATGTCTTACTAATTTATTAGAATTTTTTGAACATGCAACTGCAGCTGTAGATCATGTGAAAGCATATGATATGATATACTTAGATTTTCAGAAAGCTTTTGATAAGGTTCCACACCAAAGACTGATCCTCAAATTGGAAGCTGTAGGCATTCAGGGTAATGTAAGTAGATGGATTATGAACTGGTTGATGTCTAGGAAACAGGGTGTCAATTAGAGGAGTGAGGTTGTTAGTGGAGTGAGGTTGTTAGTGGAGTTCCACAGGGATCAGTACTAGGGCCTGTGCTTTTTCTAATCTATATTAATGATCTGGACTCTGGGATAGTTAGCAAACTTGTCAAATTTGCAGATGATACTAAATTAGGTGGCTCAGCAGATACAATCTTGGCAGCACAGGCTATTCAGAAGGACTTAGATAATATTCAGTTGTGGGCCGACACCTGGCAAATGAAATTCAATGTCGACAAGTGCAAAGTAATACATGCAGGTAACAAAAATTTCCACTATAATTACACTATGGGAGGTACAGATCTAGATGAAGTAACGCATGAGAAAGACTTAGGAGTCTATGTGGACTGCTTACTTTCTCCATCCAAGCAATGTGGGGAAGTAATAAAAAAGGCAAACAGAATGCTAGGGTATATTGTCAAACGTGTAGAATTTAAAACAAGGGAAGTAATGTTAAGACTGTACAATGCACTAGTTAGACCTCATCTGGAATACTGTGTGCAGTTCTGGGCACCACACTTCAAGAAGGATATTGCTGCTCTAGAGGCAGTTCAGAGGAGAGCAAGCAGACTTATTCCAGGTCTGAAGGAAAAGTCCTACTTGGACATACTGAGGGAACTGAACCTTTTCACCCTGGATCAGAGGAGACTACGTGGGGACTTGATCCAAGTCTTCAAAATCATGAAAGGGATTGACCACATCAAACCAGAAGAGCTTTTCCAGATCAGCAGAGACACACGCACCCGCGGACACAAATGGAAATTGGGCTTCAAGGCATTCAAAACGGAAAACAGGAGACACTTCTTTACACAGAGAGTAGTCACAATCTGGAATAAACTACCCAACGATGTGGTAGAAGCTGAAAGTTTGGGAACATTTAAAAATAGACTGGATAGGATCCTTGGATCACTTAGATATTAATGGACACCAAACGAGCACGATGGGTCGAATGGCCTCCTCTCGTTTGTAAACTTTCTTATGTTCTTTCTTATGTTCTAAAACTGTTTTATTCTGAAGCCAAAATACTTTCAATTTGTAATTTGGAGTAATAATGTAGACATTTTACGTCAACCTATTCTGGCATTTGCATGAATAAACATTTTCTGCAAAACAATTATTTTGCCTTCAGCCCAATGTTACAGAGTATGACACTGTATAGAGTCTGATAATGTTCCCTCTGTTAAGAACCTCATTAAGATAATTGTGGTCTCTGATCTAACAGAGTATTATTAACACCCTGTGACAATGGTTCTTCCAACCAACTTTTCAAGAGAGGGCCTGAAAGGAAAATGCATTTTATCTTTTATTTTTTAAATCAACTTCAGCTGTGCTTGCTAATTGGAATATGATAAATAATTGAGATCGGCCTGTTTCACAATTTGTTTGTCTAATCTTCATTTTGCAGTTGATTTTAAATATTAAGTTATGTTTTTTCAATGATGGGGCAGTTTGAGGATTCGGTTCTTGCTTTTTGTCTTATGAAAGTGAAGCAGAACTCAGTTTAATAAGCATGTGGATTAAAAGTAATGAAGCATATTGTAGGTTTGCTAGAGGAAATTAAAGAGAAATGGGAATCACACTCCCTGCTTGCACACAGCACGATTTTGTAATGGAGACTTCATCTTTAGGGAGACAGAGGTTGGAACACAGGCTGTGTAAGTTACTTGCCGTCTATTATTAATTGAATTTAATGGATACAGTACATACAGTGCTTACTTCAAGTTGCTTCTTTTCGGCTTAGTAGGCTAGTGTTGTTCAATACTATATTACACCTATCCTTTTCTCTGCAATACACTAGAACTGGGCAGCTCAACATGGTTGCCATGGTGATATATATATTTTTACATTCTATTCAAGTTCTTTTCAGACAAGAAACCTCAGTAAACAAGAAAAAAGCTGGACCATTCAATGCACAAGATTGAAGATAAAAATTGCTTGTAACACTGGATAGAAAATGTGCTTAATTTTATTGTGCTGAAGTCCAGTGTGGTTTCGAAATGTGTAACGAATTTGTAGGAGTTTCTGTGAATGCTTGCGCTGTGTCGTATTGTTGGAGATATTATATTGTGTTCATAAGTTATGTTCTTGGTCAACAGTAGAACATGAACGATAAGCTATTGAAGAAATAGGCTATGTCATTTTACATAAATAAAAAGGAAAAAAAGTTTAGGTAGGATGACCCTATGGGGGACACTATTCCTGGGATGTTTTTAGACTGGAAATTGTTTGACATGTGGATTGCTATGTACCACATGCTGGAAGCTCTGGAGCTGTTCTGAATAGCTTAATGGGTAGGCCTGAGTTCAATCAAAACTTCAACCTGTAATTGTCAAATTACAAGCCCATTACTCAATGACGGGATTTCCTTAGCATAGCTATATCATACCTCTGGCAATCAAAAAACCCACCACCATAAACAGGGTATTTGTTTGGCAAATGGCAGGTGGGTCAGACCATTGATTTCAATGTAGGCTACAGTCAGCTTTTAGAAAATGACTGATATACTAATACATTTAAACAATACATATTATTTTAACTTAAATTTAAAATTTCTTTGCTGCAAAAATTAAAGCAATGGAAGACATTAGGTATTTAAAAATCAGGCATATGGTCTAAATCTACTTGTTTTCACTGACTCTGCTGCAGGGATGCCACTTTCAAACCCTTTCCTGTCTTAAATTCTCTTGGGATGGGTGGTCCAGGTGGCCCTGCTAGTTTCAGATTAATTTAGGACAACTTTCACATCTGCTGTTTTTGTCCATTTGTGACATTTTTACTCACAAGAGAACTGATCAATATGACAAGAAATCACTTGTCCATGTTTTGTGCTGTTGCTACTCTTTGGAGAATTCAAGACAGGAATTAACTTTTCAATGGTGTTGCTGACTGCCTATATTAATGCATATATTCAGTATCCAGATGTTCATGGATCAGAATATGATTGTAGCCTCATTATTTTATTTACAATATGACCAGAAATAGACATTGCCTCTCTCTCTCTCTCTCTCACACACCCACATTTATTTATATTTATGTGAGTGTAGCCTATATATTTGAGTGTATTATCATTAATTGTTTTCAAGTGCTAGGCAAATTTATGAAACCACAGGAATGTGACAGATTATTGACATTGCAATTCAGAATAAAGAATCTGAATATTGTGTTCATGTTGGGTTTATACATTGTTAAACCGTAATTGAATGAAAAATTGTATGTTTAAAAACAAACAATTAAAATGTAGAAAATGTGGCAATTAGTAATACAGATTAAGGTAGAAGTGGTCTTACAGTTATCTTGAGGTTGTTTTAAGTATTATTTTCAGTACTTTAGTTAGATTTTGCAATACAATTTATTTCATGTTAATGTGATAAAATCTCTGTTTTTTAGATGTACAGATGTATGTCTGGTATATTTTGTAGACAGTCTTTTAAAAAAAAAAATTCAACCACAACGTAAACAGCATAAACTGTAATTACACATGTGTATTTTTGTAAAATCAAGACCTAATTTATCCATGAAAAACAATAACTGTCACTGTTTTAGCATTCAAATTTTAACCATGTTCAGGTTTAACTCACGCTGCTAAAGTGATAGCAGGTGTACATGAAAAGTGTAACTTGCTTTTAAACCAAGTATTAACTTTTAATTGCTGAAAGGCAGTGTCTTTGGGTTTTGTAAATGACTTGCCAAATGTTTTATTAGATTCCTGTGCAGGCTTACCTTTGCTGTTGCATGATGCAAACACTATTAAGGAGGCAATAAAAGAGTTTTATGTGTTACCTGTGGTTTATAATAATTTTTTGGCAAGTTGCAAAAGGTTTGTCACTTTTGCACATTTATAAGGCAGACCCCAGATACTCAAATATGTATCAGTGCCACTGTAAAGAGAATGTAAAGAAACTGCAGAACTTCAAAGAACTGCAAGAAAGTGTAATGGAAATGTATCACTTCTAAATGAGGCATTCATCCATTGCAGTTGATGTATCATATAACTTAAACATGATACTTTTTAGATCAGTTTAATTTCAGATACTTATTTTTCATTGACGGCATTTGTTATTCTGTGCAAGAAGTGGTATATTTCCAAATAAACTAATATAATATATTATATATAGAACTATATCTAATTGCCTATGTATTCCCCTCATATTGAAGATCATACTGAAGTTTGTGTCTTAAAGCATTGCTTTATAACCAAAACATCTATGAATGGCTTTTCTAGCATCTTCCTCAGTTTAAACTTTAGAGATATAACATTGTAAATTATGAAAGTGGATAGGGGTCTAACAGGATGATATAACACCCTCTTCTATACTGTAAATACTGTATTGTAAAAACTGTAAAATGTTTGAGAAGCATTTTAAAATTCTTGAAATATTAACTTTTTAAAATCCATTTACTGTGGACCCAGACATAATTGAAGCATGACCTAATATTGCATTATGTGTGATGTTACACCCACACCCCCCAAAACAAAACACGTAGCCCTGGAGTGTTAAGTAAGTTCCAGAATATCACATCTTGAGCTTTCATAAAAACTCATTCTGCTGTTTGATGTTTAATACATAAATGTCTTAAAGAATTGGAAAGTAAATTATTAATTTTTGGAGAGCCCAAAGCTTGCAGGGTAAATCATCTGCATTTACATGTTTGATCTGATCATAAGATTATGAATAATGCATGAACTGTATGGAATTTGCCTAAAACTTAGCACTAGCAATGGCACTTGCTTGCAAAATTTTAAATTTTGCAAGCAAGTGCCATTGCTAGTTTTCAGTTTTTCAGCCATGGAGATATGTATGCTCTATAATAACTAATGACTGTATTATAGAAGTGCATTCTATAATACTGTGCTTCGGTTCCTCTTGAATTGAATGTGACTAAATCGGAGTTCACCAAACTTTGAATGTCCTTTGTGTGTGTGTGTGTGTGTGTGTGTGTTCTTTTCTGGGCTGTTACAACAACAGGAGCTCTTAAGATAATTATTATTAGATACCTTAATACTTTGGCAGTGAGTGTTGTATGTGCTAAACTGTAATTTGTATTTGATTGCACAATGTTTGAAATGTAATCTTATACAGTTGGAATACTCACCTTAGAGAATTATTCAAATATCTGTTTTCTTTCTCTTCTTACCTGTAAATGAATATACACTAAATGTTCCGTGATCCACTTGCAAAATCTTAATTAGCCACAATGCACTGGTTTAATGATACCTTAATTGTTGTCTGACTCCCAACTCCAGAGTTAATTGTATTTTCTTAAATGACTGAAGATCAAACACTACCCTCTCCTCTACGTTTAATTGTATTACTCCTGAATAATTATTCCAAAGTTGAAAACTCAGGAAAATAGTAAAAACGTGTACCTTGATTTAAAAAGAAGGTATCAATTTGAGTCCAGATGTATATGCAGCCTTTTTTTTTAATGTCCGTTATAATAGCTTTAAAACCACTCAGCAGTTACATTAATCTCCTATATCACCAGTAAACCTTTTTAGAATATATTAAATATGAAAATGTTCTGTTCGTTTGTGTAACTCTGAATAAATGTGAAGCACATTCACGACCACCATTTTACTCATTATGTTGACGAAAATAACTGCATATACATCCTACTATGTAATATTTTCATTGTGCGTCCTCAAGTACATGTTATATGATTGTGAAATCAATCCTTTTTTTCCAGTACAGTAATTTAGTTTTTGTTTTTCCTTTTTTTTATTTAACACATTTCTTCATTGTTGTGTTACTTACATAGATATTCAGTTTTAAAGCAAAGATTCCTGCAATGTATAACAATTGAAATGGCATCAATATTTGATTCACTATTATGCTCATCATTAAAATTGAGCCCAAGGAATTTACTACATTCAGCCAAGTCAACAGCCAAGGGGTACAGAGAATGTAAACAGCTGAAATAAGAAGATAGGTCAGGCAACGGTGTCTCTACAGGAGTTCCATGCCATCTTTAACAGCAGGTAGGCTAGATGGAATATTTTCAGCATTAGGGAAATTTAAAACTTAAAAGTAAAGCAGAATCTTCCGCTAAAGAATCATGTAGTTCATTTAAAGATAAGTGTTAATATATCACAACACTGGACACTAGTGAAAGTACTCAATGCACTATTAATGTATAGACAAAATCACACAGCTGTAGTGTAGCATTGAAATATTCAGGATGGAACCTGTTGCATTTTATCCTACATATTTTAACCTGAAACCTGTTGCATGTCGATCTTGATAAAATTCCAGTTTACCAGTTAATATGCAGATATTTTAACAGAAACTATAGACACCAAATCCAGTCATATTTTATGCATCACTAGCCTGTTTAGTTAAGGGCCGCACATTTGGTTGTAGAATAGACAATTTCCCTATTGAATTGAACTGAACCAGACTTCTGTGTTGTACTGTGATGTTTTCAGGAGAAGGAATCATTGCCTGGAAATTAATTATCTAAAGCAGCAGGTATCGAGTTTGACATCTTGCTTGCCTGATAAGCAAAATACACAATACTGAGGCTTCCACTGAATGTGTGAATTAGTTTCTTTGTAGGTGTTTTCTTTGCTTTTCCCATTTGTTTGCTTTGCTTTTTCAAAGAACCATGACGTTACAGTTTAAAACACAGTGGTCAGCAGTAACCTCATGCTTAATTCGTAGGTATATTTCGATGAATAATGTGCCTGCATGTGGGTTTGCTCAGTAATTAAAATAAACTGGCCACTGAAATTCTTTACTAAAACAAACCAGTTGAACTTGCCCACGCATCCCCAAGAAAGCAGCAGCCCAACTTATTCGTTTTCACTTGAGAAAAAAACGTTGCTGCAGATCTTGGGTTGTGATGTCAGTTGGGCCTGTGGAGAAAGCCAAGGTTTTGGCACAGCCTAGGCAACTGAGATCACAACTCCCAAAGTACTGAAGGGATTCTTCCGTCGGGAAAGTTAAATGGTCATTTCAATTCCGTTTCCATTTAAGGAGAGGAAAATCTAAACCCACGCTGACCCATTGGTATAAAGTCATACATCTCCTCCACTGGGAGCAGAAAAATCAGGGTATTCAGACTCCCACTTCTCAGCAAACAATTACACAGATGTAAATGGAAAGCTTTCTTCTGGATTTTAATCACTGTCTATCCAGTAACAGAAAATCTCTTCTTCTTTTACTCCCTGAGACTAAAAACATCCCACTGAATTAATCTACCCTGTGTAACAGTGTGCGGGCACAGTAGTCCATTTATAATGAAAAAATGTAGATGTAGTAATTAAATTACTGGGTAGCGTTGACTCTACATGTGTGACTGTACATCAATATCTCATTTATCTGTCTAAACTCTGTGTTATTTTCAGGAGTCCTCTCCCTGCCTGACAGCCTGAACCTCCACAGAGATCAGCAGAGGTCCAGCAAGTCAGGGGATGTCCACATGTACAGTCAGTCCGAGCTGCGGACGATCGAGCAGTCGCTGCTGGCAACACGTGTGGGGAGCATCGCTGAGCTCAGTAAGGGAAATGGATTTTGTTTGATGGCACCCAATCAACATGACACAAGGTTGCACACCACTGCACAAGGACACATTTGGCTATTTTAGCAGAGCCCAGATCACTCCAAAACAACACTAAACAATACAAGGAAAAGAGATGCTGAGCTTCCTGTTGTTGTTGGAACCAAATGGTATTAAATATGTGGTTTGAGTTCCCTATCAGTTATAAATGGCTTGAGAAATTTTTTTAGGAGACACAAGTTCACTGTATCTGCTACAACCAATCCGCATATACTCTGTTATAATCTGTAATAGTTTTTTATTTACTAAATACACTATTCAACCACTACTCCACAATGCTGCCCTGTCTTAGAAGTATCTATCAGGTGGTCACTGTGGTCTAGTGTAGTTAAGCATATTGAAGGCTTCTTGAAACCATATCAACCACTTTATGGTATGCTAAGTGTGGTAAAACCATGTTAAAAGTGCACAAATTCTATAGTAAATGTATCATGGTGAGCTTGCTTTTGGTCTGTCCTCCAATTAAATTCCTTTCTGACTTATTCACTTTCTCTTGTACTTTAAACCCCTCCATTACCTTTGTCTTTGGTTAGTACAAGTTCACCAAAAACTCAAGTCAGTCTGCCAAATAGTTTTTTTTTTTCTTGTTTGATAGGGAACCCTTGACACTCCTCCTTAAATAATTCCCAACAGCTTTCTCCCTACCATCCATCTCCCATGCTATTAGAAAAACAAGAAATACGTTTGTTAACAGATTCCTATGAAACAATGGCAATGCACTGTGATATTTAATTTATATGTTTAAAATTTAAATACAGATGTCAGTGAACGGACTGCCATTTCCTTTACTCATAATACATTAAAAGCCAAGGCAAGACAGATGAAAAGTCAGGAAATGGCATAATTTTTACTTTAGTATGTTTTTGAGGGAACTTGCAAAATAGGTGATTTAACTTCTGTTGAAAAGAAGTATCAATTGAGGTCATGCTTTGCGATGGTTCAGACTTTAGAATTTGCTCTGGGTGATAGGAAAAGAGTAACCCTCAGTTTTTTCTAGTTTTTTTTTTATGCTCTGCACATGTTCATATGCCATATGGTTTGATTTCATTTGCATTCTCTCTTATGCAGCTGGGAAAAATTATATTTTTCCATGTTTCTTAAATTCGTTAGTTGTTTTGGAGATTTCAGTAGAGGCACAATTATGTGTATACACCGATAAGCCATAACATTATGACCACCTGCCTTATATTGTGTAGGTCCCCCCTTTGCCGCCAAACAGCCCTGACCCGTCGAGGCATGGACTCCACTAGACCTCTGAAGGTGTGCTGTGGTATCTGGCACAAAGACGTTAGCAGCAGATCCTTTAAGTCCTGTAAGTTGCAAGGTGGGGCCTCCATGGATCGGACTTGTTTGTCCAGCACATCCCACAGATGCTCGATTGGATTGAGATCTGGGGAATTTGGAGGCCAAGTCAACACCTTGAACTCATGATTCATCAGACCAGGCCACCATTCTTCCATTATATACTTATAGTGTTAGTTTTTGCCTTAACTTAGGTGCATTACAAATACAACATAAATTGTGTCTGTACTTTTTTTTTATCACGTCCCACCATCTTGGATTGAAATAAACAATGTATCAGTAAATGTATGTTTTTTATTTAATAGTGACAAATGCAAAATATATAAAATAATTACTATTTAATTCTACTGTAAGTTCTTAAAACAATAGGTTTTTTTGTATAAATAAAATATTATACTGTATTATATTATACACAAGCACTATTGTTTTAATTTACTAAATATGAAGTGTATTTAAATTACTCATTCTCTCTCAAAAAAAAAATTAAGGCTACCTTTAAACTGCTTCATAAATATTTGTTATATGGGTCATTCTACGGGAATGGGACAAATTGCAGTCCCCACCTCAAATTTGTATTTAAAAAAATGATAATGTATTTAATATTTTGTCATATGCAATATATACCTATTTCATAGCTGCTATCATTAAAAATGATAAAATGTCCATTGTATTTTTGATGCAATTTTGGCATTTATGGGTCAATAACTACAAATGTCCATTGTCCCCACGTCCAACTCCTGTACTACTTTATCAAAAATAAAAAAAACTCTGGAATATGGAAATATAATTTTAATAAATAATGTTTTATTATTTACAATGTTAAAGTATTTTTGAAAACATATTAATGCATATATTTTAAAAAGTGTGCCAATTCCTGTCTCTAGTTTTATATGTCACTACTGTAACAAACAGTGTTTTGCCCCCTAGTTCAAACATATATTAGGTCATACCCCTTGATCATGTGATCATAAGAAAAGGTTGCATAATTTTCCAACTTGAGCACATGGTGAGTAGATCTCTTTCAAACACTTGTTTTAAAAATTACTTCAAATGTCTGAAAATCATGAGTTAGGTTTATTATTCGTCATTACCATACATGATTTAACATAATAAGTTCATGTATTTTAAAATAAATTAATGTAAATGTAAATTACTTAATAATTTCTGTCTTCAAAATACAAAGAGATCAGGATTTGTAGGCCTACATTTTTTATACAATCCTAAAAATGCTTAAAATTGTCAGTACCGTAACAGTCATTACCGTAACAACTTGTTTTGTTTCGGTAATGACCAAACTGTTACGGAAGTGACACCAGAAGTTATTTGTAGTAAACGATTTATGCTCGAAGAAAAAGAGAGGGCAAACTGAAAAGTGTTAACGAAATGTCAAACAGGGAACAGCGAAGCCAACGCAAAAGGTGGAAGGTTAATCAAAAGAGACACAGACAGGCAGTAAAAAATAGGCAAGAAATTGAGAAGTTTTGTTCAGCAACCACACCCCCAAACACACCAAGTGATAGTGACAGTGGCACACCACGAAGTTCAGCACAGTGAAGTAGAGGCCGAAAGTACGTGAAAAGGGATAGGGCAAAGGCATACAAAACTATCCAAAAATTGAAGGATGAAATTAAGATAAATAAGAAGAGGGCAGGCAAATACAAAAAACGACTACAAAGACTAAAAGCAAAGCTACAAATGGCAGAATCTCCAAGGTCAAAAACAACAAGGGAACTGAAAAATGTCACTCTACCAAATAACATAAGAAAAACACTCTTGTTCCATTTTATTTAAAGAATAAAAAAGCAACTCTTGTAAAAAGTATTGAGAATAACAACAAATAATAATAATAAAATATGAAATGTTTTACTGACTGCATTTGGCACAGAAATTATGCTACATGTTAAAAGTTGAGAACATGAATTTGTAAGAGTATGACGCATTAATTTAGCCTGACACTATTTTGTTTGGTGGTTCAATTACTTTAAAGATAGAAAGCAGTAATTGTTATGATTGCATGTTCTGAAGTACACATATTTACAATAAAAAAAGTTTTTCAGAAGCTTTGCAGTGTTATTTGTCTTTTAAATAATGTTTTAAATCAAATTTTAAATCTTTTAAGTGTCATTACCGTAACAAGCTGTCCTTACTGTTACTATAGTGTCATCACCGTAACAAAGGCTATTTTAACAAATAAAACTGCAGCTGCAGTATCAGGGGTGAGGGTTATACTGTCAAGGGGTTCAGAGATTCATGTCTGAAATAATAAAGAAGTTTGGTATGTTTTTTTCACTGCTAACTGATTTTACAATAAAAAATATCTATACAAAACCTCATGCACTTGTAAAGAATACATTTATATTTAATTTAAATAGTCAATAAAAACTGTTTTTATTTTTCTAAATATGAATTATTATTTTGTATTAATATGTAATATTATAATATTTAATCAATATGGTGTGTATTTTTCTTTATACAAGACATTTTATTAGTGTTTTGGTAATGACAAATGCATAAGTTTAACAAAATAAAAATCCCCAAATATATAAAAATACTAAAATTTCAGCTCGACCAAGTACATTTCCATACAGATGAGATCTTGAAATACTTCATTCAGATTGTTTCAATGAAACAAATAACATCAATTTAAAAAATATTTGGAACTCCAATTTGTCCCATTCCCGTAAAATGACCCATATATGGATATAAAGCTATTAAAGTCTGTATTATAGCAGTAATGTTAAGACTAAGTATATAACAGGAAGTAGTTGTAATGAGAGAGTAAAGACATGTTTGGAGTTTAATAAAATCCGAGGTTAGTAACCAGATTGCATCAAGCCGGATTATTATTAAAAGAAGGATCTGATCTACAACTTCGGACCCTAACATTACATGGGTATTAAGCAATGCATACAGGTGTTCTTTTTAAATCATAAACCTATTACAAAACTTTTGAAAACTGCGCATAATAAATAAAAGCTATAGCTATGTATAGAAATGTGCCTAGACTTTAAAAGTAGAAGAAATATTTAGGTAACACAATAATGGGCACCGATTCTTAATTAATTAATGTATGAATCCCACAAGAATGACATGAATGCCTCATGCACTTCCACTGAGCTCTGATGTTGATCACATACACTACCATTCAAAGTTTTGGGTCACTTAGAAATGTCTGTGTTTTCTATGAAAACACACATGAAATGAGTTTGAATAGGAAATATAGCAAAATGAATAGGAAATATAGTAATTGACAAGGTTAGAAATAATTAATTTTAATTGAAATAATAATTGTGTCCTTCAAACTTTGCTTTTGTCAAAGAATCCTCCATTTGCAGCAATTACAGCCTTGCAGACCTTTGGCATTCTAGTTGTCAATTTGTTGAGGTAATCTGAAGAGATTTCACCCCATGCTTCCTGAAGCACCTCCCACAAGTTGGATTGGCTTGATGGGCACTTCTTACGTACCATACGGTCAAGCTGCTCCCACAACAGCTCAATAGGGTTGAGATCTGGTGACTGTGCTGGCCACTCCATTACAGACAGAATACCAGCTGACTGCTTCTTCCCTAAATAGTTCTTGCATAGTTTGGAGCTGTGCTTTGGGTCATTGTCCTGTTGTAGAAGGAAATTGGCTCCAATCAAGTGCCATCCATAGGGTATGGCATAGCATGGCAAAATGGAGTGATAGCCTTCCTTCTTCAAGATCCCTTTTACCCTGTACAAATCTCCCACTTTACCACCACCAAAGCACCCCCAGACCATCACGTTGCCTCCACCATGCTTGACAGATGGCGTCAAGCAGTCCTCCAGCATCTTTTCATTTGGTCTGCGTCTCATGAATGTTGTTCTTTGTGATCTGAACACCTCAAACTTAGATTCGTCTGTAAATAACACTTTTTTCCAATCTTCCTCTGTCCAATGTCTGTGTTCTTTTGCCCATCTTAATCTTTTCTTTTTATTGGCCAGTCTAAGATATGTTTTTTTCTTTGCAACTCTGCCTAGAAGGCCAGAATCCCGGAGTCGCCTCTTCACTGTTGACGTTGAGACTGGTGTTTTGTGGGTACTATTTAATGAAGCTGCCAGTTGAGAACCTGTGAGGTGTCTGTTTCTCAAACGAGACACTCTAATGTATTTGTCCTCTTGCTCAGGCACTGGGGCCTCCCACTCCTCTTTCTATTCTGGTTAGAGCCCATTGCGCTGTTCTGTGAAGGGAGTAGTACACAGCGTTGTACAAGATCTTCAGTTTCTTGGTAATTTCTAGCATGGAATAGCCTTCATTTCTCAGAACAAGAATAGACTGACGAATTTCAGAAGAAAGGTCTTTGTTTCTGGCCATTTTGAGCCTGTAATCGAACCCACAATTGCTGATGCTCCAGATACTCAACTAGTCTAAAGAAGGCCAGTTTTATTACTTGTTTAATCAGCACAACAGTTTTCAGCTGTGCTAACATAATTGCAAAAGGGTTTTCTAATGATCAATTAGCCTTTTAAAATGATAAACTTGGATTAGCAAACCCAGTTTGATGTTATTGTAATGGCCAAAAATGTCCTTTCCTTTCGAAAACAAACAAGGAAATTTCAAAGTGACACCAAATTTTTGAATGGTAGTGTATATAAGCCCTGACCCCAAACCTGGTCTGTAACCCTCACCTTGTTATGCATGTAATTAACAGCAACTCAGATGAAGTTCATAAGGTATTCGTACATGATTAAGAATTGGTGCCCAGTAATGTAATATGTCATCAAGTACCAAGACAATAACTGCAGGCACAATGAAAGGATGTTTTGATATACCACTAACAAAATAATTATAACTCAGTATTTTATAAATACCACATTAATTGTAAATAGCTTACACTGTAATTGCAACCAGTTCAGAATAACCTAATTAAACACAAAAACATAAGTTCTAAATAAATGGCTCACTACTCAGCAGGAAATTCTACCCGGAGAATTAAAAGTAATGGAAACTTTATTTAATCAACACATTTTATTTCAAAGTTTTCTGAAACATCACATTTTGACAAAATAAGCAATGAGCGTTTAATTGTTGAATGTGAGGAGACACAATATTGGTGGGAAAGTATGTAAAAAAAAAAGTTACAAATTAAATTAAAAAATGTTCCACCAGCAGCAGAAAGATCTCTGAAGTTGTACATATGCTGGTGGTGCTGGGATGGAGCCAATTTAAAAATTAGGCATCCTCTCCTCTAGACCCCTTAACAGAGTCATACAGGATATAAACAATTTTTATCCCTGAAAAAGAAATGGGAAATTTTATTAATTTCTATGTAAGTTTTGGACAAACTAGGTGTTTTTCTTACTCATCACTGCTTTAAGAGGTCTTTTATATAAGAAATTCAGAAAATAGTTTCTAATTTTAAGAACATAAGAAAGTTTAAAAATGAGAGTAGGCCATTCGACCCATCGTGCTTTCTTACACAGTTTCATAGTCAGTGGCAATAACCTAGTTTTCGTATTTCTCATATTGAAAACTAGTTTTAAACAAAATAAAATTTAACCCCACGCATTCCACTATGTATTAGTAAATGTGTTTTAGCTTCTACCACACATTGTTTTTATTTGACAGCCATGTAACATGTAATGAACATAAAATCCAAATCGTGATATCGAATATTGTGATCTTATGCAGAATATCACATTGAGGTAGGTTATTTTTTAGCAAACTGACCTGCCAGAACAAACTAGTCCACATTAATTTATTTTCTTAATATATTCTATCTGTTTTTCTAGGACAAGAATGGTCACATTTCTTCATGATTTTGATGATCTCAACTCTTCATATTGACACGTCCATTGAATGCTAACGAGTGGCTATGAAGTTAAACTGAGACATCAGACCTGCTACCTGCTATTTAAGGCGTTTCATCTTTGCCGTTCTTTGGTCAATATTGACAATGGGCTTTTATGTTGCACATCCTCCGCACTTGGTCCGCATAACGCAGCTTGTTTATTGTCGATCATCAGAGTGTTGGCGGTTTCCTCTTAACGACTTAAAGAGAAGGAGAAATTCTGTAATATAACTTGCATGATTTGTGGAGTATGTAGGATAAATTGAAAAGGGAAATAAGTTTATTATACTTTCCCTCCACATGCAGAGAGAAATAAAGGATTCAGAATTATAACCAACACACACCTATAATAGTCGTCATTTTTTTTTGTTTTTGACAGAAAATTAATCAGCTCCTATTGTATTTGTGGGCTAAGCTATTGTATTTGTGGACTGTCTTTCTCTCCTACATTTTCTTGGTGTCCTCTGAAAGCAAGATTGCAAGTAGTCAATGTAAGCTTACGTCAGTGACTCTCTGTAAAACTTGTAAAACAGCTCACCTGCTCTCTGTATTCAGCATCTAATTTCAGGTTAGTAGTCTCGTAATTTCTCCATGTGTCGTAAATAACACAGGCTGCTAAATGTGAACGAGTCATTTCATGTTCTTTAATTTTTTTTTTTAAGAAACTGACATTTTTCGGTTTGGGTCCAGGTTCAACAATGGACTAAGTAATTCAAACAGTTTACAGCTCTGCTCTGTTCACTGGCAGCAGCAGCAGAAGAATTTCAGACAGATTTATGGGAAGAGGAGCATTAATGCAGCACATGGTCTGGAAGGTGTGTACAGCCTCATCATAGGCAGGTTTCCCCGTGACATAATCATTTTAACTCAGACTGCTTTCCAAGTGTGGGAAGATATATATAACTGTATATATATTATTTGTATAGAGTATAAATCAAAAACCAGATTATTCTCTCAGGGTAGCAGATGTAGCATGTGATTTGCTTTAGCAGGTTTGCTTGTCCGCACAGCCTCCTCCCTCTTGGACAGATTGGGTCTGAGCTCTCGTGTAAGTCGGTATCTGGACACTTCTCACTCTCTTTTCTGCAGCTAGGTAATGCGCCTCAGAGAACTGCTTGACCTCCTCCGTTTCATCTTAAAGATCCAGTGCTTCTGATTTCATCCTGAGACTTTGGTGTGAAATGAGAAGTATTTTTCAATCTCCGAGGCTTCTCTTTTTTTAACAGTTTATTCTAGGGTGTTGTTTATACCTTGCAGGCCGAAAAACCCTCTTAGTGAAAAGTTTAATTTGCTCATATCACTACTTGTCATACTGAGCTCTGTGTGTTTGGTCCCTGTACATCTCACTTATTTGCTGTGTGCATCAGAGAAAAGGATTAAACACCTTTCCCTTAAGACCAGTAATGGTTGTGCAGGCAGTGTGGTGAATCACGGCTTATGTATGTCTGATGTCTGTCGAGGAATAGCTTGGGGATGCACTGCCGTGAAAGGCCCTAGATAAAGCTTTGTTATGACATCCAGACATAATCTATATCCTCTTTTAAAAACTTGGATGTGTCCCAAAACTCCCACCCTTCAAAAGTGTCCAACCAGAAGAGCTTGAACACAAACAGGTGTTAGGTCATTCCCTTGATCTAAACAAAGAAATTGATTTAATTGGTCGATATAATTTTTTGTTCACTTCGAGATCTTGTATTAATGATGCTGTTTCTGATGCAGTTCCTTCCAGTCCAGTCCACTATGAAAAATCACAAGGTATGGTTCCCCTGGGCAGTACGCAGCACTCAGCAACTAAAAAAAAGGGATCAGTGTTTTCTATGGCTACCATAGCAGCAGTCGAAGTTAATTCATATATAGTAAGAACATAAGAACATAAGGAAGTTTACAAACGAGAGGAGGCCATTCGACCCATTGTGCTTGTTTGGTGTCCATTAATATCTAAGTGATCCAAGGATACTATCCAGTATATTTTAAAATGTTCCCAAACTCTGGGGAGTTTGTTCCAGATTGTGATGACACTGTGTGTGAAGAAGTGTCTCCTGTTTTCATTCTTGAATGCCTTGAAGCCCAGTTTCCATTTGCTCCTCTGGTTTGATGTGGTCGATGCCTTTCATGATTTTGAATACTTGAATCAAGTCCCCACGTAGTCTCCTCTGTTCCAGGGTGAAAAGGTTCAGTTCCCTCAGTCTCCCAGTAGGACATTCCCTTCAGACCTGGAATAAGTCTGGTTGCTCTCCTCTGAACTGCCTCTAGAGTACATCAGTGAAAGTGACCAGAAAGCACAGGCTCATGCTGTTTGTTATGGTACAAGAAGCTGTCAGCCAAGCTAAAGCCATAGTTTAAGGACAGATGTATTTTTAGAATCTTGAATATGACAAATTACGAAATACTCTAGGAGTTATTCTGTTTTTTTAAGTAAATCTATGAGATTTATTTATGAGAGTCCCCCCCATTTGATTTCAACCACGCTAGAGATATGTAATGATATCTTTAAATATTTTCTTAACTCGTGCCCCTGCAGCCACAGGGCTTTATAGAAACCAATGTTTATTATTAGGATATTAAAATTGAGTATGACAATGAGAGGTTTGATGTTTTGATGTTTTCTTTTACTGTTTCACAGCCAGCACCTGCATGTAAACTTGCTTTCAATGTCAGTTGACCAGGTTTCTAGCAAAATAATCAGCGTTTGTGCTAATTGGCATTCCATCAATATTACAAGAAAGTGCTCGGACTGTTATTTCTGTGGTAGCATATGGGAAATTACTAACCCAAGTATTTCCCAGGTGTGTTGAGGAAAAGATTATCAATTTTTCCTTCAGGCCCAAGACTTAACATATTCTTTTTTTTTTTTTTACATAACACTATATCTGCATGTCAGTTATTTTGCTGCCTCTCCCTGTGCAACTTGGCAGCAAACACTCAGAAGTGTTTAGTATGCCAGTGCTTAATCCATCTTATTCAGCTGATGCTCCTGTGTCTTCATCTTACATACATTCCCTGCTGAGTTGTGTATTACATTTGAAGATTTCGTAGCTATGTTCCCTTGTTTTCTTTGAACCTGTCAGAGTTGTCCACAGTTATCCCAGGCTTTTCTTTTTCCATCAGGGCAGTTGATTTGACTTTGCTGAGGGGCCTTTTTACACACTCATACACGAGGCCTTGATTTGTCGGTAAAAGTCTTAATGCATGCCGTCAAATTATATTGCAAATGTGGGTTTATGTTTGAAAAAATAAATAAAGATTGCACTTATTAGGAGCTTGAAGCAGTGTGAAAAACACATAACTGAAACCACACAAGCTGACAAAATCATGATCTATCTAAAGAAAAAAAAGGTGAAAATCCATTTGCATGCATGGCTTTCATGCATAGGCTAAAGCAGTATTTCTCCATTTATCTGTTTGCCTGTCTACCATCTAATCAGAACTGTATCACTGTTATAGTCTGCTTGAAAGTACCAAAGACCATAGCATTTTTTTGCACTCTGCACTGACATCATCCTGTCACGATAAACATAACTGTCTTGAACTTGCAAGTCAATTAAAAATCTGCCCTTTTGAACTCAATATGAAGATGTATGCAGCCTTCTCATACCATTTAATCAAGTTTTCTTTTTCAATCTCATTAAAATAATATCACCTGCTTCAAAAGTTGGTGTCAATGACCATGAGAGGTGCTTTATATTTAAATGTATTTATATGTTAAAGTGAAACCATAATTTTGCTTTACATCAGATAAAGAAATCCACTTCATGTCAAGTAAAGTTTGACACTTAACCATTATTCAGAGAGGGAATCATTATGACCATCATCTCTGAAACAGATGTGCACAATATCTTATTTGATTTGATTTTGGGGACCAAAAACGCATTCAAAATCAACCTGTAATTCCTTCTTCTTAGGCGAGTGATAGTGAGGCGGATGAGGATTCATCTCACGGTTACAAGCTGTAACAGCAGCCATATGGTTGCAGATTGGGATTAGTTTCGCATTTCACTCCTAGCTGGAGATTGTTATGGCTAATAAAATGGAGTAGATGTCTTTCTGATGTAATAGTGTCAAGTCTGCCCGTGTTGCAATGCATTATCACAGTTCACTACAAAGATGCTGGACTTGATTTAGTTGTCAGGCTAATAAATTAGATTTACATTGTGGTCAGAAGAAATATTATAGATAATTTAGCTTAATGTTGCAGTAGGCTTGCATTTTAGTTTAAAATTAGGATTAGCTGGGGCTGGGAGGTTTGGGAACCTTGTTTTTATGAAGCACTATTTTATTTTGTATATGGCAACTTCCATTCTTACCACATATGAAAAAAAAGTAAAGAAACAATCAACACAGTTCTTGTATGATGTTTCTTTTTTTCCTCATGGAGACCTCACAGTTTGAAATAAACCACTGATATGATGATAATCTGCTTATGTTTAGCCATGGGCGATTGTTAAACACTTAGGAGGCTGATTAATTGTCAAGGGTAATGCTAGTGCAACTGAAGTACTAGCCAACATTCAAAGAGAAAAGGTAAACCAAAGAGCAAGCACTGTCATGCGTCATAAAAACATTAACCACTGTTTTTGGCAGTCAATTTTGAGAGTTCAATTTCTCTCTAACTTAATGCACATTTTGTTTCTCCCTTTATACACACAACACAATCCTTACACACTGTGTCCTAACAAGCAGTTAACGTTCATGTGGCTAATTTAATTGCTGACATCTGGTTTCATTGGTTTCAATTGGATGTAAAAAGGGATCGGTCTCCCAGAGAAAGACAGGGTTATGATACAGAAGAAATAGGTGGCTGAAGTCACACTACTGTATGATCAGCAGATAATATTGAAAAACCTAATTATTAAAATTGAGAACCCTATTTATCATTGTCATTATTCCACTTATGAAAATGACTTTGGTGCCAGAATATGAAATACCTTTTTGTGGGTGATATTGCCAACAAAACCAATTGGCACTAAATTGTAGGACTATAAATCCTTACATCCGAACACATCTTCTGTCCTTCCCTTTGTCCTTCTAATATATTATTACCCGATTTCTTAGCAGACACCCTTATCCAGGGTGACTTACAATTGTTAAAAGATATCACTTTTTTTTTTTTTTTCATTTTACCCATTTATACAGCTGGGCATTTGCTGGACCAATCTAGGTAAAGTACCTTGCTCATGGGTACTACAGCAGTGCCCCCCCCCCCACCGGGGATTGAATCCACAACCCTAATATATAAAGCATTTAATAAATCTACAAATTGAACACTTTCTTAAGACATTTGGAATGGAATCTCCCATTATATTTCCCCTTTTTATAATCGCCAATTAGTGCGCCACATATTTCATTAGGAGGGATGAGAAAAAACATGGGTACTCGACAGTCTTATTTAACACTGTAAAATCAGCACCATCACCACAAGGTTGACTCCATCAGTCCCCTGCCTCTGGCTTGTTAGTGGGAGCTGTGGTCGCCCTCTGGTCAGCACTACGGCTCTTATATCCAGTATTGCAGGACACAAAGGGATGCCCAGCTTTAAAGAACATTACATTTGGAGAGCGTATGTTTGTGTCGTCTTGAACCGAGGTAATTTCTGGGTCACAGTGTCAGTTAGGGTTGAGTAGCATTTGTTGATTCAAAATTAGGATGTAAGACAGAATTGTGTTAGGCATGTCCTAGTTGCTGAAAAAGTAATAATTTTATTCAATTAATCCATAATCGAATCACTTGAATCTGCAAGTGATCAAGCTTGATGTCAGGGAAAGGAATTGGAACTGCAGATTTTATTGGGCTGTCACTTTGTATCCAATAAAAGTGTACCACACCAATGTTTTTCTAACCTAATTTTCTTGGGGTGACGTTTTTTTCTCATGTGGTAGGTCTAGATTCCCCCCCACCCCCCATCACTTCCTTATGTGCTGCAGTTTCAGAAATCTCTAAGAGTTTATGGAGACTTGCTGCCACAAGCTTTTCGGCTTCCTGACTGTTAAACACCCATGGCAGGGCTCAATTAGTGAAACATGCAGTCACCAATAAAATGTGTACACTGGCCTCCCAATTGCTTCCAAATGGCTTTACGGCCAAACTTTCCAATCAGTCTCAATTGCACATTCCAGCTCCGATTTAGGGCCAATTTCAGCTCCTGTCCTAAAGCCACTGTCCGACTGACCTGTCTGCCTCCTGTAAGAGAAATCCACTAAGCAAAGCTAGGAACACAAATTGCATTGTGATATTGTGCAGATGTGTCTCTGCTGCAATCACACACTTTGCTGTTTTCAAAACATAAATTCAAAATTGACTGAAGGCATCCTTTTTGTGGATCACGTGATGATTCATTTCATGGTAAATGCTTCATGTTCTGAGATAGAATTTAATAGTTTTCATTTTAATATAATCACGTTTCCAACTGCCATATACAAGCCTGAGTACAGTAGTCATAAACACATCTTGTCTGAGTTCTGTTGGTTGTGGGAGGAGGGGGTGGATGCAAGGTGATTAATCTTGTGAGTACTAGAGGTACCATGAGCTGTCAGCTTCCTGCAGAAATACATGAAAAATAATTGGAATAATAAAGACTGTGGAAAAAAATAGACCAGATATATTGGGTTGCAGAAGAAGTGAGGTTACAGCTGTTAAAACTTGGTTTCTAAGAAAACTAAATTAAGAGGCTGTGTTTAAGGACCAGTGTGCAGGTATTCTTACCTGTTGTACTGTGAAAACCTGTTGTTCTGTTGGTAGTGATGTGGGACAAGTGATGCCAAATAGATTATATTCGCACCATTATTGCAGCAAGATTATGTAACCCATGTATGAATTTAAGCTTTGTGTATTGCTCCGGAGAGGCCAGTTGCAGTAGTTCTGTGTAGCTGATTTTAGAAAACCATTTTCATCCAATGCCATAGAGATAACAGAAGACAAAGTGTGTGATAAAGTTTGGGGTACCTCATTGATATCATGTAGTTGCCTGGCAACCAAAGGGAGTAATCTTCTATATGATAGTATGTTCTTTAGAAAAACTTTAGATGTGTCTTCCCGACTGGCCATCTCCAGAGCGCTTGTTGTTGCTGAATAAACTATTTTGGTATTATTTTAGTTAAATCGGGCCCTGAGTATTCCTTGTCCGCATATCTGTTGAGGGAGAAAATGTATCTCTATCAGTATCATGCATTATTTGTTGTGGTCTTCTTTCAAACTTTCAAGGGTGCTTTTACTGTGTCATGAAGCAGAAAACATGTCTGCACTGCAAATGCTCTGTTATAAATGCTGGAGACCTGTAAAGTAAGTGAAGCTCTTTTACAAAGACACCAGTAAAAGATGTTCTTTGGTATATAAAGCTTAATGTGAGACATCAAAATCTACCTTAATCAGAAGCTCTCCACTAGACCAGTCTGAAAACAAACATTAATTGCTTTGTAAAGACAAGAAAAAACGGTTTAAAGGAATTCTTTGTGATGGTTTTTATATTTTCACTACTTTTATGTAGTACGGGCCCAGACCTTGGTCTGGATGCACATACTCTACCTTAACCTGCCTAGCTTGTGTTTAGACTTTCCGCTCCCCAATTATACAACTGGAACATAGTTGTTAATCCTCTGGGTATCAAATCCACAATGGTAAAGGTCATTTTTTCAGTCTGGCTTTGAGAGTTTGTGAGTTTGAAGACTTTCTATTTAATTATATATGGATATATTCACAGCGCAACTCGTATAATAAGAAAGAACAGCACAATAAATATATCTTCTTAAAAATACATTATTCAGATCAGACTGTATATCAAAGCAATCTGACCCTCAAGCAGAATGCCAAATGTGAATTATGCATTATGATCCTTGCTGTGAGTTTCCATATGGTCAATATTCTTTCTTTACAAATTTGTTTAAAAATATGATTCACTTCACAAGGCAGAAAAACTATTCTGATTGTTCATCCATGATTTAAAAATGATATCATAATGTAGTTCTTACCTCAGATACTCAGATATGCTCTGCAGCATAGCAGCATAGCGAATATTTGCTGAATCATTGTAATTGAACAGCCCAAGTTCAATCGCATTGTGTTTGAAAGTTGACTCATGAGTCAACTCAATCCGATTAATTTGTGAAATATTCAACTCTATTTCCAGAACAAGATAATTAATTATGAAAATAGAGAATTCTGTTATATATAGCATATTTGTTTTATAATGTACTTCATTAAAGTCTTTAATGTCTAATGTCTTTAGTTTTTGCCAGTAGTTTAAATGTTTGTTTGCTTGTTTTACATTGGGCCAGCTGTCATTTTGTAAGGAATCCAAGAAATGCAAAATAAAAGACCATCATATTTAATTAGCTGGGCAACAATGCTGTTTCAGTTTCCCTTCAGATTAACCACATCTCTCTCTGTGTGTTAAATAAGTAGAACATTTGCTGTGGTCTTTGAAATGAACAAGAGCATTAACCTCCAGGTGGCAATAACAATACAGAACAGCATCTACACTATAGTGAGCTTTGCATGTCATGTACCACTTTGCCAGAGGAAAAGACTTCAGCTCTCGAAAGACTTTATTGTAACAAATAAAGCCTAGGCATTCGTCTCTGTTAATTTAATCACTTTCAAGAGTTCCCCAATTCAACCTGTACACTCACCTTGCCCAGGACATTCATTGCACCAATGGACACATACATTTGATCATTGTGATAGCTGTGTTGGAAAAGCACTCTGGTTGTTTTAGTTGGCAGGAGCTCTTAGTTTGTTTTTTTGAGTGTTTTTTTATGCACAAAGAGAAGGCATATGATGACAAATTAGGTACTAAAGCTGAAAAAAATAAATAAGAAACAAACTAAGTAAAAATAAAAAAGTTAGTGATTTTCTTCTAAGTCCCTGGACTTTGTTTCAAGCATGGAATACTATCCAATTTTATTTCACACTGTAAGCCAATATTTAGTCAGTATAAGCTTTCTGCTACACAGTCAAAATGCATAGAATAATAAAATATTTGATTTTCTAATAAACACCTATTTCAGGAAAGACGAAAGCTCCAGTGCAAGTTTTCAGAGATTCTCTAATGATATGGGAGCTGGCCATTAGGAATTTAATTTTGTGTAGCCATTTGTGTTGGTGGGGGGGTAATGTTCAAAGGCACCACACAGCACTGTTTGTAGTCTTTGATTGTGGAGCAGTAGTTTCCTAGTAAAACTGCAAGACTTAAAGCTATCAACATTCCACTGAAATACTCTTATTTTCCTCTCCTGCTTTATTTATTTATGCACTGCTGCCCAGGGCTTATGAATCCTGCCTGCTTTAACCTTCCCAATATCTTTTCGCAAATAGTTCTCAATCAGGTGTAGCGCTGTACACATTTAAACTCAAACAATTTCAATGCAGAGAGGTTTCAAGAGCTAATAACAGTCTCTACAAAGCTTCTGTGCTTGCTGCCAGTTTGATGATGCCATTTATTTATCTGGTGCCTTTTCTACAAACAGATGTGACCGTAGAAAAGTTCAAACAGACTCCCACGTTTTGTTTTTTTCTATTTTTTCTGGCAAGCTTTCAGCAATGAGTGTGGTTACTGTTCAATTGTCATTGTCTGGTTTGAAGTAACAGATATTCATTTGGCTTTTGTAGGTGATTTGGTGTCACGAGCCATGCATCACCTCGCGCCGCTGCACATAAAGAACCACAGCAATGGCACCCCCATGCATCAGAAGCAGGGGCCCGTGCACTGGGAGCCCGAGGCCCTGTACACCCTTTGCTACTTCATGCACTGCCCACAGATGGAATGGGAGAACCCCAACGTGGAGCCCTCCAAAGTGACCCTGCAGACCGAGAGGTAAAAACACAGCTTTTACACTAACAGGGTGATACTCAACTGTGTGTTTTCTCCAAGAACTAAGTCCCCTCCCCACAGTTTCCTGAGGATTGCTTTTTTAGTAGAAGACATGTATGTTAAAGGGAATGATATCAGTTCAAACTAGAGCTTGGATAAATGGATCAAAAACTGGACTGGAGCAAAAAGCCTTGAAAGTCATCCTGTAAGCACATTGATCCTAATATGAGTGGGAAAATATAAAAAGGCTTTGTTTTCAGGTTGTTGTTTTTTTAGCCTGGTTAAGAAATGTCAATCAGTATCATATAGAAATTAAGTTTGTTGTTTTTAGTTTAACAATGGACTCAGTAAGTACTTTTACACAATACCCACTTAACCCTTTAAAGATATCCTCCTCATACTTACGGATTTGTTTAAACACCAGAAGCAGGGATGCCATTGTGCCAAGTTGCTGGAATGTGGTATACCTGTTTTAGTTTTTTAGAGTAATGAGGGCAGAACCATCCCTGGAGAACAACACAGACAGCTCGATTAGATGCTTGTGGGAGGTGTTGTGATAATAACAGCTTATAATTAAAATGACAACAACAGGCTGAAAATGTAGATTTTTTCCCCTGAAATTTCACAAGTGTCGATCTCTTCAGTTAGTTCTGTAGGATCCCTCTGTCCTCCAGTGGTGTGACACTCAAAACATTGACTGATCAAGTCAGCTGAAGTGGGAAATACATGAAGAAAAACATCACTTTTGAAAAGCCCTGAACTCTTAACAGTAGAAAACAAAACTTCTAGAAATATTATCACATCATCGCCTCATTGCTGCCTTGTGGTTTTCATTCCAGCTGAGTGCTGAATTATTGAATTGTACCAGTCATTTGCTTAGTTACAAGTTAACACATTTTCCAGCCCTCTGGTCATTTACCAATTAAAGATAGCTGTAAAACCTACAGGACGGGCTCTCTAGGACTAGTTTAGCAGTATGCACCACAGCTGTCCTGCTGAGCCTTTAAGGATGAAGGCTACTTATGCCATTTTCTCAGCTGCACTCTAAGGTGCGATAAAAGTAAATTTATTGGTCCCTACATTGACCTTGTAAAAGCCAGTCATATTGTCAGGTGAAAGTCAGCCTGCTAGGCTTTGGCTTCATGGGGAGGGGGGGTGGTGTTGTTAATGAAAGGATCTGACAAGGCCTCTTATCAGCAGTATGATAGCAAACTGCCTAATGTTATACACATACTACAGTGAAGGCAGATCATTTCTCCTCTACTGATCCTACATGGGTCACAGCAGACTGCTTTTTGAGAGGAATTCTAAGAAGCCTGTTGTGTGTGTTAGAAATGTTACAACACAAAAGTGAGCAAATCATTTGCTGTGTCAGTTTTCAATGTAACCATATCAAGGAGAAAGAGGTGAACGCAGTTTCTCCCGATAAATTGGCTTGATCTGATAGGATATGACTCCAGTGTAAATCCACAGTAACAGTGTTGGCTTCCAGGCTACCTGCATCATGTGGCAAAATGATCCCTGATTCGGATGATTTACTGACTTCCACAGAAACGGAGGTGGCACAGTATGTCGCACTGCCACCAGACTTGTGCGTGTGGGCATGTGTTTGCATGTTTGTGTGTGTTGGCAGTTGATTTATTTTAACATTTAAGTTCCTAGTGACCTGTGGAAGCTGAATGTGATCACACCATATCAGACAGGGCTGCACTGAAACAAGTAAATCTTGAAGCCCATGAACAAGCTTGGGGCTGTTCGCTGTTATATATTTTCTATCCCTTTAAAAAAAAACATATTTAACCATATCAGCAAAAGGAGAACAAATTCTAATTTACATGGACAACCTGGCCAAGAGGCTTCCACCACTGCAGCAAGAAAACTACATGACAAATAAATTCATACAGCCAAATGTAAAATAAGATCAGATAAAAAGTACAAGTGTCTGTCATCACAGATTTCACCAAATGGTTAAAAACCTACTCAGATACAAAGCTTTGTAATTTTAACTGCAGATGTAATGCATTGCAGTGATTGGCTGAGGCAAACAGAAATAGAGTTATGACCACAGCTGGTGGTAACTCGTAGTGGATCCAACTTGATGAGGGAACTCCATAAATGTTTTTATGATGAAACAACAGACTGCAGTCACTGCAGAAGTTCTCCAATCAGGGTTCTGTGAATTAACCTGTACCAGTGATTCAATCACTTTTACTGTGCAGAGAGGGCCAATCAATCAGTGTTTTTCATGAGGTCCCTTGCATTCGCAGTTGGCACTTGCTTTTGATTGACAACACTTTGCAGTTCATCCTACATGTAATGCAGCAGGTTGAAACTAAACCCCTTATTGCTCACAAATTTTATTTTTGTATTGACAATCTGATGCTTTGTAGATAAACTGAAAGAAGGAATTCCCCTGCCAGGCAATACTGTGGGTGGTAGACTTACCTGAAAATATATCATTTTTGTTTGCTTGCTTTTTATCTCCTCTACATGGATATAAGCTCTTTAAGTTATACTTTAGGTTTTGAGAGACACAATTTCAGCACACATACACACACACAGTACACATGTTGGACATTCACCTCTGCTGTGCATAGCAAATTTTCAGTAGTACTATTGAACATACAGCTCTGGAAAAAATTAAGAGACCACTGCACAATTATCAGTGTTTCTGGTTTTACTACTTATAGGTCTGTGTTTGTGTAAAATTAACATTTTAGTTTTATTCTATAAACTACTGACAACATTTTCCAAATTCCAAATAAAAATATGAATGGAATGGCTCCCATACATGTAGAGACGCTGATTTAAGACAAATTTGTAGTGGTCTCTTAATTTTTTCCAGAGCTGTATAGGGTAGGTGAAATTAAAACTAATTATCTTCAGATGTTGTAATTTGCTTAAAATAGTTAAGAAATACCAGCAGAAGTTACACTGTAACATCTTTGGCATAATCAAAGATTTAAACATAAGAGACCTACAGTACTTGCAATCGTATGACCTGTAATAACTTTGGTGTACATAGGCGGACTGGCCATCGGGCAATTCTGGCAAATGCCAGAAGGGCCGGACCATTTTTTAGTTTGGTGGGCCGCTGAATTCCCTTGTGGGCCGGTCATCCCGTGTGGATTTTCGGACTGCAATTCACTGGCATCCCCTCCCCTTCTCCCTTCCCCACGGACCGTACTTCGCCAGCAGCCGCCCCCCACCCAGACCACACTTCACCAACAGCCACCCCCCAAGAGTCCAGGGCCGTTTTTGGTCCCAGTCCGCCCCTGTTGGTGTATGTTGACAAAATATATCTGAGGTCCCCTAGACTTAAACCTCTTCTCCAAAGTATGGTCTGTCCGGATTCTCAGACTGTGTCATACACAGCATAAACTGGTCATCTCGAGCTAAGTGGACCACAGATCCAGGTTGGTTGTTAGTATTGAACAGTAATGGTGAGGTTAAAGTTTTTTTCTCAAGGCTTTCCCTTCTATCTGGGTATGGTGTGCTCAGCTCTGGTGACACATGGGAAAGTCTCCATCATCTCATCACTCTGTGAGCTCCCTGTGGTGTCAGGAGCTCTCTACTCTAGTGGCTGATAAGCTGAACAGATCGCTTTTGTATGGTAATGATTTGGCCTGGCTTTCCTAAAAATATTAAAAAGGCTTTGGAAAGTCCCCCCACCCCCATGGGAGGTAGCATGAACGCAAAAGACCGAAGATTGATGTGGAACAGACCCTGCTTCTCCCTACAGGGACTCTCCGCTGTTTGCCCTTAAAGTGGAACTGTACTTCAGTGTATTGTTACCCCTTCCAGTTCAGTCTTCATTATTCTTTCAGAAACAGCCAGGGTGGATCGTCCCAAAGGATGGAAAGAGCAACCTTTTTGATTAAATTTCCCCAATGATAAATTAAGTGCTGTGTAACTGTAATGGTTATGGAACAAGTCAGTGTTCAGATGAATGATTAAAAATGAACCCAAAAATAACATTTGGCATGTTTTTTTGTTTTGGGTTTGTTTCTCTAATATGCAAAAAGGTCAGTTTCTAGCACAGTTTCACCATTACAGACAGAAGGAAGTTAAATGAAGTGAAAAGATTTCATTGATTCCTCTCAGATATGTTGTTCTTCATTTTATGTTTCTGTCAGCTAGGGGTTATTGGAGTGTTATATTTCAGTAAGCACTAATTAAAGCAATGCAGAATGTAATTGTCAGCTCGTTATTTACCAGAGCTGTCTCATTTGTCATGAGATTCCACTCAGTCCTACACTTTTTTTCGGGGGGGTGTAATGATTACCTGGATAATTTGATTTAAATAATGAGGATTATTAATCTACTGCAAGGGTATTTTGAGAATATTGTTAGAGTATTATTGGTATTAGTATTCAATCGCCAAAGTAAAATGGAAAAAATCCTTCTCTCCAGTGCAGTCTGAGATCATTCATTCTTATAATGGTAATTTATGCATGAATGTTTAACTGTAAACCCTACTTGAAATTTGAGTGTCCCTTGACTATGAAAACCTATTTCATATACATTTAAACGAACACAAATAAAATAAAATACAATACCGGAACCCAGAACATATTATTCATAAGACTAGTTTCAAGTGCAAAGGCTTATTTCAGCAATTTCCCACTGCTAACTCGACACGCAGCACTTACTTTGACCTATATTCTTCTTGAAAAGGAGCTGGCGTGATGAGCTAACAAGAAGTCTTGATTTCCAATACAACAGGAGAAATTTGTAAAATTCAGTGGAACATTTGGCTCCTGAATCATAATATAACCGTTTTTTCAAATGTCAAATAATAGTCAAGCGAGGTCGTGTTTCTTCTTTCCGTGGTACCTGAAATGCCGAGGCCTACTATGAATGGATGCAAAGTCATTACATAAAGAGTTATGCTTAAGTGTGAATGTCGTTCCATCAAAAGTCATTGCTTCATTGAGAAGGCAGATTTGCGAGTCCCCTGAGCCTCATAAATATTTCACATATTTATTCCAGAACAAAACATACTGTAAGGTGTCTCTGGTGAAGCACTATAAAAGAATATTAATGAAAGCTCTTTGTGCCTGAGAAGGGATCAAATCTAGCGCCTTTCTTTCAGGTTGTAGCTTATGATGTCGAGTACCAACAAACCAACGGAAAACAGTTGCGTTATCAAATTGTAGAGGTAAATGGAAAAATATTACTGGAGAATCAAATACCTTTTTGAATACATTTAGACTTGTTTGTGGGTGGGGGCAGAACTCAGAAGTTTTGTGAAGTATTTACCACATGTGGGGATCATACAGAAACTCTTATACACTGAAAAAGCAGCCTAATTATGCATATAATTTACATACATTAAAACTCACTTTCAAAAGGCAGGATTATATTTCAAGTAGCACTAATTGCTTGAGACATTTTAAAGGTAGGCAATTTAAATTCCAAGGGTCTGTCTTGCATAACAGACTCATTTAGTTCAAAGAGGTAAAGCCGTATCACACCCAGAACAAAAAGTTACTTGACCTTTCATATTTCAGCTCTCTGCAGCTTCACATTTTAATATTTTTATGAGTTCAAAGGTTACTTTCTTAGCTGCTGTTCTTATTTGCATAGCTTTAAAGATAAATGTTCAGTGAAATTGTTTTTTAAAATACTTATTCGAACCCGCAATTTCACTGTATAATTTTATCAGATTGTGTCGCTGATGACCACAAAATTAATATTTTCTGTTCAGTGCATGAGAAATACAGATGCTTTTGAAATCCTTGTGAATGTGCAAATCTTATTTTTTGCTTTTCTGTGCTGCTGTGACCATGGCGATTCTTTTCGAGGAATGTCAGTGTGCCAATTCATCACTTGGATTGGATTGGTCATGGGTACGTTAGTAAAGTGCTCCTCACACAATTTAATACAGCTACAGTCTTGGACATGTTCTCATTACATATCTCAGGACTTGCGATACGATTGTGTCGAGGTGGCCGCACGTCGCAGGCTTTGTCTTTAAACTAGGATGGTGCTACTTCCTCAGTGTGGTGATGTGATCGAAAGTGAGACATTCACTGCTTTTCACTTTTAGCCCTGAAGGAATCATTTGGATAATTTTGTTGCCATGTGGAGAGCAGACTGAGAGTGTACTGGAAAAAAAAAAAAAAAAAACATTTAGCAGAAAGTAGGGCAGAGAATACAATAGATGCAACAAAGGAAAAAGCATCCATTTGCAGCCAGGGTTCTGTAAACAAGAGGTTGCCAGTGCCCTGGATATATGGTGCTTGTGTCGGGGCATGATCTGAAATAACTGATAAATTAGCTCTTAACGATGCCTGCACCTACTATCTTTTACTATCTAGCATGTAGGACTTGGATTGTCTACTGTATATTTCCTATACACTTGTGTAAATTTGTAATTTGTAAATTGCATTATGCTTTGAAATGTACTGTATTTTTGCACTTTGTATTGCTCTTACGTTTTGTAAGTCGCACCAAAGTAGTTTGAGATTTTTGTTTATGATTTATGAGTAAACCAGCAAGAATATTTCCTCTTATTCCTCAAAAGTCATATGGCTTTGGTAAATATATTAATTGTTTGGGGACTTCCACTTGGCTGTTAATGGTCATATTAAACTGTTGGTTTGTAATCAATTCTGTATTAATTCAATGTAGTACATTTTGAGACCTAATGTGTTATATAACATAGTGGAGCGTTGCGAACACAGCCTTCCACTACTGTTTTGGACTTCCCCAGGAATTTAATATATTTTCCTGTCACCCATTGTACTTATTCACACTTAATCGTGAAATTGCATCAGCCAGCTGTCAGATGCACACTTTTGTTTTTTTAAATTCCCAAAAGCCCCTTTCTAATCTGATCATCATTTTGATGGTAATAGTATCCTGAACAAAACTGCCACAGACTGAGAAACAAAATGAAGTGAGGGGATGTGTGTATCAATCTAAATTGAATTCTACAAGTCATTTGTCTGTTTTATTCTCTCTCCTGGCTTCCGACATATCTCCAATAGTTAAATGTCGTTTTATGACCTAATACATGATAGTGTAGGCGTGTTTTAAAAGATAAGATACCTATCCTTGGTACTTGGGTGACTTATTTCAAATGATGATTCCCTGCTTCGTTGACTGAGACACCAGTTGAAATTTAAAAAAGAAACACATATTTTGGGCATTTCTTTCCTTTTAATATGAGAAATGATTGACCACTCACTTCAGCATCTGCTTACATAATGAGGCGTACATACAGTCCGGTTTGTTTCAATCAATATCAGATGTTATTTGCTCTGTCTGCCTAGCAGCAGCTGAGTAAGAATAGATGTGGAGTTGTTTAATCGTAACCTTGGTTGGGTTTGATCTGGAGAGTCATCAGAAAACCAATTCCCGTCAGAACTATCCAAGGTGTGTGTTCCCCTAGTTTTCCCAGGGCACAGTTTTTTAATTCTCCTTGGCTGCATTTTCCACCCCCAAGATTGAATTAGAGCCAGAGCATTTGTTTGCATAATGAGATACATTGTTGTGATTTAGTTTTAGGTAGTTTAGTTAGTTTTTTTTAATATCCAGTTCTCAACTCGACCTTCTTGTGCATATGCAGAGATGCTGTTGTTCCTGACCCCAGAGCAGCATATGTTGGTGTTGTTTCAATAATGTTTAAGAAACTCCAGAATAGTCTTTAAAATACTTGAGTTATTATGCAATAACCTTCAGTAGATTTTATTGGATTTCATCAGATGTAAGCACTGTAAACACATGTATGCAAACAACAAGAAGTATAGACATATCTATATACATATATATAGCTAAAAAAATAAATCATATACTGTATATGTACATACATACATAAATGCAAAATAAATGTGATAGTAATGGTAAGCTCTCCCCCTGCAGGCCATTCCTGGTACTGCCACCCCTGATGGAGTGGATCCGAGTGGCGGTGGGCCATGCAGAGCACCGGCGCAGTTTCTCGGTGGACAGCGATGATGTGCGTCAGGCCGCGCGCCTCCTGCTCCCTGGGGTTGACTGCGAACCTCGGCAGCTCAAGTAAATGACACAGAGCCATGTGGACAGCAGGGGGCTTTTGTCACTGTATAAGCAGCATTGAGAGTACAGAACTTGATGCATGCAAAGACAGCAGGCCCTTTTCTAAGCCAAGTGCGTATTTTCCGAAAAGGCAAAGACCAAAGGATGATCTAATCAGACTGTAGAGTTTTCATTTAAAATCTTTATCACAGCCATATGCAATAACGACAGCAAAAAATCTATCAGCCCCCCCCCCCCCACCCAATAATGATTTAAACCTAAGTCCAGTTTTGGATAAGAGATTGATCATTGTTCGTCAAAACCTCAAACATTATTACAGTTTTCTGATCAATATGCAAATTTGTAATTGTAATTTAAACACCACTTCCAGGACAGACGACTGTTTTTGTGCCTCTCGGAAGCTGGACGCTGCCTCCACAGAAGCCAAGTTCCTGCAGGACCTGGGCTTCCGGATGCTGAACTGTGGCCGGACAGATCTGGTGAAACAGGCCGTGTCTCTGCTGGGCCCCGATGGGATCAACAGCATGAGTGAGCAGGTCAGAGGCCTACAGCGGAAACAGTTCATTTCAGCCTTTCAGTGGAAAACCCCAGTGTAGCTCAGCTCTCGAAACTTAAAAAATACATACAAAAATCACTCCCTTTGAAACATGCAGTTTCTCACATGATAATTCCTTTGAGATTTCCTTCCTTCCTTACTCAGATTTTTCTGTAAAATGCAAATTATTGCTTTTTCAAGGAACAGTCAGTAGCTGTCATCTACAACAGTGATTCCTCAAATATGAATTAGGAGACCCCAGGGATCTCTGCTAGGTAGTCTAGGAAATATTCACAGAAGCCTGGAAGAATTTCAGAATCAGCATTTTATAATTGTTAAGAAAATATTTTAAGAGTGGCCATAGCTATTCATGTTTCTTTTAAGTATATGCTAATAATCTTTTATGTTTTATAAATATGGGTTTTATTAAATGTACAGATACAGACCCTTCACTCAGTACTGTTGATAATTTAGTTATTTGTGTTTTCTACACTAATAGAAGCTCAAAATGACCGACTGAGGTTGAGTTTTTGCTTTGATATCTCTGAGTTTGAATCCAATTATCCCAATCAAGTTTGACCAGAAAAAATAAATAATAAAATCTCATCATGTGATTTTGTGAAGAATTCCTTCCTTTCCTTTCCTGAAACTTGCATTTCAATTTCTTATCCCCTCCTCCTGCTGTTCTAACCCCTATCTCAGAGAAAAGACACCACACAAATAACTGAAGAATCATCCCATGCACAATCCTTTCAGACATGGAGAAATCAGTGCCAGAAACTTGCTCCTCCTCCACTTACAGCTTACCATATTCCTTAAACATAATGGCTAAATTGTACTGAGCTTGCTCATGGTATAAGGAACTCAATCATGAAGCAAATTCATTGGTTGTGAGTTGCGGAATATTCTCTTTATTTTTTATAAAAATATTTTTTCATTGCCTGTGGATATGAAAGATAACAACATTGTCTGTTCTTCAGTCTCAGTATTTCTGTCATTTCTGTCCCACCACCCCAACCCCTTCTGATTGTTTGCTTTTGTGTGCACAGGGAATGACCCCTCTCATGTACGCCTGTGTTCGGGGGGACGAGGCTATGGTGCAGATGCTGCTAGATGCCGGAGCCGACATAAACACTGAGGTCAGCGCTTCCATTAAAACACATCGCTGTGAGAAAAGTTTCGAGCATGAACTGAGTTGAACCAAGTGCAGCTTTTGCCATCATCTAACCCTGGATTTTGTGTCTCTCTCACCTCTCCCATCTCTCATATTCAGCAGTAACTCCTATGCCTTTGTAACGATTTTGTTTGACTGTCTTGCCCATACACCGTTTCCTAGGTACACTCTTAGACAGACAGAAGAGTAATGGTGATTTATGAGCAGGAGCACCCAGATAAAGACTTTGTAAATAATGCCCTAACAGCTGAATCTATTGCATTATGAATGTCAAGATGTTACTACAGTCTTGCTGACAGTGTTAGGTGTGGTGTGCACATGTTCTGCTCTCTTCAGTTTTATTGTAGACTAGCACAAAAGGTCAAGAAGTTCAGGCCTGGATTGCATTCTCCAAGACTAAATCATCATTTCGGTTAAGATGACGCAGTATTCAGTCCTGTGTGGTACTGCACTACATCTGGAAATGTGAACCATGAACGGGATATGAGCAAGATATCTCTCGCAATAAATGTTGTTGTTGTTTTTTGAATCAGTAATGCCTGATACAATGATATTGCACAGTTGCTGATAACACAAGTACTTTCTTAAAGCTGTTAAGACTTGCTTGTATCTCAAACATGTCAAAAAGATATTTCCTTACTTGGTCTTCCATGATATATCCACTCTGTGGTCAGAGTGTTGTTCTGAGTTTGAAGAAGACTGGCACAGCGGACACGTTGCTATTTTTCTTTATCTGTAACAAAGCATGAAAGCTTGAGCCACCCTCCATTCGTGCCGTCCCATCTCCTTTTGTGTTTGTTTTGTCTGGAGGCCGGTGCGGTGAGGGTTTCGGAAGCTTATTGCAAGAGGTAGCACCCGTTCGGATACACAAGCTGATGTGCTGAGGACAAATGGAATTGTGCAGATCAGTTTAAGGATCTACCCTTAAACTCTTTAAGCACCATCTGGTTTGACACACCTCCTTGCACCTTCGCTATATTTGCAGAGGATAGCTATTTAATTGCTGCATTTTTCTCCTCAATCTTACCTATGACTTTTCAGGTGCCAAACACAGTGCACAAGTGCCCCTCAGTTTACCCTGAAACTCGCCATGGGACTCCTCTCACTTTTGCTGTGTTACATGGACACATCCCTGTTGTACAGGTAGCAAAGCTTTACACTGTATTTTCTTAAGATTAATACTTAGTTGTTTGTTCTTCATATTATAATTGTAAAAAATGAATGATAGTGATAATTTTAAGTAATTTGTCCTTAATTTTTAAACACTGTATTAATATATGACACTTTACCTGACCTTTTTAAAATGTAAATTCAATCCAATACAAATAAATGCAGCAGAGGATTCTTTGTTTTTATCAGAGCTGTTATTCCTCCGTTGCCCCAGTGATGTCAGGAACTTGAGCAGTAGGCCGACATCAGCTCTTTTCACATCCTGACATTTTCTGCTGGTTTTGGTCTTTTACATGGCTTGTAATGAATACTGTACCTGAATTAAAACCATCTCACGGTGACCTCTGGAATTTGCATTGAACTCAAGACTAGATTCTTTAAGCCCACTGTCAGTTTCAGTGTCTCTGAGTACAAGTGGAGGTGTCCACATGTCGAAGAACATTGCCATAGGGGTAAATGTGATTAAATCCTCCCCACCCTACCCCTCAAATTACCAACCCCTCACCCCCACCACGCACACACACACATACACACACTTTTTTTGTATCTGCCGAGTTTCATAGAAAAGTCCAGGTAACTAAATAGTGTTGTTGTTTTTTTTTTTTTGTGTTATTTTTTCCAATAGTGTGTGTCTATCGAGTCCATATACATAATTCATGATTATTTGAAAACAAATGCAAGTGCACTTCCTCCAACTCTGTTTCCCTAATGAAGGTATGCAGTAAGGAGTGTTGATCCTTGTCTGTTCCCAGTTGCTGCTGGATGCGGGGGCAAACGTGGAAGGTTCGTTGCAGGACGGTGCCGAGAATTACGCTGAAACTCCGCTGCAGCTGGCCTCGGCTGCAGGTACGTCGGGAATTATAAATCGCAGATGAGAAACCAGCCAATCACAGAGCAGCTTCGCAGTCCTCTTGGCAAAACTGCGTGAGATGACATCTCTTATATAATAAGAGACGCCCTTTACATGACCTAATAACATATACACAAGTTAAAACCGGCCTGAATGAGAGAACTGAGAAGCAACAGGAAATGCCATATTAGAAACATGATTAAAACACTAATCAGGAAATCATCGTAATCCATTCATTATTTCAAGGAAAAGAATACGATCAAGCTTACTGAAGGATCCCAAGGATTTAGTATCTTCTACAAAACCTTGTAGTTGAGTCTGTTGGCACACCTCACATTGTTTTTGAGGTGCAGTATTTTCTAGTATCTTCCTACACACAAGCTACAGCATCTATATGTATAAGAGAAAAGATAGAAGCTGAGAAGCTTGAACTCAGATGCAAGATTACCCATGGTCATTTTATCCATCATTGGATTGTTGCACTAGACACTAATTTACTATGGTAGTACCATAGTATTAAAAAGAAAGAAATACTTGCACACTTACTACAGCTCCAAAAAATAAAAAGTATTTTAGCCCATGCTTCACAGGTTTTTAGCAACGTTTCAATCTACCAGAGATCTTCATCGGGATATGAAACACATTTGCAAATCATCTGGTTAAATACTTAATTAGTCAAATACACACAGGTGATTAAAAACACTAATTATGCAATCTCATTAATGAGAGTTAAAACACATCATCTTGCCACAAGTCCATCAAAATACCTGCTAACATCATCTCTTTTATAATCATTTTAATTTGATAAATCTGATGTTAGCAGTATTTATCATACATATATTTATCATGGTGTATGATGGTAATCCCATCTTTACCAGTAGTCCAGTGTAGTAAAACACAGTGAGGGGATTGCTGGAGAGAGGGAGTGAGTAGAGCTGTGATCTCAGCCCTGCGGTTGTGTCGGCTCTTTGCAGGAAACTTTGAACTTGTCAGTCTGCTGCTGGAGAGAGGGGCCGATCCCATGATTGGGACGATGTATCGGAACGGAATTTCTTCAGCTCCACAGGGCGACATGAACTCGTATAGCCAGGCGGCTGCACATGGCCACAGGTAACCCCAAACCTAATCTTCTGTCTTGTTTATCCTCAATTGCAGTACAGGGAGAAAGCAATATGTTAAAAGCAAGAAACTACATATGTTTTCTATACTGAAAAGCATTTAATTTGTCAAGAAAGACTTGCTCACCCTTTGAGAAACACAGGATATTCAAAACATTAGTCTTCTATTTCTAAGGAACTTTTTGTGTCGTTATGCTCAGATGCGTCATCTTTCTAATGTCTGCGTAGTCTCTTCATAAGTATTTTCTGCAAATTACCATATTGTATGTTTGCACAGGAGGAGGTATAAAGTGTGGCTCTCTTTCAAATGCATCCGAATACCATTCAGAGGTCTGTCACTGAAGTTCACTGAAATGCACAGCTGAGTCTTTTCAGTAGCTAATTTCTCTATTACCTCCAGGACTTAAAAGCTTCCCCTGTTAAATCCCCATAGGAATGTGTTTCGCAAGCTCCTCTCCCAGGCTGAGAAAGGCAAGAGTGATGTGCTGTCTCTGGAGGAGATCTTGGCAGAAGGATCCGAGCTGGGCGAGAAGAATCCAGCCCACTTAGACGCCGGCCGCAACAGCAAGGCCAAGCTTAAGGCTCTGAGAGAGGCCATGTACCACAGTGCTGAGCATGGCCATGTTGACGTCACCATTGACATCCGCAGCCTGGGTGAGTACGCCAGCGGACGACTACAGCAAATTCAGTATTTATAATGTTAATCAATTAAAATGCATGAACTTATATTGAAACTGTAGTATAACCAACTACTGCGCATTAACCGCTGCCAAGTGAGAATTCAAATGGAAAATGAAAAACAGAGCTGCATTTTGCACCATTGTCCCCACCATGTGTAAGCTGCAACATGGATTCAGTGCTTGAACACTGTTCATGTAGATAGATCTATAGAATATTGCACAATCCAGATGTGCAAACCTGGTAGAGACTTGCCTCAAAAACTCCCAGCTGTAATTGTTGCCAAAGGTGGTTCTACCAAGTACTGACTCGGGGGTGAATACTTCTCTAACCAAGACATTTCAGATTTTTTTATTTTTCATTAACTATTGTTTCACAATAAAAAAAGATCTTGCCTCTTCAAAGTGTTGGATAGGTTGTGTAAATCAAAGGCAAAAAATACAATTAAAATGCATCAACAAAAGTCCAAGGGGGATGAATACTTCCTTTAGCCACTGTACATGGATAGATAGATGACCTTGGTCCCTCAATGTGTCGGCTTTTAGTGCAGCTGATTCTTTTTTTCTTCATAAATTCAGTACTAATTATGTTAATTTTACACTACTGCTAACCACAGACTCAAATTGTTCTTTAGTCCTAGTCAGACTCTGAAAGACAATCATAATTAATCAATATTACGATAGGACTCCGTCACGCTATGTTACACAGTGAAGGTAATCACAATTTACAGTCTGCATAATGAGGACACCTCTTACACTGCGGAAGTCTCTTCTTCAATGGTGCTGTGATTAATAGAATCTAAAATTGCACATACTCTACCTTTTCTCCAAAGTAAAGTTGATTAATAGGAACTCAGTAAGTACCTTCAGTCTTTTTCCCCACTTCGCTCTCCACTTGATGTCTCATTCTCAGACAGTTTAAAGTAGGTATTTAAACTCTATGTATAAAAGGCAAACTTTATAAATCTTTAACCCTGTTTTCAAAATACCTGATCCTAGCTTACTTACATAATGGATGCAAACCAAAATCTAATCAAGTAAACACAGTGGTTTGTTTAGACTTTATTGTTTTGCCTCTGTAGCAATGAGTTTTAAAAGCTGTAATTAACAGTAATTGAGCCATTTACATGCCTTATCTAAAGTGGTGTTTATTTTAAAAGCTAAAGGATTTTTAAGTGTTTGGGCTACGTTACTCAAACAAGCTTTGTTTTACATTGCGTAGTGCAAACTTTCCAAGTCTTAAAGAGATAAAATTAAATAAATGTCTAGTTTTAAAAAAAGTACATCAACCCAGAAAAAGAGATATTAATAGAAATTCTGTATTCTTTATATTATCCTTAGATTTTTCAAGAGTAGTTTCAATCTAGTTTACATTAGGGAATACTCACTGTTCATTTTACCCTCAGATCTAAAGTTCTAAAATTGATTATTAACATGGCAAACATATTACTAAATTCAGTTAATTACTGTGTTTAATTCATGCTGGCTTGAATTGAGATTACTATAGGAAAATCCAGATAATAAAGCAGAGTAAAATATAATTTGCTGTATGCTTTGAGTTTATACCATTATCTTACCGAAGGCACATTGAATCGAATAAATACGTCAAGCAAGATTTAGCAATTAACAACCTGTTCTTCAAATCCAGCCTTTAACAGTCAAAACCCAACAGGAGTTACAGATCTCCTTAAATCATGACACTTTGGACAAAGGATAAATCCTCTGCGTTAAGTACATTTAATCCTTTGTTCAATTAACTGAGGACTCGGGTAAAGTGAAAGCCAGAAGAAGCTTTGCCTCTTGAAGACTGGATGGAAGCACAGAGGAAAGGTTTTTAGGACCATTTTATAGCGGGTTCTAGGAATGTTGCTGAGTTTCTCTTGTCTTGCTGTGCGCTGTGTGTTCAGGTGTGCCCTGGACTCTGCACACCTGGCTGGAGTCTCTGCGCACCTGCTTCCACCAGCACCGCCGGCCACTCATCCAGGGCCTCCTAAAAGAGTTCAGCTGCATTGAGGAGGAGGAGTACACCGAGGAGCTCATTACCCACGGCCTGCCTCTAATGTTCGAGATCTTAAGAGCAAGCAAGGTAGACCATCAGGTTTTCTTTTATTATCCCCTCCTTCCCAGTGGCGGTTCTAGACCATTTCAGCTGGGGGGGCCTGGCTGTGGCCTGTTGTAATATTAGGGGGGCCATCAATTGTTTTGTCCATGATGCTAGCAGGGGGGGGGGAATGACGGTGTTTTGTCCATGGTGGTACTGGGGGGGGATGCTGACAGTGGTTTGTCCACAGTGATAGTTAGGGGGGCCACAGGGGGGATGGGCAGCTTGCTGTCACGGGGGCACTGGCCCCCTCAGAACCGCCCCTGCTCCTTCCTTACACTTAACCTTTATTCTTCTTCTCTTTTTTCATGTCAGATAACTTGTGGCTCTGTAGCGAATACACCTAGAGTCAATAGGCTAAGAACATTGTTTTCAGACATTAATATTAACCCAACACAACCTGTTTAACCTGTCACAATTTAAGGTGTACTTGATACACAAACATTTAACACATTGTGTATTGACAGGATGATTTTTGTTGTCTTTTTCATCTGCTGACTGTTTACCTTCATCTGTTTCTCCCTAACTGGTGAAAAACATTTCAAAAATACAGTGTCCAGTTCTTCTATAGGAATGTCATTCAATGGGGATCCCCTTATCCCACTGTTTAATCTATTCTTTATTTATTTATTATATTTTTTTTGGTCCCTAATTGGCAGATTTGGCAGAACTCTTGAACTGAACTTGCGAGAAACATGAACACACAGCTGAATGTGTGTAAGACCTGACTAGGAATATACTCAAGGATACTGTGTAGCCCACTCTCCAGGCCTAGCTTCGAGGGCTGACCATGGCTAATGGCTATGCCTCCTGTGGATGCTTACACCCAATCGGAAGCTAAACATGGATTTCAACCACGATAAATCAATACAATCAATCAGGGTTATCAAGCCTGTCTTGTGATTGGACTGGGCAACCAGGATTAACACACACACTGTACAATGCCTCCCAGGGCATATAATCAACTTAAAATGTCTCATTATTTTTCAGCCTGCCGAAAAAGAAATACATCAATAAACAGAGTGCAATTTCATTACTCAGAAAATGACTTCTTAGTTGCAGAACCCCTCAGGGAATCGTTAGTGTTATGAAAGAGTTGCCAGAGACATAAAACAGCTAAACCCTGCTGGAAATCCTGAGATGTTCTGTGAAGGGGTACAGAAGTGGCCCTGCAGAATACAAAATTAAAAGGACACCTTATGTAGTGAACACGCAGGGCTGTACACTGCAGACAAACTGAAATATATATATGCAGCGCAGTCATTATGGGTTTATGTGCCCATCACTGGCATTCAAGACACATTGCAGAACTAGCTGGCAGATGTCTCCCCCCCCATGTTAATTTACTAGTGCATATAAAAAATACATAAGATTGACAATCCAATAAGGGATGTTTGATAAATATGCATATGAGAGACATTATGTTTGAGATTTTATGTATTCATTTATGCAATGTGTTTGTTTGCAGAATGAAGTGATAAGCCAGCAGTTGTCAGTTATTTTCACTCAGTGCTATGGACCATATCCCATCCCGAAGCTCACAGAGATTAAAAAGAAGCAAACATCACGGTTAGGTAGGTACCTGTCAGTCACAGGGTTCAGTGAACAAGCTGTTCAGCTGAGTCTCTCTAGAGATCTGTGTGCAGGTTTCTGAAATGTAGCAACGCTGCTAAGGAAGTACACAGGAGCAGCACAAAGCAAAAAAATAAAAAACTTTCTTTGTGATAACATTGTTTGAAGAGTTGGAAAGTGATATGGGTCTTAGGTCTAGACTAAATCAAAACTGTGAAATTGCAATCACATTTGTATTTATAAGTAGTTGAACGTGTCCCCTGACAATAACATTATCCATGACTGGTTACAGGTAAAACATTTGAAATTCATGGGTTTCAAGCCCCTCATTTGAATGACCAGAAACAATCACTCCAAGTGTCTGACAGAGATAGGGTCTGAGCAAACAGCCACTACCGCAGTGGATCTACCTTTTTGGTAAATCATAAGGATTAGGGAAACCTGCTGGAGTGTGGCACTGATTAAATATATTTGTGATTCATCTCAGCTCGGGTTTGTATATGCCTGCTGATGAACAATACCCAGTTTAAACTTTTTTTAAGCTGTCTGTTCTCTGTTGATTGTGAGAGTTTCTCATCACAGGGCTGAAAAGGTAATAACTGAGTTCAGTGCTTTTGCCTTGGTCAGGAACCTGCTGCTAAACCGTCAAGCCAGATTTGTCAAGCTAGAGGGAAGATGTTTACGTGTAAGGTGCATTTTCCCTATAAATATTCAACTCAATTTCCTGTGTTAATAAAATAGTAATTACAAAGTAATAGCCTTTTCCTGGCTTTGGTGAGGGGCACAGGTTGCACTGCATGGGGCAGGTCTACTGCAGTGTGTGGTCAGGGGTTCAGCTTGGCCAGTATGTGGAATCCCTTGGGGAAATAAACAACTTACAAGGGGTAGCCTTAAATAAATGTAACTTAGCTGATTAGATATTTATCAAAAGGGGGATCCAGGGCATACTTTGACAGTGCCCTTGGCAATATGCAGTAAATCAGTAATATTTCTCTTTTTCTGTGCAGATCCTCATTTCTTGAACAATAAAGAAATGTCCGATGTGACCTTCCTGGTCGAGGGGAAACCATTCTATGCACACAAAGTGTTGCTGTTCACAGCCTCTGCAAGGTAGGAGCCACAGCATCTCCTCAGGGTTATGATAAAAGGCACCAAAATGCGTTTCCATTCAAACCTGCATCAGATGCAGTTTTGTTTATACTCCCCTTCTATGGTAACCCTCTGTGACATTTTGGTGCCACTGAAAGTCTCATGTTTTATGTAGCCATGTCTAGATGTGTTTGTATCTTAGTTTTTAAGTATCTGTTCTGACAGGTACTGCTTTTCTAGAATAAAAAGTAAATGTACTTTTTGCAAACCAGCATAGAAATTACTTACCTAAAGCACAACATCCTCTTACTTGATGTGAATGTGTCTCTCCTCAATTTAATTCTAAAATTAAATGACTTGCTTTAATCCTGTCAACAACAGAGCTTCACAACAGCCCTCCGAAATGTCTTCCAAAGATCCTCTTTATGTTCTTCGCCTGTTTCAAGGTTGATAACTGACCATTTTCCTGGCCAGCGCACTATAAAGTATTGAGATCACAAAGTGCTCTTAAACCAAATTTAATTATGGCTTCATCCACTCAAAGGCCCGAATTTAATCAAAATGTTGACATATTGGCAATTGCAAAATGGAGATTCCATTGATATTAAGCAAGGAGGCTACAACATGAAAAAATACCCCCTTCTTTTTAATGCTTTGTTTATCTGAACGTGGGGGTGGTGGAAATTTTGGCTTAATCTTGCCATTAGATGAAGTGGTCATTTTGATTTGGTTTGCTGTATAATTCAGACACTGCAGACTTGGAAGAGGCTTGTACTTGAAGCAAAAAACAGAAGTTATTCAGTGCTGGTTAGGTCAAGTAAATTGTTTCTGCCTATTTAGGTTTTTTTCCATGGCAGTGAGAGAGCACTATATTTAGGCTGGGAATAATGACAGGGACTGTGTTTCAGTCTTCCCACACTGATTAAGAATCATCTTTTGTTCAATGTCAACAACAGCAAAACAAAGATAACTTCAGTGTTAAAAAACATGAAGCTTATATTTATGCCGGCCCTGCTTTAATACTCTTGTCTTTGCTTCTTATTTTTTCAGGTTCAAATCTTTGCTTTCCAACAGACCTGCCACAGAGAACACTTGTATTGAAATTAGCCATGTGAAGTACAATATATTTCAGGTAAAAAAAATCACAAATGTAAATATATGATGATGATAATTATTTGCCACTCCTCACCAGCTTCAAATTTCCAGAGCAGAACATATAGATTGCAAAGTATCGTTTTAACTTATTATTATGCTACGCCATTCCCTGGATAGTGGAACTGTAATTTCTTCCCATGTAGTTTACAGGGACTAATGTATGGTTTTGGAAGCTATTAGCACTTACGAATGTGGAGGAGCCTGTTCTAACTCATCCCAAGGGCATGTTCACGGCACCAGTAATGACAGGTTATATTACTTAATGCCTTTAAAGTATACTTGAAAGCAGCGGATCTAAAGCTAACTATGCCGTGAGAAGAGGCTGTATGAGTTGGGATCGCACAAGCTTGGGAAACTCCTACCAGAATGAACAGTGTGCAGTGAAACATAATACATCCCATACCTCTTACACGGCAGTATTGTGCTGAATCAAGTGCTTCCGATGTCAGAGCACTAATGGGAATGCTGTTTAATAATGCATTGTTGTGTACTGTGTATGCAGCAGTCTGAAGTGGTCTTGCACAGTACAGAGCTGTAGGAATGAGGGGCCTATATATCGAACGTCTCTTACATTTCGCAAGCTTTGAGTCGTGGCGGTGACGGTGTATTGGTGTGTGTCTGTGTTGCAGCTGGTGATGCAGTATCTGTACTGTGGAGGGACGGATTCACTTCACATCAGGAACACTGAGATCATGGAGGTGAAGCCCAGCTTTTTGTCGTTTTAATGGTTGAGGCGAGTTTTAACCATACTGCACAATAAGTCAACAAGAACAAAATAATCAATTCAACTTTTTATTATTATTTGTATTTGACCATAATCCCATCTGGCCGGTTATTAGTGTGTTGGTTAACTGAATTTGTGACCTGCAAAAACAAACAAAACAAAAAAACCTCCAAAGAGTGCTCACAAAAAACACTTGTTCCTTGCAATTAATAAAGTAATTATTGCAATAAAATGCCTTATGAAGGCACACTTTAAGACAGGTATTTGTAATAGTAAAGAATCTAGAGTCACATTTAGGCTATTCAAGGTAGTTCTCTTATTATTCTTTCTTAAGTATGTCAACAATAACTTCCATTTATGTTCCTTTTTGATCTGAACTTCAAGACGAATTAATCACAGATGCAAACAGTTCTGTCTAGATTGTACCAGGAGAGTTGTTGTTTATTTGGGACAATGGAAAAAGCCAAGCAGAGAGACCTAGCTCTAACTCTGCAAACTGTAAGCCTGCCAAGAAATAAAGAAAGAAAATAAAAAAGTGAAAACTGCATTGTTTTCTTTGATTGAAAATGTCCCTGCCAAAAGTAAAACGGCAGGAGGAATCATTCTACTATCCTACAAAAATGTGTTTAAAAAGCACCCTTACAATTCCACCAAGCAGTAGTCTTATTAAATTAACTCAACTTGGATATACCAGTGCATTATATTCTCAGACTGATCTTCAGATTCATTCATTATTTTAACTTCTTTAAAACTGCATTTTACAATTAGCCTATGAATCCACAAAGAGATCTATGTAATGCATGGTCAGATGTAACTTTACTGCCCAATGACTATACAGTTTCCTTTCTGCTGTAACCAACAGCTCAATGCATGCAAAATAATTTGTTTTATTTCATCAGTGAATATAACCAAATTAATTACTGGCGTACAGTATCCATTTACTAAATAATTCACATAACTCCTATCCAATGCTATTTTAATAGTTGTTTTTAATTGAAAGTATACATATTTATCCCAGTGATGGTGAATTCTGAACTGGAGAATCACAGTTCTACAGTGTTATATTTAGGCTAAAGATACTGGGGGGAGATTAATCTTAATTTTCACTAGTTGACTACGTAACTGGTTAATTTATGTGCTCAGGTGGAATGAAAATATGAAGATACTTTAGTACCCAGAGAATTAGCTTAGTCACAACGTATTTAGCAAATAACCTGTTGCTTCTGTGAGCCACAGTGTCTGAGTGCTGTAGACCATATTTGGTCTCTTCCACAGCTTCTGTCTGCTGCTAAATTCTTCCAACTGGATGCCCTCCAGCGTCACTGTGAGATTATCTGCTCGAAAAACATCAATACAGACACCTGCGTTGACATCTACAACCACGCCAAGGTAATAAGGGGGGCTGCATGTAGCCAGTGAACACAGACAAGCAGATGTTTATGACAAAGAAGTTATCATAAGAGCATAACAACATTTACAAATGAGAGGAAGCCATTTTTTGACTTCTTTCATTCAGCGCCACAGTCATGCAGTGCCTCTGCGGTCCTGTCTCATAAAGAATGCAGGATAACGCGGCTCAACATTATGGGTTGCAAATAGGCTGGAATAATTCAGCTCTCAGATTTCCCAGAATAGCTTTGTATCTATAAGGCCACTGTGACTGCCAATAAAGCAATGGCTAATTACGCTCAATCAGATTGGCTGTTTTATAGTGTGCATAATTAGTTTCCCCAGCTGAATGGCACAAAGTCAACTCTTTCATCTTCAGCAGATTACACTGAAGGCTTTATGATTCCCCCCTCACTCCCCCCACCCCCCCAGCCTTGCACCCACACACATAAATACGCACAGACAGATGCACACACTATCTTATACACTAATCCCCTCTCACATGAGATAAATATTCTACAATAGTGTCTAAACCGAGGCCTGACATTTCCCTCTGTGCTTCGCAGTTCCTCGGGGCCCCAGAGCTGTCGGCCTACATCGAGGGCTACTTCCTGAAGAACATGGTGGTCCTGATCGAGAATGAAGCCTTCAAGCAGCTGTTATATGACAAGCCTGCGGAAAACCCGGGGTCAGATGTGCTGCATGACCTGGAGAAGACCCTGGGCACCAGGATTCACTCCATCCATCTCTCCTCATCCAAGGGCTCCATCGTGTGAACCACTCCAGCCTATCTGAGCACCTGCAATTTGTTCATCACACAGTTCTTGCTTGGCTTGCTTGGAATGCCTTGGATATCCCTGTAGCCTGCAGTTGTTGTGTAAAGCCTCTCATCTCCATTTCTTCCTTGTCCAGGATCTTCTCGCGCTCTGGGTTCCCAGGAAACAGGGCAGACATTATGAACACCACTGGGAGACTATAAAACTGTGTCATCATGATTCAATTTTTTTTTTCTACATCCACAGTTTTTGATTACAGAACAGAATTTTGGATAAAGCCAAATAATATGCATTACTGGTATTGATTGACGTTAATCAAAGCCATTCTTAACATTTTAAAGCAATTGCATAAATGTACATACTTTACTAACCTGAGGAAGAGCTATGAATCATGACTAGATGGTATTTATACTTTGTCTAACTGTGCAGGGAGCATTTAATGGCTTAATAGGATATATATACACATATACATATATATATATATATGTGTGTATGTGTGTCTGTGTATGTGTATGTCTGCCTTAAAATAGTTGGGCCATTTATACAAATACCTGTAGTTCTGCAAAAAACAAATACAGAAGGTGGCAGCGCCTTCCATGAGACAGTTCCCCGTGAAATACACTGCTGCAGCCAGATCAGTCATTCATATGGAGATTTCCACCGTTGCTCTGGCAAAATATTGTCCCGTATGACTGACTTAGACTAAAAACAATGCTGGACGCTGCTGCATTTTGGGTCACATTAGAGCTCTTGATGATGTCATTGTACCTAAGCAAAGCAAGCAGTCAGTAGCACACTGTAGCAAGTCGCTTAAAAAAGAACAAGAATACAATTGTAGCACTAGTTTTCAACCTGTGTGTTACATGTGAACAGTGTCTTAACAGCTTATCTGTATTGCAGTATGGTCTGATTTGGTTTATTTATTATTGTTTTTATGTCTAGTTCTGTATATATACGAAAAAAGAATAGTAAACCCCCTCTTTCAGCCGCCAAGACCCTTAAGTAGGCAGTGCGTTTTGCTATTTTCCCTAGTGTCTTCAGGTCAAAGTCCTGTTTGCACAAAAAGATGTTTATTGGGAGCGTCATCAAATCATAATGTAATATAAACTTAAACTGATGGCAAGCTGGAGTTGCTGACAGACCACAGGCAGTTCCACTGGGCTCTGTAGAGGGCAGTCCATCTTCCCCATGCATATCTTGTAGCTTATAATCTTGTAAAACGAATAAGACACACACTGTTAGACAAGGCATCTTCTTGACAAACTGTATCCTTTTCTGTGTGTTGTTTTTTATTTTTTTCATTGACATCTGACCTGATCCAGACCCTTGTTATTGGGAACTTTAACTAGATGAATCCTATATTCACTGCCGTTTTGGTGAATCAAAGTTTACCCCCATTGGACAGGACGTGATTTGCATTCCTTTGTAACCAACCAGTTTGTATTAACAGAACTTGAGGCTAATCAGACTAGATCCCACTGATGTATTACCCGTTAATGAAGCAGAAGATTGTCCTTCTCTAAAGGACTTTTAACTATGACTATGACAAAGTGTATTTGTCAGTATGGTACATTCAGGCGTTGCGCCACAACACTGTTACTGCACAAATGGCCGGATTGTAAGAAGGGTTGTGCTGCAGCTTTTGCCTGGATATACTGCAAACTGCTGGTTACTATTGGAGCTTCTTAGGCAAACACAGAAATGTATCACCCCTATGCAAATATCTCACGCTGTGGATGGCCTGTTATTTGTAACCTCATGTTATATACTTTCGTATCAAAGTATTTGGAGGCTTCGTTGTTTTTTGTATTATGATTTTGGTCATCTATAATTGTTGTCGCAGTACAGAAATGGATCACCAAAAGCTCCGTATATAACTTTTGTTTATATGTAAGTTTACTCTTTGGTTTGATCACATATTCGCTTCCTTCTATAGCTGGTAGATAGTATTCTTGCCAGAAACCCCCCACCCCTAAAGCATCTGTCACTGTCTAAAGGAAATGAAAGTGTAAATATTTTATGTAAATCAGAAACTGAAGGTTAATGCTCTTCCTGTAAACTAATGTATATATATATACCAACACATGTTATTGCTTCTGTGTGGTATTGCTTTCATTGGATATAACTGTACAATTGTACTGTTCTAAGTGTTTAATTGCTCTGAAACCAAGTTGCATGTTACAGGTATGACTGATTTTTTTTATTTCATAGGTGTATGTCTTATGCAGCCATACGAGTTCCTAAAAAGCAGGACGTATGTTTTCTTCTCATTCTGTAACACTGCCGGTACTAAAACAATGTTGTCTAATTTTGAGAGAATTACAGGTATTAGCAGAATATAGGGCCTGGCGGTGCTACATATTGCTAGCAGTATATAACAAAGGTCCTTTCAGTTCCTAAAGAAAAGGTGTCTAGACTGCATATGGAACCACGCAAGTGATTTAGACTGGATTTAAGGCACTTTATACAGTCATTAACAATACATTTTTCTTGGAGCAGATGCCAACCATTCAGCACAGTCTTTATTGGTGGTCTAATTACACACCATTCCTGAATATTTAAGAACAGATCTTTTAGGCTGAACCAGATTATGATTAGTTCAGTTCTGGCAATGTCTGGTGTATTTAGAACTTAACCAAACAGTGCAATTGACTGAATGGTGTATTGTCCCCTGGAAGAAAAACAATTTACTCCAATTTATTTTTTAAAAACAGTTCAGGTATCCATAAATCTTATTACACATAAATGGACTCCTTTATGGCTATTTAACCAAAGTAAACAAATATGGTACCTTATAGTTAATCAATCCTGCTTAATTTTATTTTTTTAAGAATAATATACCATTTTAAGTTTGTTTATAATGGTGTTTCAGATTACTTTCTATTTGGAAAGGATGTGTGTTTTATGACATATTGGCAGGGCTGAGATGAAAATGTTAGGCCTAATTGCTGAAATTCTTATTAAGAGCAAAGAACAACACCAGTAATGTTTTATGGTATTTGTTTTGTGAATGGAAAGCAAAATCAAAAAATAATACTAAAAAAAAAAAAAAATCTTGTTGACTGTGAACCCTTCCATTGTCACTACCTTCCAATTATACATGTAATATCCAAAACTGCACCTACAGAATTAAAATACAATCTTTTTTTGTTTATTGTTTGTTTGTTTTTGTTTTCTGATACATATTAAACCATAAGGAGCATGTTAATGTCTAACAAAAAAACTCTGTAGTTTGCCTAAATCTGAGTTGTATTAGAATGTAAAGCCCCTTCAAATATAAGTGCAATAAAAGCGAGTGATGCCGTGCTTTGATCATTGAAAGGGAACAAAGAAGATATATATATATATATATATATATATGTATATTAAAAACATCCACAGTGCTTCCTATCTGCAAAAATCATATCAAACCACTTTATGCAAAAACTGGCAGATCAAAGTCTAATCCATAAAAATAGAAAATAATATGAATGTCAATCCCATCTTCGTTGATCAATAATTAAACCAATCTTCTTTAATATTGACAGTGCCCAGAGATCAGGTTCTAGGTTATAAAAAACACAGAGAGAAAATATATAAAATAAACAACAGTGCATTCTATATATTTCCATCTCTGGGGTGTATTGTTTCAGGAATAAACAAAAAAAACACACTTTGCAGCTAGACTTATGAATATGAACATGATATATTTTAAATATATTTATTCCTTTATGTGTCAGGAAACCTGCATATGATACAATCGTGCCTGATTGGGATTTTTCTCTACGATCACTTTCACTGGTAATCCGTCTTTTATGGTGTAATAAGAGGCAGTGCTATGTTGCTGTAGCTGGATTGCTACCCTATTATAAGAACAGATATTTCAAAACTGTCCTTAATAGACAAACATTCCCTACTAAAGCATCGTTAAGTCATTATGAATGGGATATTGGAGGTTGTACTAATTATATGCCTGTAAAAATATAAGTGCTGTCCTATGTGTAAAGCAGGATGGTTTTTGGATGGTTTTGATCTGCATTTTCACCTGTAAGGTTTTACATAAGTCCCCAATAGAAGATTAAGCATAATATTAATAATGTTTTGCTGAAGACAGAAAGTGACCATGTTTGTTGTTCAATTGTTGCATTTAATTTTCAATTACCTGTTACACAATTAAACCAAGAGAATAAACTGAAATGTTCACTTCAACAGGACAACAAGTATAAGTAACAGACCTTTTACTGGCCTATTTGTTTCTTAAGTGTTTGCTTCAAGTTCACACACATCCATTAAGTGTTTTGTTTTTTTTTTGTTTTTTTCTGGAGCTGCAATTTACTCATTTGTCCTACTAGCAAGTCAGACTGGTTTCATGTAAAGGACAGAATCTCAATACTCACAGTTGTATATAATGGATGTTATTTTCTTAAAACACAAGAGACATTATATACAGTAAACCGTAAATGTTGTGTTCCGGTCAAAACCATACATTAGAAATGATTCTGGTGTGGGCAGTTCAAAGATTTTAGCCATTTATAAATGGCCAAAGACAGGTTTTAAGATATATTATCCTGAAGACAAAATAAAGGTTATGCTTTGTTAAACCTTCACTTTTTGATTTGTATCATTTTGTAGCACTGGACGCTGCAGGAGCTGGGTTAACTAAAGATAAAGTGATGGAACTGTTAGCATGAAGCTCACATTTTAATAGATTTAATTTGGCATGATTAGGGCAGCTTAGCCTGAATAAATTAACTCACTTGCCTGCTTTGTGTTACTCGTTTACTTTGACTTTTCTGTGTTGCAAGCAGGTTTAGGTTAGAGAGACTCCAAAACATTTTTACTTAGACTATTCTCTATAATAGCTTAGATTTCTGCTATTGCACCAACCATCTACTTCTACTGGATGAACTGCATGAGATTTTAATCAATCTCTGGGTCTAAATTTCTCCAAGTGTATTTTATTTTTGTATTGTTCTGAAGTTCAAGCATTATACATTGTATACAAAAATAGTGTATTGTGTAAATATTAGGGTTGTGGCTAACAGAAACAAATAACATTATACATGTTACTGTTCTATTGTTCAATGAAATGCATTTGTGTACAGCAAATAAAAATAGCTACAATTTCAATGTTGTCTACTTTTTGTGGTATTCAAGGGAAACTTTACATGTCATTCCACAATAACTAAACTGAAATGTGGTTTAATAGGATATAAGTTTTGATTACTTTTTACAAGGACACTTGCACAATAGGATGAAAAATGCAAATTATTAATTCAGACAAAAAGGAAATCATTTTCAAGACTTCCTGTAGATTTTATTACCAATCCAAGTCAAGCTTAGCTTCTTTTTTACTTCACAAAATAGCTTTCATGCCAAATAAATATATTGGATCAGACTTTGCTTAATTTGCTTAATTATAGTATTTATTTCATTTTTTATTATTAAATCACAGGTGCCAACCAAAAACTGTAAACTGATGGATGTTTCCAGTCCAGGCCAAACATGGACCGCACAGTGAGACAAGGAGCAACTCATTTGTCTTTCGTCACATTTGGGCCAAAGAAAAAACCTGACCACATAATTGGGTATAACATCTTATCTTAAACATCTTAAAGAACTAAACTGGTCATGATCAAAAATTGCAATCTAAAAACTAAAACTGTAAGCATAAAGACCATAAACACCATCACAAAATTTAGCCTTTTGCTCATGGCTTTTGATTTCTGCTGTACCTAGCAATGATCAATAAAAGGCAAAGACAAATGTGGGAGGAAAGTTAGGAGATCCCCATACTCTCCCTCTCTCTCCTGTTTTCTTCAAGCAATTCTTAATTTCCAAACTCATCTGGTTAAAAAAAAAATAAAGAAATGCAATCCGAAACAATTATACATTTTCTCGACATTTGTCCACTAACAACAATGGGTTTCCTTGACATTCATTATGAGTCAACTGAGAATGTTAGTCACTGATTCAAGTCTATTGCTGTCCTTTGATCTGTGCCTTCAGATTTCCCTCACAGTAGCACACAGACAGGCAATAAAACCTTTCAGGCTGTCTGGGGAGAGAATCTGTCTTCAGAAAGCAGGATCACAGGGTAGTTTGAAAAATAAACACTCCCCTGAGATCCTCCAACATGTAATAAATTACCTTCGGCTACAGGGGAGGCATTCATAGGCCTTCTTTGTGCTGTAAGGCATCAACTATATATTCGACATACAGCATCTTGGAAATCGTGCACATTTTTAGAAAACACGTTCAGTCAGTTGTATTTAGAGTGGGCACTATGCGGCATTGCAGAGTAATCAAAATGGGCCACACTTATAAACCTCTTCTTTCGAGGAGAATCAAGCTAAACCAAAACTAATTGATTTTGCTCACTGCTATACTTTCAACTACCTGAAACTCTGCACTCAAAACCAGCTATGAATTCCCAGTCTTTGGTCCAGTTTGTCATCAGCAGTTTCTTCCAGAGTGGTTTGACTCAGGAGAACGACGTGAGCTGAAGCAGTCAAGGACATTTATTTGAAGAGGTTTTGCCTCAGGAGCCAATGCTTGTGTGTTTATTATGGGTTACCTGTTTTCTGCGGGGCTTCTACAGCGAGATGAAGGGGAGGTAGCGCAGAGAATTGTCTGAGGCCGAGAGGTTACGGTGCAGGATGTAGCTGGGGATCCTGTAGACCTGCGTGTCGTTGGAAGACCAGTCTACAGCTCCCCGGGGGCCTCTGCAGTACATAGTCCACAGACTGGGGGTGAAGCGCCGGGTGACGTTGTCCGCCAGCCTCATTCTCAGGTTGCACTTGGAGCACACGATGTGGTTGGGACAGCAGTGCTCTCCCCGGCTCCTTTCTGGGCCTCTCCTCTCAAAGGGACATAGCAACGGCCAGCTCCCCTCTTGGGCTTTGCAGGCCATAGGTTTGCTCCCTGCCTGGCTCAGCCGGGCCAGGGCCCTTTGGAGCTCCTCCTGGGCCCCACTCAGGGTAGACAGCTCCCTCTGGCACTGGAGGCTCAGAAAGCGCAGGGTGCGGTCCAGCTCTCGGGACTCTCTCCTCAGAGTGTTCACCAAGAACTTCTCTACAGCGACCGGTGTCACACAAAGAAAAGTCACAAAAGCCTGGATTACAACATACAATACAGTGCTGTATAATGTATGCATTATATTTAATTATACCTCCTACCACACCACTTTAAATTGGTCATCTGCTATAAAACAGTAGCCATTCCATGTCTTTCTTACTTACCTTTTTCACTGCACCTGTCTCTCCGTTTTGCTGACATGGTAACCCTGGTGTTCACAGCTCCTGTAGGGAAACACCAAAATTCTTCAAATCTTACAAATGCAAGAGCTTTCATAAAAAGACGCAAGAGAAAAGACTGTCCCCCTTTCTGTTCTCAGCACTAAAGAAATGAGAAAGCCATTGTTTGAGCACCAGGCCAGTGCACTTGCGATCGTGGAGCTCAGCCTGCAGCCTCAACAAACACCAGCTGTTCCGCACGCATTCATTCAGGTGCCATGGAAAGGTCTCTGAATAAATTTGGCAAAGATGTCAAGTTCTCAGTGCACATAATCAATCTTGTTTTGTCCAATTATATTACGTAATAAAAAATAAAAATAAACATCTGCAAGAAGTATAAAGAATTCCCATGCCAAAGCAAAGTAATAAGGAAAACGAAAAACTGCGAAAATGCCATGCAAATGTACAGTGGGAAACTTTAAGGTACGACAGTTGTTTGTTTGTTTTTGTCTGATTGTGGTTATGTGTGTGTATACTACCCGGTTTGTCATTTACAGAATGCATCAATAATGCCACTGATTTGGCAAAACTGAGAATCGTGCATTCAGTTTATATTTGGTCAAAAGTAATATATCATACATGTGTGATTGTGAGTGTACACCTTAGCATGTATTGAAATACACCAATCAAATGCACATGCTCTTCTGCAAGACTGAAATGAAGAGATAAGAGGTGTCCTTACCTGTTAGTTTAGTGCTGTTAATGCGATGGCTGATGCTTCCTTGGGAATCTTGCATATTTCAATTGGTGCAAAAAAGTGCGTTGTTATCTTCACAATGAATATGCTGTAAACTGCGCTCGGACTCTGCAACCAGAGAATGACGCTCTTCATTGCAGTGCGACAGACTCCCTCCGTGGGCGACACAGGCCGCGTAATTGTAGTGCAGATTGCGCAGTTCTGCACAAATCTGCGCGGATGGGATGGGATGTGTGGATTTCTCCAGATCTGCGCAGGATTGTGGAAATCTGCGCTACAACAACGCGACCATATGTCTATGCTTGGGATTATGAAAAACCGTACATTAACCTTCTTTCTTTCTTTCTTTCTTTCTTTCTTAGGGCTACACTAACTTACCTTCTTCTATCTTGTGTATATTAATGATCATGTATATTAGAGTCAGTATAAATATATGTAAGGTAATTATGTAATTACTGTCTTAAATTGGGGGTAAAAACAAGTCATTGTTTTGTAGATTTCTTATAGTGGCAATATCTGTATAAAATTAAATTGAAATGTAATAATAACATTCAATATATTAGGGCATTTATATAGGACTATATCTCTAAATCAAACTACTGCCTGACACTCAAAAACCTTATAAAGTGTAAACAATGTGTATCAATCAAATTATAACGCAGGTAAAAAATACAGCACTTTAACAATTAAGAGTAGGCGATCTGTCATCAAACATTATTAAAGTTAAGACAACAATGTCTTTCCTATTGTTTTTCTATTACAGTATGTAAAAAGTAGCCTAACTAAAAAAATCCAGACCTGTAGATTTGGTGCCACCTGGTGGATTATTTATGTAAGGAAAATGCTTCTTGCTTCTAATTGAATTCATTTCTCTCCAGTACAAAAGCAAAGATATAAAGAACATATCAGTGATTGTATGGATGTGTGTGCTTATAAATGACATGGATAGTAAAATAAATCAATGTTAATATGTGAACCTCATCTCGTGTTAATGATTCGTCTTTTAAAGGGCTTTAGGGAATTCATATTTGTTCTGTCAATTTATTAATCCACTCAACAAACTAATCAAAATCTTAGGCAGTGCAGCTAATGTAAACACTGTTGAGATGATTAAACTGCGGCGACTTGGTATGTAAACCAACAAGAAAGCTGGTGCCCTGCGTCTTCTGGGTCGCCCAGGAGATCAGAGCCCAGTGGCAAAGAATGTAACAAAGCAGACCCATTAAGAAAACTCACACAATACTGCTGGATCTTCTGGTAGAATAACAAAAGCTACCATATGGTCATGAATCTTGAGGGAAACCAATGAACCATTGTTTAGCACGCCACAGATTACATTTAGAGTCTGACTGTCTGAACACAGTGGACAAGGGGACTTGTCCTAGTGTGTCAAATTCAGAGAACATGTAGTATCACGTTAATCAATTTGCCATAATTCTTATTTACGTGAACCCTTTAAATTATAACATTACATATCAGTGGTATGATGTTTAAATACCAGGTATTCTCGAATTTCACGGGAATTGGTTCTGCGCAACAATGGTACTCTCACAATATATATACACCAGCCATAACATTATGACCACCTGCCTAATATTGTGTAGGTCCCCCTTTTGCCGCCAAAACAGCCCTGACCCATTGAGGCATGGACTCCACTAGACCTCTGAAGGTGTGCTGTGGTATCTGGCACCAAGACGTTAGCAGCAGATCCTTTCAGTCCTGTAAGTTGCGAGGTGGGGCCTCCATGGACATCCCACAGATGCTCGATTGGATTGAGATCTGGGGAATTTGGAGGCCAAGTCAACACCTTGAACTTGTGATTCATCAGACCAGGCCACCTTCTTCCATTGCTCCGTGGTCCAGTTCTGATGCCCACGCGTATTTTGTAGGCACAGTGGACAGGGGTCAGCATGGGCACGCTGGCTGGTCTGCAGCTACACAGCCCTTTCTATCAGAAACAACATTAACTTTTTCAGCAATTTGAGCTACAGTAGCTCGTCTGTTGGATCGGACCACACGGGCCAGCCTTCGCTCCCCACGTGCATCAATGAGCCTTGGCCGCCCATGACCCTGTCACCAGTTCACCGCTTTTCCTTCCTTGGTCCACTTTTGATAGGTACTGACCACTGCAGACCAGGAACACCCCACAAGAGCTGCAGTTTTGGAGATGCTCTGATATATATATACAGCTCTGGAAAAAATCAAGAGACTACTGCAATTTTTTCTTAAATCAGCATCTCTACATGTATGGCAGCCATTCCATTGCATTCATATTTTTATTTGGAATTTGGGAGAAATGTTGTCAGTAGTTTATAGAATAAAACAAAAACGTTCATTTTACCCAAACACATAAAGCCAGAGAAACTGATAATTTTGCAGTGGTCTCTTAATTTTGTCCAGAGCTGTATGTTCAGATGTTCTCTTTTTAATTCCACCCGGTAGTATTAAGAAACCAGACTTAAATGTGGTAATGACACCAATATAAAGTAAATATAGCTCTCTGGAAAAAATACTAGTGCCAAGGTGGAGTGAAGTATTCTTTTTCAATAGCTTTACACAGTTAGTTATCCTTTCAAAATTCTTTACATATATTACATGTATATACAGACAGGTGACAATTAAAGGAAGAAATAACATAAAGTGTCTTAGTAAGGTTTTGGGCCACCATGAGCCACCAGAACAGCTTCAATGTGCCTTGGCACAGATTCTATGAGTCTCTGGAATTCTACTGGAGGGATGGAGCGCTGTCTACCACGTCAGTCCAAAATCTCCCATAGGTGTTCAATTGGGTTGAGATCTGGTGACTGCGAAAGCCATAGCATATGATTCACATAATTTCCATACTCATCAAACCATTCAGTGTCCCCTCGTGCCCTGTGGATGGGGGCATTGCCATCCTGGAAGAGACCACTCCCATCAGGATAGAAATGTTTCACCATAGCATAAAGTTGATCACTCAGAATAACTTTGTAATGATTTGCAAGTGGACATGAACCATGCCAGGAAAATGCCCTCCACAGCCTCTGGACCCCCTCACTGTAGGGGTGAAGCAGTCAGGCCTGTACCGTCCTCTTGGTGTCGCCACACATGCACTTGCCCACTTGTCGAGAACACTAGCTAGTTGAGAGTCTTTGTGACTGAAGCTCCTACCATTTGTGCCCCAATAAAGACCACTCTTTCAAAGTCACTTATATCCTTTCTTCTTGCCATCTTGATCCAAAATCGAGGTCAACTGGGTCTCCTCAGTATTTTTATACATGCCACAGAGCGTGATAGGATGTTAATTGCTTAATTGTATTATGCAGTACACCTGTTTGGAGGCATCTGCATTTGTTATGTTTCTTCACGCATTACAAAAACTCAGGTTTTTCCTTTAATGTCACCCATCTGTATATATATATATATATATATATATATATATATATACCTATAAGGGTATAAGTTGTAGCCCACTAACAATAACAAATCTTTCAATTAATAGTGTGAGACAGTAAAACGTGCAATGTCTGTCTTTGGATGTCTATTAATCTATGGTTGCATCTAGGGTTGCCAACTTTAGCAAAAGCAAATAAGAACACTTTATTATTTATTTATTTATTAGCAGATTCCCTTATCCAGGGCGACTTACAAAATATAAGCGCAATACAACTTGCAAAAATACAGTTAATAATAAAACATTACAAATTCCAATTTATGTAATACAGTGCAATTCAAAGCATAATACATATTACAAATTCCAGTTTACATAAGTGTATACAATATATGGGGTCTTACATCCTAGATTGTAAAAGCTGAGTGCAGACAAGATGTTAGGTCACAGGGGAAATCAAAATAACAATATGAGTACTAGTAACGCAAGGCAAGTAGTATCATAAAACGTAAAGTGTTATCTTACAGGAAAGTAAATGACTAAATTACAAGTACTGTCTGAAAAGATTTAATCCTAGGGGGATTGGTAACTTTGATCTTATGCTCCTCAAATCACTCATTGACAACATGCGCCCTGTGAACTGGACCATTGTTGTCCTGGAAGACACCCCTCCAAGCACAGAGGAAATGCTGCATCATGGGATGCAGATGATCGCTCAGGACAGTGACATAATCACACTGCATCAACTCTGCCTTCTAATGCATTTAGTGCACCCAGGCCATGCCAAGGAAATGCCTCACACCATTGTGGAACTGCCAGAACCTTTACCGTTGGAACCAGGCACTCAGGAGTAGAGTGCTTTGAACTGTTGCCACATGTACATGTACATTCATTGTGAACATGGTCAAGCACAAGTCAGACCATTTGACAGTTCTCCACTACCCATAAGTGGATTAAATATACTGCATCCAGGACTGGACATGCATGTGGACATTGCCAGGCGTTATGAGCAGTTTTGCCACTGCAACCTCTTCTCTTGCAGCCATTTTGGCTCATAATGCCGGGCTTGAGGAGCAGCCTGCTCAGATAAACAAGACAAACTGACTGCTGGGAAAATAATTGCATATTTCACACGGCAGTCACATATGTGTGCATTTTTATGTGCACTACCTGTATATACACGGATAAACACAGTAATCAAAGGGAAAATTATATTTCCTTCCGTTCCTTGACTGGCAATGCGATAGACGCCGGTTTTACGTCATCAAGCGGGGTCCTTGTCGAGAAGGTCCTCACAGAGATGCACATGCTGTTTACATGTGAATCGGGTTGTACAAATTCGAGATTTATTTTTACTGTCAGTGTAGGGTACCAACAGAAGGGGTTTTTGTTGGGTTTGTGGTTCAAAATTGACCACATATACCTTAATTTAAGGATTCAATAATAAATAATAAACTATGAGTTGTCAGATCACTTGTGTTGGATGGGTAAGCCGAGGAGCTGCAAAGGAAAGTCCTGATAAGGTGAGTGTACTTTAGTATAATCTATTGATATAGCCTATCAAATAACTTTTACCGACTTAATAATAATAGTAATATATGTCTTTATGCATAACATTGAAATAATGTCTAAATCTAAATATTATTTACATTATTAATAATAATAATTAGATGTACATTATTATTTGGCCATTTATTTATTTCGTTATTAATTATAACGTAAAGAGCGTTGTATAGTACTTAGTCTATGTCCTTTTGCGTTGTTCGTGAATCGAGCTAATCTAAATATATATATTTTATTTTTGTATGTGTATTGTTACAATTTACAGGTTGAATTGAGCAAGGAAGAATTGCAACGTCTGGTCAACGAAGCAAAGGAGCAACTGCGGTAAATTATTAATTCTACGTAATATTAACGATTCAAGAAAACAAAATAAACATGGCTTAAGGTTTGATGTGATTAAAATAGTTTTCCCATAAGACACGTAATGACTTAGAGATGTGTTGTGTAAAAAGAATGAATCAAGCGAATCCACACTGTACGGAAGCGTATTGCTGCCACACGAAATAATAATAATAATAATGATATATATATATATATATATATATATATATATATATATATATCATCACGTAATTACGTGATAGGGAATTGTCACATAATAACAGACTGAACTAGAATACCGGAGACAAAACAATGATGTCAGACGTTAGAGATTGTGTACGAAATGACTAGGTTGGGATTTAGCCCCAGGGAAATGTTACAGTGTTTGGCTGATGTACACCATGTCATAATAAACATTAGGACACTCAGGTGTATCCGAAACAACGATTATTTTGCAAAATGTTTATCTTAAATTAAGCAACACGTACATTTATTGTGCAAAGGTTGACATTTTAATTTAAGTTTTTCAACAAAGCTGTTTTATAAACGAAATCCCATAATACTGCAATTTCACTATGGTAAAATACTGATTATACTAGACATTTCAAGCAATGGAGGTCATATTTTCAGAAGTTCAGCATGTGCATAGGCATGTTTTGTGCGTGTGTCTATACACTCACCTAAAGGATTATTAGGAACACCTGTTCAATTTCTCATTAATGCAATTATCTAACCAACCAATCACATGGCAGTTGCTTCAATGCATTTAGGGGTGTGGTCCTGGTCAAGACAATCTCCTGAACTCCAAACTGAATGTCTGAATGGGAAAGAAAGGTGATTTAAGCAATTTTGAGCGTGGCATGGTTGTTGGTGCCAGACGGGCCGGTCTGAGTATTTCACAATGTGCTCAGTTACTGGGATTTTGACGCACAACCATTTCTAGGGTTTACAAAGAATGGTGTGAAAAGGGAAAAACATCCAGTATGCGGCAGTCCTGTGGGCGAAAATGCCTTGTTGATGCTAGAGGTCAGAGGAGAATGGGCCGACTGATTCAAGCTGATAGAAGAGCAACTTTGACTGAAATAACCACTCGTTACAACCGAGGTATGCAGCAAAGCATTTGTGAAGCCACAACACGTACAACCTTGAGGCGGATGGGCTACAACAGCAGAAGACCCCACCGGGTACCACTCATCTCCACTACAAATAGGAAAAAGAGGCTACAATTTGCACAAGCTCACCAAAATTGGACAGTTGAAGACTGGAAAAATGTTGCCTGGTCTGATGAGTCTCGATTTCTGTTGAGACATTCAGATGGTAGAGTCAGAATTTGGTGTAAACAGAATGAGAGCATGGATCCATCATGCCTTGTTACCACTGTGCAGGCTGGTGGTGGTGGTGTAATGGTGTGGGGGATGTTTTCTTGGCACACTTTAGGCCCCTTAGTGCCAATTGGGCATCGTTTAAATGCCACGGCCTACCTGAGCATTGTTTCTGACCATGTCCATCCCTTTATGACCACCATGTACCCATCCTCTGATGGCTACTTCCAGCAGGATAATGCACCATGTCACAAAGGTCGAATCATTTCAAATTGGTTTCTTGAACATGACAAGGAGTTCACTGTACTTAACTGGCCCCCACAGTCACCAGATCTCAACCCAATAGAGCATCTTTGGGATGTGGTGGAACGGGAGCTTCGTGCCCTGGATGTGCATCCCACAAATCTCCATCAACTGCAAGATGCTATCCTATCAATATGGGCCAACATTTCTAAAGAATGCTTTCAGCACCTTGTTGAATCAATGCCACGTAGAATTAAGGCAGTTCTGAAGGCGAAAGGGGGTCAAACACAGTATTAGTATGGTGTTCCTAATAATCCTTTAGGTGAGTGTATATGTTTGTTTTACTCAAGATAATAATAATGTGTGAATGTTACAAATAAGCTTGGGGAGTCATATATACTGCGTGTATGTATGTTTCCACCCAGGCTAAAACGATAGTCTGACGATATAAATACTGTGCATTTGTTCAGGATAATTCATATTGAGTAGTTTCTATTTTTGAGTTATTAGATTATTACTGTTGTCTCGATAGAATGTGAGATGTCCCAGATTCAATTTGATCGACATGCTCTGTTTGTCCATGATCACATACATATTCCTGATCTTCAAATAGTAATGTTTGTAGGAGCCAATTTATGTATTAATAAACATTTATAATAATGTTTTTTTTAACTTGTATTTCTGTATGTTGCATTGAGTATACATAATTCAGTTATTTTTCAAATGATAACTTGATCATTAATGTAATTGATAATTGGGTGAGAAAGGGGAAGGAGTGAAATAGTTCAGGAAATTGGATGGGGCGAGGGATAGATGGTGTATTGTTGGGTCACAGACTGGTTTTCAACTACCTTTACCTTGTTTTGAAGAAAATGTGTAAATAAAGATGATGTAAATAATATCTGTACGCATGGACTTTGATTAAAGCGAAACGGTGCGTTGCTATTTTCACAGATATTTTTAAGATTGATTGTGTTTGTGATTTAAAATGTCATTGGATAAGTATTGAGTTAGTAGCAACCTAAAGTAATTTCGTACAAAATCCTCAACGTCTGACATCATTGTTTTGTCTCCTGTATTCTAGTTCAGTCTGTTATTATGTGACAATTCCCTATCACGTAAAAACGTGATAATTCAGTAACACGTAAAAACGTCGTATTTATCACGTAATTACTTTTTTTTTTTTTTTTTTTTATCGTGTGGCAGCAATACGCTTCTGTAACACTGCAATCTAACGTTTATTTCACATTTTAGCTTAGAGATATTGGCAGGTGGGACTGACTTTCAGTTCTGGATTTATAACCAAAACCAGTGTTGGAAGGGTCACATAAAAATAACAACAGAATTTGATTTCAAAAGGTAAAACGATATGTAAATATCATATATAATGTACATTCAATTTTAACATCTGTTGAGCTGAGGTTTTTATAGAGGTTCATATAAAAGTCATGTAGACTCTTGCATTAATCGGAGCAGTGACAATTTATTTACTGTAGGTGAGAGTTTTATTATGTAATGTAACTATTTCCAAAAACAAAGGGGCAATTGTTTTTAGGAAAAATAACATCAATCACACTGAAGGCCACATAAAATGTGTTTCCTGCTAATTGCCTACCACCCAGCAATAATGAATACCGGGGGAAAATCCTGAATTACCTATAGCTAACTGATTTATTTTATTTTGTTTTTAAGTTCACATCACTTGTAGTTTTCTACTATTAGTACAAAACAAAGTTCTGCTTTTTGCATATAAATAAACCAGTCGGTACCCCCATATGATGAAAGTGGAGTCCACGGTAGCCTCCATTTATGCTTGTTTACACAACAGAGATTAATCATGCACTTCATATCAATTAAAACAATTTTCCAAAATTTTTGCGAAACAGTGGAGCGATCTAACTAGTTACACAATTCTTGATAGTTTAAACCAATTAAATCATGATGTTTTCACTTTAACATGATAAATACTTAATCAAGCTTTTTGATCAGACATTCTCTAGTAGTAGACTGTTTAAAAAATACTTTATATAGGGCCTAGACAAGGCTAGTATTTCACCACCTCCAGTAAACATGTAGGCCTACATGTTTGTTGTCAATTAAAATGCAATATAGATTAATATTAAAATATGTAAAATCTTGTAAAATGTGGGTATAAACTGGATGTAACAAACTCCAAGAAGTATTAACCACTGATAAAGGTTCATTTAGTTACATCTGGGATTTAAGCATCTTTGTTATATCCAGATTTTGCTGTAGTAGGATCAATATATTTATTTATGACCTTTTAAAACCAACCAAATTTAGTAAATGAATAGCCAATTAAAAGTATTAAAAATTAGTTCAACCAATAGGCTTTAGGTCTATTATTTCGGACAAACCTCCACGCAGATATTAAGCTCTATATTGCCTTTAGGCCTTTGGTGGCTTGTCATCTCTAAATACATACAATTTTAAATATACAAACAAAAATGGTCTTTAGGTTTGACAACAGGTAATTAACATTACTTTTTACTAAGATAAAGAGCCATGTTTCCAGATTTTCAAAAGTTCATGTAGAGGATCCCCTGAGCTGTCACAATTGGCACACAGCAGTATATGCATTATACCTAGATATCGGTCTGTTTTTACAGAGGCTGCTTAGGTTTGTTATCAATAATTCACTGATATCTCTACATTCAAACGTATATTAACCAATCATTTCTGAAAAACATATTAAAACCGAGATCATACCTGTAACTGTTGACCGCTTATAGTCTGTGATTTTGACAGCACCATCACCATCACCCACACTCTCCACCCATATTTATCTCCCAAACTCATGCCCCCCACTGTTCGAATTACTAGATATGCAGCACCAGACATTCAGCCCTGAACAACGCTGAACTCTGTCTTGAAATCTCCTTTGTGTCAGTGCTCTGTGCGTACACTACCACTGCCGTGAATTTGGAAGTTTAGCAGGACTACTAAGTAGTGACACCAAGCAGTACAACAAGCCCTTCATTGTCCTCAGGGAGGAAGGAGAAGATGCCGAAGATGAAGATGATGAGGGGATGGTGAGCGGCCCGGAGCTGAGTGACGAGGCGGAAGCGCCTCAAGAGCCTGTTGAAGACGATGAAAACGAGAGCGGCCGAGAGGCGGTGGACGAGCTGGCGGAGTACGGCCTGGACAAATATGACGAGGACGACACAGGTGAACCAAGTTTTTTTTTGTGTGTGTGAATTAATGACTTCAAAATTACGTTGGGAAGTTTGTGCTGCCCAACATAAGTTTCTTTTTTCATTTATTTCCAGATGCAACAAACCTAGGAGACAGCCTGGCAGGGCTCACTGTATACTGCAGTAATGAAGAAGACCCTTATATCACTATTAAGGACACTGTAAGTATAATTAATCCTCTTAACTTGGTTCTATAGGTCCAAGAAAATAAGATGATTAGCAAATCGGCCATATCCCATTATCCAGCTTTTCAGCATTATTCAGTTAGGGTTTCCAGATGTAGTGGCTTGTACTTGTTTATCTCAATTGGCAATATAGTTGTATGTGTCTAGCTTGAAACTTTGGTGTTGACTAGTATTAAGGCTGTTTGGGCCTTAAAATGGGGGTATTACTAATGTAATACAGTGGGTTATAGTGAATTGTATAAGAACATAAGAAAGTTTACAAACGAGAGGAGGCCATTTGACCCATCGTGCTCGTTTGTTGTCCATTAACAACTAAGTGATTCAGGGATCCTATCCAGTCTATTTTAAAATGTTCCCAAATTTCCGGCTTCAACCACATCGCTGGGGAGTTTGTTCCACATTGTGACAACTCTCTGTGTGAAGAAGTGTCACCTGTTTTCTGCCTTGTATGCCTTGAAGCCCAATTTCCATTTGTGTCCCCGGGTCCGTGTGTCCCTATTGATCTGGAAAAACTCCTCTGGTTTGATGTGGTCGATGCCTTTTATGATTTTGAAGACTTGAATCAAGTCCCCACGTAGTCTCTTCTGTTCCAGGGTGAAAAGCTTCAGTTCCCTCAGTCTCTCAGTAGGACATTCCCTTCAGACCTGGAATAAGTCTGGTTGCTCTCCTCTGAACTGCCTCTAGAGCAGCTATGACGTACCGTGTCACATTGTTTAGTAAATTATTATATAGTGTGCATTATTTCATTATTAAAGGCTCAGTGTTGACATCCTTGTAGACCCCATCTACATTCTTCCCACCTGTTGCTGGGACATGGCTGGTTAGTCAAATACGGGAGTTGTAAGGATTTCATGTTTTTCTATTCTTTCTTGCAGGATCAGTATGAAAGGGAAGATTTTCAAATTAAACCAAATGACAATCTCGTTCTTGCTGGCAGGGCAGAGAAGGAATGTTGTAATCTGGAGATACATGGTGAGTGTGTATTAGTTTGTTTGTGCCTAATAGTACAGACTTAGTGAAGAATATTACTGATTTCCTTTTATATAATTAACACCATCATTACCTAGGTACACTTTGTAAATTGGGTAAGCTATCATAACTCTTTAAGTATGATATTTATTTTTGCTCTTGTGCCAGAACTGCTTCCAGAAAACAGTTTTTCTGTGTTATGTCAAGAGTTCCATCATTGTTAGAACTTAAGTAATGGGGAAGATTGAAGCTAAAACTCATACAGGACTTGTATTGAATATTGGTTCAAAATAATCTGAAATGTAGAGTATTATTTTTACACACTGGAAAACGACATGCTTAAACTGAATATTGTAGAACTGCAAATGACACATTTCCTGTTGTGTATGCCTACAGTGTACAATTCTGAAGAGAACTCCTTTTACATACACCATGACATTCTCCTGCCTGCCTATCCTTTGTGTATTGAATGGCTGAACTTTGACCCCAACCCCGATGAAAGACAAGGTAAAAAAAAAAGTTATTCACTGTTGTCATTATCCAGACATTTTTGGTAATGTTAAATGTTTTGAGGAAAAGGTTAACTTTTTTTTAGGCAGCAGGTTGTAGTAATGATTAGGGCTCTTGACCCCTGTGCAGAAGGTCCTGGGTTCAATTTCAGGTGGGGGATACTGCTGATGTACCCTTGAGCACAAAAATGTTGATATAATAATGGGATACAATTCTAACAATTTTAATATGCCCTGCATAAGGGTGTCTTCTAAGAAAATAAATAACTTTGTATCAAATGTCATGCAAAATCAATACTTAAAAGATATGTTTAGATAGATGTTTAGATTTGTGTTAACTCCAACTCATAGATCTAGAAATACTTCTCTGACTGTTTCAGAGTTAAAAAAATAAATAAATCTTAATTTCAACACCTGCTTTTGAGAAATCCTTATTAATTGGATTCCCCCCCAAAAAAACTAGCATATGTTGTTTTCCTCCTGTTTTATTTGAAGTGAAGAAACAGACTTCAGAGGAACTAAAGCAATCGAAGACTGTGCTCTGTTTGACATTTTTGATTGACGTCTTGCAGGAAATTATGCTGCAGTTGGCAACATGACTCCTGTGATCGATATCTGGGACCTGGATGTGGTAGACTGCTTAGAGCCAGTGTTCTCGCTGGGCAGCAAGAAGCTAGCCAAGAAGAAAAAGAAAAGCAAAAAGGTACGTATTTAAATATATACAGTAGAGGTCGACCGATAGTGAACTAAATAATGGTATAAAATATAATAAACAAATAGATTAATTCAAAATAAATGACAAGATAACAGTCCAAATTCTGGAACATTTTATTAAAAAATTGTGAGTTATGAAGAGTTAATTAATTGGAAAGTTTTTTTTTTTTTTAATTACAGCATTAATTAAACATTACCCTTTTTAGATAAGTGCTGAAAATAAACTACAAATAATGAAATTCCAATAATAGCCCACTTTGGGTACTTTACTTACTTTCAGATATAATTGCTAGTTGTAGAATGTGTAGAAAGCTGTGGGTGCCTGAGAGCCAACACTGAGCTGTGGTCAGCTGTGGCCTGTGGGCAGAGCTACTTGCTCACCTGACTGACCTGCCTTTCACACAGGCTCAGGCATGCGCGGATGTGTTACTTCTATTTATAGATTTTCTAGGCTGCTGTTTTTACAACAGGGTTAGAAAGGAAACGTTAGAAAATAATTTTGGAATCATATTAGTGCATTACCATGTACACAAACGCCCAATGTTTGTAATCCACACACTTTATTTACACAAATATGATTCAAAATAAATATAAACGAACAGGTTCATAAACAGAAATACGAATCTGCAAATTCCTCGGTAGAAATTAGAAAAGATCCAAATGTAATGCCCTGATGTATATGCGCATGCATATGTACAATAAACAATATTTTTTGACACAGCAATTATTATTCTTCACTTCTAAACTACTTAGGGGACATAAATAATATTTATTGTACTTCCTGATCAAATAAATGATATAATACCCTTGGGGACAGAGTATTTAATCAGTAGAAAAAATAACCCAGTGGGTACATTTTGCTGTCTGAAAGCCCTAAAACGTCTGCGGGTGCGGGTTTTCGGGATATTTTATTTAGTTTGATTGACTGTCACAACAACTTTTATTGGCAACTTGTATGCGTACCTCTTCTTTCAGCCGAAATTGTTAACCGAGCATCAATTTGAAGTTCCAGCCAAGAAGTGTCTGCATGCTGAGCCAAGTCACATGTGACAATAAACTCCATGAGGGAGTCAGTGATGGTTTTAATTTCACCAATAGAGGCTGTGTTTGTCCCCTATAACAAGGATATTAATGTGTAGACCCCAAAAAACTATCAGCCATTATCAGCGCTCGTTTTAGCTGATTGCGGATAGTTTCAAAAAGTTGTTATCGGGCCCAATTAACCGCCCCCACCGATAAATCGGTTGACCTCTAATATACAGGCAGCATATCAAGGTACCTGCAGGGAAACAAGGTTAGCTACATGCTCATAAGGGTTATTGTTATTGCTCTTTTCTCTTTTTATTTCTATTTTGTTGAAGATCTTCCGAAGTTATTAACATGCAGTTAATCAGGAACAATTTTTTGCATACATCTGCAATACTTGTCCTTGGCTTACTTGTCATTGGCTTACTCTTTCAGTTCACTGTGCCCCATGCTCTGGGCTTTACCTGAAATGTTGCTCTTGCAGAAAGCAGCTGCAGCCGCCGCGGAGGCAGTCGAGGGCCATGCCGATGCAGTGCTGGACCTTTCCTGGAACAAACTGGTTCGGTCAGTTTCCCCGCCTGACTTTTCCACATCCCGTTAAACACGTGTACATTCCAAATGAAAGTTCACTGATTTGTCATAATGGTAAAATTCAGTTGTGTTCAGTTGCTAAGGGCAAAGGACTCTGGGAAGCAGTAGATACTGTATGTTTTGCGGATGTATCCTGCTGTACGTCTTTCTGGTGGAAGGGCATATTTAACGTGCCCTCTGCTTGGCTGATGTGGTGTAGCAAGTAGGCAACCCAGTACAAAGGACTGACGCAACTGCCACGATGTAAGCTGGTCTGAACCTTTTAAGATTGCAGTAGTGTATATGTTTACAATATGGCCTTCAGGGTCGAGATTCAATTTGCTATTCTCTCCACTTGCAGTCTGAAAGCTTACAGAAAACCTGACTGGGACAGACTAAGCTAAAATCTTTAAATGTTTTGCTTCAATCTTATGACCCAGGGTGATTTTTCTTTTCTTTCTAAAAACTATTGCTGTTGCTATGTGGTTCATGTTTTTAAAAGCCCAAATGGGTAATTCTCAGGCTAACAGTGCTCTGGAGTCTTATTCGATTGATGGGGAATAGAGAACATTACCCAGTGTGCTGGATATCTTACCATAGTGAACAAATGGGCAAGTAAAACTATTTTGCAATGGATTGTTTGATGGTGGGTTACAGCAGTTCTTGCTCTTTTCCACCTGAAGTTTTTCACATGCATTCTGTTAGTTGCACTGAGATGTAAATGTCACAGGAAAGTGATTGAATGGCATTATTATTACTATTTTTATTTGTTTTAAAATATTTGTCCTTTAGAAATGTGTTGGCCAGTGCATCTGCTGATAACACCATAATACTGTGGGACCTGGGGCAGGGCAAGCCAGCGACTACTCTGACAAGACACACAGACAAGGTATGCAGGCATGATACATTCATCAAATTTCTTTGTAATTTCTGAGGCTGCCATTTATCTATCTGTCTATCTATCTATTGTATTACTTCTACTTTTGACTTTTCAGGTGTCTCTTGAACTTAGATGATTACATTTGTTTATTTATGTTTGCCTGTGATGGTATAATTGTACAAGTTAGCAGCAGAGTAATTTAAGTAATTTGACTATATGTGGGATCGATGACCTGTGATGTTATGTATTGGAGTCTAGCTTACCTAACCTGTGTGATATTGTGTGCCACAGCTTAGAACAAAGAGAACAGATTGACATTATCAAAATCTGATAAGAAGCTGAAAAGGACTTGGCCACAATCACTTTCATAATTGGCACTGAATTCAGGAATTTCAAAATCTATGACAGAAATCCAGTGTAGGCACATTTAGATTAAAAGCCTGGTTGACACTAAGGTGGGTGTAGTTGTGGACTCATTAGCAGGCTACAGTGGGAGTCCAAGTGAAAGGTGTTTTATTTTTTATACTAGCCTAGACTGTTTCCTCGGCTCTGAACAGTTTTTCTTAAATAGAAGAAAACATGGCTGGTAAATAAGCTGCCAGCTTCTCATATCGAGTTTGCTAAAGAGGCTGTGTAACTTTACATGCAAAATGTCCTCCAGGCTGCCAGCATTGAGTTATGAAATACAATGCTCAAAAAAGGGAACAGTTAAATCGTACATTGGATCTCGATGAATTACGTAACAACAGTCAATGGAAAGCAAAATCACCAACCGATTGAGGGCTGAATTCAAACTCGCACCGAAAATCAAAGTAAACAATTGAAATCACAGGCTGTTCCAACTTGCATGATTTTCATCACAACAACTCATAATGTGACTCAGTAGTGTGTATGGCACCCATGTGCCTGTATGCACTCCCAACAATGTCTAGGCATGCTCCTGATGAGACAGCGGATGGTGTCCTGGGGGATCTCCTCAGTGAGCTCCTGAACAGTCTGTGGTGCTACTTGGCAGCGTCAGATGCACCGATACATAACGTCCCAAACGTTCTCAATTGGATTTAAGTCTGGGGAACGTGAGGGCCAGTCAATGGCAATGCCTTCATCATCCAGGAACTGCCTACACACTCTGGCCACATGAGGCCGGGCATTGTCCTGCACCAGGAGGAACCCAGGGCCCACCGCACCAGCGTAAGGTCTGTCGATAGGTCTGAGGATTTCATCCCGGTACCTAACAGCAGTCAGGGTACCGTTGGCTAGCACGTGGAGGTCTGTGCGACCCTCCAAGGATATGTCTCCCCAGACCATCACTGACCCACTGCTAAACCGGTCATGCTGGATGATGTTGCAGGCAGCATAACGTTCACCACGGCGTCGCCCGACTCTTTCACGTCTGTCATATGTGCTCTGTGTGAACCTGCTCTCATCTGAGAAGAGAACGGGGCGCCAATGGCGGACCTGCCAATTCTGGTGTTCTCTGGTGAATGCCAATCGAGCTGCACGGTGCTGGGCTGTGAGCACAGGTCCCATTAGAGGACATCAGGCCCTCATGCCACCCTCATGGAGTCTGTTTCTGACAGTTTGGTCAGAAACATGCACACCAGTAGCCCGCTGGAGGTCATTTTGTAAGGCTCTGGCAATGCTCCTCCTGTTCTTCCTTGCACAAAGGAGCAGATACTGATCCTGCTGCTGGGTTGATGCCCTTCTAAGGCCCTGTCCAGCTCTCCTCGCGTAACGGCCCGTCTCTTGGTATCTCCTCCATGCTCTTGAGACTGTACTGGGAGACACAGCAAACCTTTTTGCGACGGCATGTATGGATGTGCCATCCTGCAGGAGCTGGCCTACCTGTGCAACCTGAATGGGCTGCAGGTACCCCCTCATGCTACCAGTAGTGACAAGGACACTAGCAAAACACAAAACTAGAGGAGAATCAGTCAGGAAGGATAAGGAGAGGGCAATTGTCTGTGGCCACCACCTGCAAAACCATTACATTTTTGGGGTGTTGTCTTGCTGTTGCCTTTCCAGTGCACCTGTTGTCACTTAAATTTGCACCAAAACAGGTGACATTGATTCACAATCACTTAGACTTCCTAACTGGACAGATTTATTTCCCTGAAGTTTGGTGTTATACTGTGATGATTACGTGTTCCCTTTATTTTTTTTTAGCAGTGTAGTTGGATTAATTTGTTCCAAACTGGAATCATATTTTCTATTTAAAATACAATAATAGTCACTGCTGTAGCATACAGTGCACGTCTGTTTTTTTCTTTGTTTTTGTATGTTATTAAAACCAGAAAATGAACAATGACCATAGAATTTGTATTTTTTGAAAGGCGTTTTTGACACAGTAATAAAGTACAATGGTTACATTCCAGCCTTATTATTCTTGTACTTAATTTACTGTCTTAAGTTATATATAACCATTCTTTACATTTGTATCTCATTCATACTTTAGCGTTCATATGCTCTCCCATTCGTTTACATTGTAAGCATGGAATGGGTCTTCAACATTATTAAAATTGCTATAGTCATAGTCTATAATCTCTACCCCACACCCTGTTTTCTTGACCTGACTATTCACCTATAAAGTATTGACTTATGACAATCTGATCTATATATTATGTGAATTCTAAAAATTCTAAAATTATCTGAAACCATCTGAATTTAGACTATTTTTGTTGCAGATGCATATACTCAACATTCAAACTTCCAAATGACATACTGAATATAGTTGGTCTTTGTGAATGCTTTTTTATGCTTTATAAGTATATCAAAATGGAGGGTTTGTTGTTATCAGATTTGTCATCTTAAACAAAATTGAACCAAAGGGCATTTATGAAGGCTTGGTATATAAAATGTATATTCCATTGATTTTATATTACATATTTTGCCATTCATTGTGTACACAATAATGCATTGTGTATAAGTCATGCCAGAATATATATACACTGAGAGAGAGAGCAGTGGTCCTTTGTCCTGGAGATCCCAGATTCTTCAGTCAGTTTGTGGAGATCCTGCTAAACTTGACTAATTAAGCCCATGAGTAATTGATAACTGGGTTGGAATGAATTTATTTAGCTCTCCAGGACCAGGGTTAGAGAACTCATGTATGGAGACAGATTGAGAGTCAGATATACATATTATTTGCAAGGAAGAAAAAAAAAAAGTTTATATCTTGGAGAAACAAACAAACAAACAAAAAAATCTGCATAATTACTCTTGTTGCGAAAGGAAAACGTCCCTAAAATTGAGTCCTGGTCAGATGCTCATGTGTGCTGAGCTCAGGGTAGACTAGGAACCCTGTGAAGGTGATGTACCTGCCCTGATTGCTGTAGACGGCAAATCGCTCATGCTGCTGACTGTATAACCACACCGTATCGCCTTCCTGAAGAGCCAGCATCAGGCTCTGCGTCTGCATCTCCCTGTGCATAGAGTCGTCCTCGTCGAAGATCATAGCCTGAACATCACCAGCGTTCTTCATGAGCTTCACAGATAGGGCCTTCAGAGGGTGTTTTCCCACGGTGAAGGTGAAGAAGTAGGCACCAGGGTAGCGGCAGGTGAAGTGGCCCGAGGTCTTGTTGAAGTTTCGCCCGAGATTGACGTACTCCACGTCAAAGCTAAGCGCTCTCTTCTCCTCCCTGCCCGAGTCCCCCGCTCCCATGAGAGGGTGACTCCTAGCCACTGAGAAAGCCGAGCGAGGCAGCTGCTGCTCCTGCCCCCCTGCCCACGTCCTTGATGGCACAGTGTTCTTGGAATCTGCTGCCCCCTGGGATTGGCATGCTGGGTGATATGGAACAGGGGATTGGGGACCCACATAGTTGTTTATTAAGGTCGGGTCTGGGTAGACTAGGTAGCCGGTGAAGGTAGTGTAGGGCCCTATGTTGCTATACAAGGCATACTTGGGGTTGTCATGCAGCAGGAGCCAGATGGTGTCCGAGGGCTGCAGGCTGAGCATGATGCTCTGGCTCTGCACTTTGCGGTTCTTGTGCCGGTGCTCGTCGTACACAATGGCCTGCACCTCCCGCCCGTTCTTTATCAGCATGACCGACAGCAACTTCTTGGGATATTTCCCCACAGTGAAGGAGAAGTAGTAGACGCCGGGCACTCGGCAGCGAAACCTCCCCGTGTCCGGGTTGAAGTCGCCCCCGATGTTGACCAGCAGCTTCTCGAAGGTCACTGCCATGTGCTGGCCACCCACCATGCTGCTCGTCCGTGCGGCGGAGAAAGCTGAACGGTGTCGCAGCCCCGGATCAGTCTGTAGGGCCAGGCACAGGGCCTCGTGGAGCAGGAGGCAAGTCAGAGGAGCCACGTGCCACACAATGCTTTTTAAAGCCATTGCACCTGCGAAAAACAAAATGGCAGAAGGAAGACAATGTTGATAGTGGAATTCTCTACACTCACCTTTGAGATCGGTGAAAGAAACTTGCCAACCTGTGATTTAGCTTTTGTGGTCCTTGCTGTTGGGGATGGTTTTGTAAGATCTTGTGATCTGTATTATTGTTTATCTGACTGAAGCTTGTAGTAACATGCATTCAATGACTGAATTGTGTTATAAATAATTGGGGAACTAAAATAAGAAAAGGTTGTATAGAATTTTTAATTGTTAAGATTTTTTAAAGAAAAAAACATTTATAATACAGCAATTATGAATTATTAGCCTGGGAGACCTTGCCACCAGTATGTTGGGGCCAGTTACCAGTATGATATTTGTATGAGGGACCAGTACGAACAGTACATATGGGCTTAGGAAGTCCGGTTTTAATGCTGTCAGAACGAATCCTGCTCATCAAAAGCAACAACTGAGTGGAAGCAACAGCTGGTATTGTCCCTTCATTCTGTGCACTGAGAGAATGCATTGGATTAAACACTGGTTCAACTGTTCCTGTGTCCTAGAACAATGGCACATTTTAGAGTGGGGGGGCTCATCTCGGACCTAGCCTTTAAGCAGAGACTCCCAGCCAGTGTAATTTGTAGCTGAAAGATCACACATGGGAGTGCGAGGGATGCTTCCCAGGATGCCTCTGCCCTTCTACATAGCAATTATGCAGCTATGCCTTATGTTCTATCCTAGCAACAAATGTTGAAGTTCAAGGGCATTTTCCCACCACACATGTAGCCCTTGGAGTCTGGGCTCTGTAGTTTATTATTTAAAAGTTTTCAAATCTGTTTTTCCAGTACTAGTGATTATGAAGATGAGGCAGCTTTGTTATACTTAGAGTGACAAAATGTAATCTACTGGCCTGTGGTATAGGTTTAAAGGTATAGGTTTACCCACCCACATTATGTAGCCTAATTTCAGTGCCCCTTAACAGGAAACAAATGTGCTACTTAGACCATTCACTTAAGAAATATATTGTGGCTAAGGACATTTTACTCATAAGGGAAATTAGTGTTTTTTTAACAGCTTTGGTCTTACAAATAACAGTGTATTTTTTCAACTAGGAGAATTGTTCATCCTCTGCTCTGTGGGTGTGTAATAAGTGTATCATTCCCCATTCTAGTGTGAAATCCAAAGCTGTGTATAAGCAAGTATTATCAGTTCAAATCATGAATTGTTCGACATGAGAGAGTTTACAGTAGATCCCCACGCTATAATGAATTGGGAAGACCTTCTACTACTTGCCTGACCTTCAATATTGAATTCAATTTTTGATCTGCTGGGTAAATTCTCAAAATCCCCCCAACACAATCTCCATTCACAGTGCTGTTCTAATTTCCTCTAATCTAAATTAGTTGGTAACATCCTGTCATTATTGTTTCGCTCTAAAATATGTTACTCATAACCTGGAACTGTCGGTCTCTAATGAACAGTACCTTACTCAACTCAAGGGAAATCTTAACTTGTCCAAACATAATGCAGAATTCTCTGTTAATTAGAGACCGTATTGCCCAACCTTGTCATTTTCTTCTTATTCCTGCTATTGTATTTGTTTTTCTGTAAAAGATTCAGCCTGAAAACTAAAGAATACTTTAAGTAAAATATCCATACAGACATGCTAATGTTTTATTATTTGCCTAAGCAGTAGTATATTCATTTTAATTGAAAGGTTGAACTAAAGACATTTCTGACTGACAACAGTGTTTATGTTGTTAAGACTATGAGATTGCTTGCTGGCTGATATATTGCGTTTGGGCCATGAGAAATCTCAAAGTGCTAATTCAAGTTACTGTCAATAGATTACCTTGTTTATATTAAATTATTCTTAACTCATATTGTTTACCATAACATTTTGGTATACTTTAAAAGAAAAATGTCAGTCAACTAAATGTATATGAATTAAGTAAAAAATTAGATTGCTGAACTTAATCATGATTCTTTTTGAACTCCTGAAGTTTTTGCTGAACTGACCATATACTGCTTTCCTATTTAGATTTTCACTTTTTATAAAAGGACAAGTGTCATTTTGCTGTAAAAGTTTACTCCCTTCTTAAAATGTCATGTCTAATAGTACTAACATTCCTGAGCATTAATAGATAAAATATATATATTTCATTACTAGAGTGATTATATCACTTTTACATTTGCCCACTTTTTAATAGTTCCATAGGGGTGGAATGGCATCCCCTTCTTTGTAACCTTTGTTATAATATTTGCTTTTTGAAATCAAAACATTCAGGGCCTGATTTTACAATGTTGCCATTACATTTTGCCATTTTCTTCAAATGAATATTATTATTGGCAACTTTTGGCAGCTATTTTGATTAAGACACTAAACCGCATGTAACAGTAACTGTAATAAACAGGCAGCTACATACTGCCCTTACTGACATGTTAATCCTTAACCAACCTTGAAAAATCAGGCCCTTGGACTCTCTTTTAATAAATGAATCTCAAGCTTGAGTAACCCAAGCCTGGTCTGGACCTCCATTATTTGGCAATCAGTCAACGTGCTAAATTCCTACCTGCTGGTATATAGCGTAGCACTGTAGATGCCGTGTCGCCCCTTCTCTGCCGAAACCTCTGCTCAGATTAGTGTGACAGCGTGACGGCTCTCTCCTCTCTCACCCCAAAAGCCAGAACCACAACTTGCGTGCTCTGCAAGTGTCGAGCTTCATTAGCTTGTGCTGATATGACTGGTTGTCCCTGGGAAGAACAACAGGGAGGAGCTCTGAAATTATCATCTCCATGGGTCCCTGTCCTTTTAACCCCTTCCAAGGGCCTACCCGTTATTGGCCATGGTCTCTGTAATGACCACCGGCAGCGACTCCAGGAGCAGGGAGGTGGTTTGCTGTCAATCTCTTGGGATCCAGGTGTTTCTAGGAGTTCAACTTGTCTACAGACTGGGTGTAAAACTGATTAGTGCCTTCTTGTGTGTCACCAGTACGTTCAATGCTATAAGGAAGACTAAAGAGGTTTTGTGGAAAGAATAATCTGCTTAATTTGTTGAAGGTCTTCTCATTTTCACTTTAACATGCTGAAATGTATTATGATTGCAATAATTGTTTTTCTTCTGTGGAATACAAGATGCCTGACTTAATGGTGGCAGGAGAAGGAATTTCTCAGAAATCGGTTCAACATGTTTTTTGTATTGTTTTTTCCAGCAACTGAAAGATTTAATTTGGTTATGTTCTGATGATTAATTTGAACTGGCAAATGTGTTCTATACAATGTGTTCAGTTTAGACATGCCTGCATCTTGTGAGGAGATTAAGTGTTTACTTCGGACTATATCATGCTTGCAAACGCATGAAACTAAGGTAGAACACCTTAGGCCTTATCAATTTGTGGTGACGGGGTGACTTTAAATCTCTTAGTGTTTTGGAGTGTAAGGGTGAAGGGTGTAGGGTGTAATTCAGTTCTAAATGGTTTCAGTATGGGTTGTCTGTGTTATGATATGATATCAGTATGTTTTCATTGGGATGTGCAGCTATTGTACAAGTCAAATTACTTCTCAGGCGGCTAAGAGTCCATATCGCTGCTGCTGAATGGAGTCATGAACGTGGGGTGCCAATGATGTCTGCTTAAAATGTCTCTCCAGATCTGCATAGATCTTACAGCATCTTTACTTTATTATGATTATCCGTTTTGGTTACCAACTACGCATTTCTAAAGGTTAATATCTTGAAGGAAACTGTTCTCATTCCAGGTTCAGACTCTCAAATTCCATCCATTTGAAGCTCAGACCTTGATTTCTGGATCATTTGATAAGTGAGTACCACTACCTTTTAATAAACTTGACGGTAACAGGTAATACAGCACGTACAAAAGCCCAGTGGGTAATTTCTTCCCTTCTCTTCCAGACAATATGACACTCATACTTTAATGCACTTTCTAGCTTGTACTTTTCTATTATGCTCTGAATTTTATCTGTACTTATTCTTGCATTGAAAATTGCCTTATTGTAACTACTTCTCTGCTGTTGGTAATTACATCTGCTTTGACCCCACTGCATGGGGCTTTTTCTTTTACACTTATTGTAATTTGTTCTGTGAAATGTGCATATTTTATGATAACTGTAAGTCTCCTTTAGTAAGGATGTCTGTTAAGAAATAGTTGAATTAATTCTACCAGTTTGCATAGTTTGAGTCCAACTGGAAACTCTCAAACCTATTCAGAAGTTGAAGAAAAGCTTTGTAATGTGTCACACACACACACTTTGACAGCTCCTCAACTTCTGGTGAGGTTTCTGCAGATACATATTCTCACCTTCTTATCATGCTTTCAGATCAGCAGTCCTGTACGACTGTCGCAGTCCTAAAGATAGCCACCGAACATGGAGGTTTAGTGGTGAGGTTGAACGAGTCACATGGGACCATTTCTCCCCGTACAACTTTTTGGTAACCTTTACTCATTTTCAACTCTCTCCCTGACCTGATGAACCTTTTACTGATTAAGCAGTTAGTAACTAGAAAGTGTGTTCCCAGATGGTGCCCCATATGTGTTATGCATTAAGAATTACATGTATGACTTATCCAGTTAGGAAATGCACTTTAAGAAAACTCCTATATACTATTTTGATATATTTGTTTTCATGTTTGGAAATCTTTCCTTGAAGCCTGGCCCTTGTTAAATTGCTATTGCAGACCAGCACCGAAGATGGCTTTGTTTACTGTTTGGACGCCCGCTCAGATAAACCTGTGTTTACTATCAAAGCTCACGATGGGGAAGTATCTGGTAAGAGAGGATTTCTAACTTCATGAGCAATAATGCAACCTGTCCTTGGATTTAACTATAAGTTTCTGTTGGCAAAACATAATTGACTGACTCATACAACACAGTGTTCCACCAAAGTAATTTCATCATAATAAAATATGAAATATATGTTTGTAGAGACAAGCCCTTCATATGTTTAATTTCAACACAACACAGTGCATTGTACCTTGATCTCATGCAGTTAGAAGTGTCAATATGTCACGTGTGTACAATTTGCGTTTTTGTTTTTGGGGGGCAGGTTTGGACCTGAGCAGTCAAATAAAGGGCTGTCTTGTAACCAGCTCTGCAGACAAACACGTGAAGATCTGGGATATCCTTGGAAACAAACCCAGTCTCATCCACTCCAGAGACATGAAAATGGTAAGTAAAAATGACCTTAATCAAAACAACATGGTGTCACAGTGAGGAATATCTGTAGATTCTTATGTTTAGTTATTGAATGTATATATATGATATAGCATCTCAGGCATGCACATCGTACCATTTAAAAAAAAAAATATAATATATTTGTCAATTTAACTTTTCTTTTCTTTGACAGGGGGTATTGTTCTGTTCATCCTGTTGTCCTGACTTGCCATTCGTGTATGCTTTTGGTGGACAAAGGGAAGGACTACGAGTCTGGGATATAAGTGATGTTGCAGCAGGTACTGTTGTCTCAGCCTTGGCCGATTCAGATTATTTAAGCACGCTATACAGTTTCACACGCCTAATGTTGTCTTTGTCCTGAAGAAATATTACATACAAATATTCTGAGAGGGGTGGAAGACACCTAAAGAATGTGTAACATTTCAAATTATGATTGTCTGGGAAGGGGGTGGAATAGATGCAAATGGCCTGCACTTCATTTATTGGTGTTTATAATGATTTTATTATTTTTTATTTTATTTGATTTCCTTTACAGTCAACACAACCTTTGGTAACCGGGAGAAGTTGGTTGTAAACACCCTTCCAGAGACAGCGGGGCCCAGCAGCAGCGGGACAGCCATGGAGTCATAGTTGAAGCCAGTCCAATGGAACCAAAAACTTCAGTAAAGTTAGCAGAAAGACCGTGGAGCTAGAAGACTGCAATCGGCTGCCTGTGGTGGTCTATGGCAGGGGTCTGCACTACAGCCCTGGTCCTGGAGAGCTGTAGTCCTGTAGATTATTACTAGAAACTTAAAATGATCAATACGTAGAGATCCAAATAAAATGTGTATTTGTACTATTTAAGCAAACAAGTTGTGCCAATTAAGCAATTTGGAATTCGGACCACTTTCTCTTCAGGACCAGATTGCCAGAGCTTTAATTTATGATACTAGTTTGTGGTCTACACCAGTGAAACAAAACTTCACTGGACACAGCTGTGAAATGTAACTGGTTGGAAACGTTTCCTTATTTTTTCCTCTCTCTCCTCTCTAATTTCATGTTCACTATTGCTGTATGTAGTTGCATTTTGAACATTTAAATGACCATAGTTGGCTTACAAAGAAAAAAGGAAAACAAGAAACTAGGAAAGGGAAGGGTTGATTTATTTTACTACTATAAATATGGTATTATTCCTAAATGTTACAAAGAAACCTTTTATAGCAAAAGGCCACATTCAACAGAATAAACTGATCATAAAATCATATCACCACTGTCTGTATTTTGTTTGTTTTGTTTTATAGAAAATGCACTTAGATAAATAGATAAAGCCATTGGAGAACAATTTAAGAGACCCAATCATAAAGGCGATGTACACAACACTGGTAAAGCCAGGTCATGATATCTAAGTACTTGTCATGGGGTTTGAGAAGAGTATATCTGTACCTGCATATTAGCCTATGGAGCCATTCTTTAACAAACAATACATTGGCTTGTTACATGATTTCATTGAAGAAACATCTAAGATTTTATTTTCACATTCTGAAGGCACATTGGGAAGAATCGTACCTAGGAGGAGAAATGTGCCTCAATTCCGCTGATTTGTACGGGCTACATTATATATGGCATTTGTGATTTTGAAGACATTTGAAATGTATTCATACAATAAAAATAAATGCAGAATAGTGTCTGACATTCCACTTTATGTGAGCTCCGTGTCATGACAGTTGGTCTTCATGAAAAAGTGTGTTCAATAATTATTGGGGGGAAAAGAAGTTGTAATTATTTGATGTATAGTAATCTTTAAAATTGCATTTTATAAGAGCATTCCATTGAAATCAAAACTATGACAAAAAACATAGGGAGCAACAGAGAATCTTTCTCTGTCGATAAGATGATAATTTTCGTGCATGAAAAAGCAGGCGGAGGTGTCTGTCCAGTAATACTGCTGTGCTCTGTTAAAGGTCTCCAGGCTGTAATAGTCAGCAATTTCCTAACTTACACTGTTGAAAACCATCTTCATAGTGGCTCTGGAAGAAAGACGTTTTTTCTTCTTGACCCAGGCAACCAGAGCTGATCGGACCATCTCTGGCAGGTAAAAGGTAGAAAGTCGTCATTTTGTCATCTTTGCTTTTTTTCCTCAATAGGTGGCAGACAGTACTGAGAAACATCCAACAATAAATCATGCCTGGCATACAAAACGATGCTCATAGGTATGTCATTTGTGGACCAGTTTAGTTTACAATTAGTGGAGCAAATGGCATTAACTGAGCTTCGCCCTTGTTTTAATGGCAGCATTCAATTGAACATCTGTTTAGTCCAAGTTTCAGTGATTGTGAATCTACAAATGACACATTTCAATGTATTGTGTCATGATGTATTGTTCTACATTATGTCATAAGAGTGGTTTTTGTTTTTATTATTATTATGATGATGATGATGGTGTTTGTTCACTTTTTATTAAGGACTTGTTGATCTATGTATCCTGTATATAGCTACGAACTGCAATGATTGGATGCAATCTCATTGGCTACTGTAATGAATCATACCTTTCTCTGTGAATGTAGATTGATGTATGGTGTGGGAGACGGATGCAAGGGGGCTAGATTTATGCTAGAACCAGTACTATATTACTGTACCGTTTACATACAATTTCCAAATATTGTGCACATAATCAGTGGATACCAGTAAATCACGTGTTCATTCTTAATGAACTTCTCATTGTCTATAATAACACCTTTGTTAAACATTTTATTTTTGGGCATGAATCATTAAAAGACCCGGAATTCATGTGTAGGTTTTTGTTTCCTACACGGAGAGTTTTTGCAGTGGGTTCAGCTTCCGGTGCACAAAAAGCATGGCGACAGGACAAGCATTCAGGTTAACCTGTTTATCCACACGATTGCTGCGTTTTGCAAAACAAAACCGTTTTCAAGGTTGGTATTGACTAAAAACTGTTTAATTTATATATATATATATATATATATATATATATATAAGTAAAGGTTTAATATCTACCTCTACAAGAGCGCATAGGCATGCATTCTGTTTCAGATTTAAGAATGTCAAGTAGAGGTTCTGGTAGGACATTCTGATTTATTTTGTAATAACAAGACTTACAAACATGTCTATACGTATTGCTAGACTGCTTCCAGCTCTCACATGTAAGATTATAATTTCATTTTTAAAGCATGCGATAAACGTGGATTGTCGCTGCAAATCATGTTTAAGAATCAAACTTATTGAGTCCATCTTGGATGTGACAAGCGGCCCAGGATTCTGTTCACACTCCCGTTAAACGTAGCTTATGTTGATCTCTTTATAATGCTGTACAAAGGATTCCAGTGCAAGGGTTATCATCTGACAAGTCAAGGAAAGGGGCCTACAATCACAAGCTTTTTCGATCATTATCTCTAGTTTTTTTTTTTTTTAATCTGTATCGTTATTTTCTTCTTTAAAAGGCATCTCATGCAGCCAATAGTAGCTAAAACCTATTTGTCTTGACAACGGGTTGCAGTTGTCCAGTTAATAAAATAATTGCACCAATAAAGTAACGTAGGGCTTGATTAGAACTAGACTGTAGAAATTGTGACGCTCCTAATTGAACTAAATTGAAGATATGTATTTATGTGAAGTGACATTTTAGCAGAAGTATTTGTTTACTTTTTCTATTTGGTTTCACTTCACTGTGATTACTGTTCATAAGCATATTTTTTCTAATTAATCCAGTTTAAACTGTCTAAATGCAATCTCTCTCTCTCTCTCTCAGCTGGAAATGTGAAATGCGTTCATCCTAAATCTACATATACTGGTTCTTCAGATGACTATGCCTGGTACGTGTGCACCACGGGTCAAACTGTGCTCTGGGAGTTCCCTTCAGATATTCACTGAAAAGGTTACTAATGAGAGCATCTGCAGAGCTTAAAGATTCAACTGCAAACCTGACATTTAAGACCTTAAAAAAATCTAACCCATAGAAGATTAAACTCTACCTTTATCTTAAAGTTGAAAATGAGAAATATGTCCATTATATGGCTTTGAAGTTAGGTGGGGTGTCTAATTCTTCACTTGGGTTCTCCATTGTCAAAACCCTTATGATGTGTATTGGGCAGGGCTTGGTTTGTGCTTCAAGTTTTAATAAGGAGGGACATGGAGGAAAGACTTTCGAAGTAGGGACTTCAGTTGGTGCAGAATTGATACCAGAGTTGACTTCCAATTTGATTGTTTAAGAAGTGTTTTACCACACACAAAAACATGAAAATGAAACAAAAATACAACTGAAAATAATTAGGATTATTGTGGTGTTTTGTTCAGTTTTGGACTAGGGTTTAGGGTTAAAATTGGGGTTAGGTTTTGGGTTGGGTTAGGGTTAGCTTTCCAGTAATCTTCTGTTAATGTTAGAATTTAATTTGTATTTGGTGAACCATACCACATGCAGTGGGATTCAGGTCATTGTTAAGGCTAATAGTGGCATAGCTATTGCACTCATCGAATGCAGTGGTGTATAATTTAAAGTCCGTGGGGCACTGCAATGCAATATTTCTGTTTAGAATTATTAATCCCAACATTACTTGTGTAGTTGAGATGTAAGAATTTCCTTTATGGCTGCTGGTAAAGTATGAGATCGTATCAGGCCAAATCTATTGTAATTACTTAATAAATATTTAGTCTTCCTTGTTGTTTAAACACAAAGTCCTCAGATTTGTTCTGGATGTTTAATTTGTTGCACTGAAAGTACATTTTTTGTTTTTAACAGCAAAGTTGACCTTGCCTTGACATCTGATGGCAGAACCATTGTGTGTTACCACCCTGCTGTGGACATTCTGTATGAACTCACCCAGGTAAAGACTGGCAATTGGAAAAATGCTGTATCCGAGTTTCATAATAGAAGGTTTAAGGATATATTAAGGAATTTGTGGGTGGGGGTCTAAACCATTTCCTGTTTCCTTGCTGTACAATGATTCCATACCTCCTGTAGCAAAATAACTGTACACTGTACACATTTTGTAATTTCAAACCCAGCATGTCTGTCTTGCAGTCCATATATGACATATGGTAACTCAAAGATTTATATCAAACTGATATTTGGACGATAAACTATTTTTTTTATTGCACTTAAACATATTCAACGTTATTAAATTCTCCTTATTTTGATGTAGCCAATCCCCAGGCCAGACCCTTTAACCAACCCTGCAGAAACGCACGACCAGGTACTGAAGACCCAACTAAGTAAAGAAGTTCTACAGAACAAACCAGGGCCCACTATTGAAGAGCTGAGTAAAATGTTTTACACCACCAAACACCGCTGGTATCCAGTTGGACTGTAAGTAGAGAATTCCCTTTCACATGTTCTGTATAAGCTGAGCTCCCTTTGTTTTTTTTTTTTTTTATTGCTTTTTTTTGGGCAAGTTTTCCCACCTTCTAGACTGTCAAGGTTATATGGTGGCTATATTTTACAGAGGGCAATGTTTTCAGATGCAGGAGAAGATGAACAAGTTTACAAGTTGGATGATTGTGAACAAGGCAGCTGGCAGGATGAGATTCTGATAACATTAATGATACTCTGCTCTCTGAGGCCTTAAAACCCATTCTGTGAAATGATTGCCATCTGTTTTTTGCCCCCTCAGTGACCACAGGCGACGTAAGAAGACTGATACTCCAAAAGACAGATAATGTCTGAAATCACTGGTGCCCAGAGAATGACGACTTCACAGTGTGTAAAGCAGTTTGAAACACGTGATGGAAAATATGGATTTCTTAACTGCTCTTTTTTCTTGTATATTATATTTCAGCTGTGTTCTGGAATTACTTTACAACATGTGCTCATTTTGTGTCTATCCCAAATAAAAGTGGTAATTCCGAGTGAATCTGGTTCAACAGTGATTGAAACACCTTCCACACAAGAAAAGCATATTCAAAGTGGTTAGGACCCACTTAAGTATTGGTAACCAGTCCTAGTTATCGGAAGACAGTACAGCAGGGGTTAGTTGTCAATATCAATTTATCACCTTCGAAAGACTTGGAACAATTGTATTTTGATCAATTAAGCAGCAGGCACACTGTTCATTTCAATCATTAATAATTTGGAATGTAAAAACCTGACATGACAAAAAGAGCTGTTTCTTGCTTGAACTGAACAAATTACCCATTTCAATTAATAAAAAATAAAAAAAAGTTCGAAATTAATTCTAAATTGATGACCTCTAAAGCCCCCAGTAACCGGATCATCAACTCTAGCAGAAAATAATACAGTAGCTGTAACCGATATTTCTGTAGAATTCGTGTTATGTTTTTTTTTTAAAGCATTATTGCTTCTAGGTCATTGTCAAATGCTAGACATGTTCAAGTAAGGAGCTGGTAAATAAAAGGCTATGGAAATGTTAAGTACCTTTGTCTAAAATTGTCTACATTGTCTAAAAATATGGTATTTAAGGCCAGTAACTGAAATCACACATCTAAATGAGGATTCACAAAGTGTTGTAGATACAAGATTGATTATGAGATAGATAGTAAGTGTAATATTAATCTAAACTGCTTCAGTTGCATGCACCGTGATTCTAAAATGATAGGCTTAATACAAATATGGATTCTAAAATGTTTTAAAAACATCACCAAAAAAAAAAAAAAAACATTAGGAGGGAAGTAATTTAGTTGAATCGCTTTTTTAAGGGAATAAGATCCATTTAAATAAACCAAAACTCTTTAAAATTACCCATCCTGTTTAAAATTATATTCAATTTCATGTAATACATGTCATAGTAACCCTATTATTCAGTGCTGATAAAAGTGTATTAATTGCTTTGTTGAATTAGGGAAACCACCCATTCATTGAATCTCCATGAGCCTACGGAATATAAGCCTATTTAACTCCACAAAACATGTTTTCAACACATTGTAGTGAATTTCGGATTATTTCTAGAATTCTGAATTCGTTATAACGTGGTGTAACGATTCGGATACCGCAGCAATCGTTTTGGGAAATGTAGTCTATTGAATAGAAATGTCAAATGTTTCCCATGCAGCAGGGCTGTACAACAAGAAAGCTAAAAACTGCATTTCCTAGCATTCCTCTGGCGCTGTGACGGACTTGACCGGAAGATCCGTGCGGCTGCGCCCTAGCGCCGTGAATGCAAGCGAGAGAAGAAGCACAGAGAGTCAGAGCTAAAACCGCATTAAGACAAGATGGCAGGACTGCCCCGCAGGATCATTAAGGTAAGTATCTCCAGCTTTCTGTACTGAACGGCAGCGCACTGACAGCTCCGGCGCCGAGAGGGGATATTAAAACAGGCGAGACCGACCTGCAGCGGGTCACGGGCGGGCGGCAATCTTGCGAATAAGAACATTTGCACTTGCTACTTCCGCTTCTTCTCCGCTTCAAAACCAGCGAGGTTGGGTTAAAAATACCTCCTCCCTGGATAAAGATGGCGGAGAAATGTGGCCCTTGTCCTTTTGAGTAGTCGTTCGAGACCAAACCAATGAGCTAGGGTTGATTATCCCCCCGAACACTGGGGTAGTGTGAGTAGGCAAGCGGTCTAGGCCATGTCGAAATGTCACCGGGGCTGCGGAGGATCAGAAAGGGGGGTCGTTTTTAGCAGCCGATTGTCAGGCGGGTGTGGATCCTCACATGTGAACGTGTTTTGGGATGTTTTACAAACCTGCCGGGCCGTTCACTGCCCGCGTTGGGCCCCGCTTTCTCCGTGGGAGTCGGGCGCTGGCGTCTGCGAAAGACGCCCTCCGCACAATGCGCCTTCATCCCCGTCCTCAGCTCCGGGGGAAGAGTGGGGGAACATTTGGGTGGTGCAGGTATTTTCCATCACGAAGGCCTTGCATTATGGGCGGGATCTGGCGGTGCAGGCCCATTGAAATGAATGAGATGAGAGAGAAAAGGCAGCTCTGCTGTAGGGGAACATTAACTTAAGCCATCAAGAATAAAAACGCAAGCTTGGATGTCATGGAGACCAGATTTGTTTTTCAGTATTGTACACCCGTGCTACTGCAAATAAGCTTTTCTTGAACTATATTGCGATGAAATCAAAACACGCTTCTCTTGGTCAGTTTTGCATGAGTCAAATTCATTAATGCACAATGAAACAATGCAGCTTATTGCAAATCGGCTAACAAACATGAAGGATTGAAAACTGCGTTATACAATAATAACACGCCTACGTTTCATATGCTCGAACGAAGTGTGTGTGGGCGTAATAAAACATTACGCATAGGGTCCGACAGTATAATCTTGAATTGCCACGAAGGATGAGGTTAATTTTTTTACATGCATACATGAACATTTGAAACACTGTAGTCTACAGTAGTGTTTTTTTTGTTTGTTAGTTTTTTTGACATGCCTGTTAAATTAGTGGCAGTAACATTCTAACAATTTAAACACACACGTGTCACTTTAAGTCCCCTAATAGCTCTAAAATTATTTTCTTAATGTATATTAATGCATCATTATACATTTAGTTTCATCTTCATTTTATAATGCTGAGAAAATTAGATTCAATGTCAGTTAATGCAAAACATATACTATACAAAACTGCATTATAGAATTACATTAACTCCTGGTTAGGAGTGAAAATATAAATATTGAAAATTTTACAATTAAAACATTCTTATTACAGGTCAGTATGTTTTTGAAAATCTACTTGGTTTCTTGCATTTGATAGCTGATTAGAATGCTATTAGTTTTCTCCATGTGTTTGATAAGATTCATTTTCAGTATAACCTCACAGTTATGGACCTAATTGTAACTATTTCAATTATACTGGTTATACTGGTCAAGCAAGCTGTGATATGCTTGAGGATACTACACACGTAGAAAGTTATTAATCAGTGGTACAAAAAATATTGATCATGTTGATTTAGAGGAGATTTCTCTGCAGAAGATACAAAATATGCAGATATCTTTAAGTACTACATCACTCTTTGATATTCAGTACCTGCTGTGGACATAGACAAGACAAGATTCTGTAGGAAGGATATTTATTGTGAAATGTATGCCAGCTATTGAGAGCCCATAATAACAAAAAAATAGCAATGGATGAAAAACAAGTGATTTAGTAGACATGGAGGGAAAACATCAGTTTTTAGATTTAAGATCTGTTCTGCTTGGGGGGCTGACATAAGTGTTGCATTTCATTCCCTCACCGTCAGCGTCTCACTGCAAGTTTTTGCTTTCACTGGGGTTGGATCTTCTAACCAAACCCAATATTTAGCGAAGATGTATTGGGTTCTCTTTCAATGCAAGATGCATTTGGCAATAATGCAGCTTGTTTTCTGCTGAGCCAGGTAATTTATTATTGCTTAATTGAGATTTTGGCACACACATTATTTTCAGCCTGCACTTTTAAGAACTACATATGGTTATAGAATATATTTGATGGGAATAAAAAATAAAGGAAAGATCAGGCTTATATTCTAATTTGTGGAAGTGAGTCACTAACCACTCTTGTTAAAAGGGTGATTAATGTCCAGAAATGACTCACTCTACCTGTGTTATTTTTTAAATTTTTCCCCTTTATAGTGCATTGTTTTGGCAAATGCTGTAATTCAGTTTATGTAATTTATTGGTTGATCTGTAGGTACAGGATCTGACTGCCCAAAATCCATGCTAATCTAAGCTTGGAATGAAGCTGTTTGTTAGTTAACCGATGGTCTGCTGAACTAGTTTAATTTTAAGCCTGTAGGCAGAAAGAAAAATAAAAGCAGATGTGGAGCACCTACAAGTAATGGTTTGCTGAGAAGGAGAAAAAACAACCAAAACCAGTAGGACAAATCGACCACACTGCTGCATTGTTGTATTATTGTTCAGCAGGATTTGTCATCACTTTTGGTTTTCTAAAACAAAAAAACATAATACTTTGCTGATTTAACCAGGCATGTTATTGTAATGTAATATGCATTAGTGACCAGAATTATGGCACCATCTATTTATATACAAATATTACTGAAATATACCTGTGGAAGAAAAACTACATAAAATATTTTGCAAACCATAACCATTTCAGAAGCAAATATAACAGTGCACATGGTTTACTGACATTAACTCCTGATGTCCAATGAAACTATTACATTACAGGTCACGTAGAAGACCCACTTTTTTGAATTTATTGCTGCATGTGTTCATTTTGACCAGAGCCAGCCAGCAGCACTTTTTGTTGGGGTGTGGGGAGTTGTTATATATAGAAAATGTGGTAGCTATGCAAATTAAGTGTCCAAGGCAGCGAGAGCAACACCTTATTTGCATTCATAGCACAGGTATTTGTAAATAATGCAATTCCATTCTTCCTCCTCACACCATACATTTGAACGGGTGTATCAAGGATGAAGAATGTTTGTCGACGTGACAATTATTTTAAACATTCATACAGACAAAGCATAGTTCTTAGAGCAAACAATTTCCTGGGCAGTGTTTTTCTTGAAGGGGGTCAGAATGAGACTGAAGCTGCAACAGTTTGAATTGAAAGAAAAGTGGTTCAACCTGCAAGGGAGAAAATGAATAAATTCTAAGATTTTCAGGTTTTATGCGTTTGTGATTGTCACTTGAAATTTAAATAAGATGACCATAACATAACCAATCCATAAATTCTCAGCCAATGGAAAAACAAAAAAGACATAATGAACTCATTATGAATGGTTAGATAATTTTCTGCTACCTCTAGTTAATTTCTTAAATCAGAAAGAACCACAGCAAGTTTGCACTTGTTTCACTTTTTTTTTTTTTTTTTCCCCCCACCTTTAACTCTTTTGCAGTGCTTTAGGGTGAGCTTTACAACCAGAATGAAAAACTCTGCAACCAGCACTAATCTAGTGCATATTTTATTCTGCCTGTTTTTTTTTTTTCTGTAACAACGTTTGTGTTCATACAGTAACGTATTGTTAAAGCATTCCAGTTATTATTATTTCCCCAAATTGGCCACTCCTTTAAAAAATAAAAAATAAAAAAAATGCACAGATTAAGTATTGCCAATCTTTTTCATAGTATTTTAACTCGGTGTGTTAAAACTCTGCATGCCAGTTCATCCAGCTTTACTCAAAATAAGGTAAGAGCCATGAAATAGCAGCATCTGTTATGGGTTTGTATATGAATGCAGGTTGCCTGGCAACCTGAAAATGGCACAAACGGTTTTAAAGTCTTTCTTGTTTTTCCATTATTGAATTAAACACAGGCTAAATTTAAAACATTGATAACCTTACCAGTAAGTTGAATTTGTTGTGCACAAACAGTATCCCAGCATCACATTTTCTTATTTGTATTTCCACTTTCTTTTCAAGGATTCATGCTAGTCTCCATGTTGCTTTCTAGTGGAAGAACAGCCCTAGTCATTGTTATGATTTTAAGATCTAAACCCATTTTCTAGAAATAACCCAGTTGAATTTGCTAAAGGTTAGACACTGTTCTTTAAGATAGAAACAATTTTTCTTCCTCTGCAGCATTTTAATATGCTCTTTCGTAGGTTTTATTTCATTTATCTTTTTGTTTGTATATTTCAGAGTGATATGGAGGCTTAAAACCACAACAAAGCAATGCTAGTTTTAATATCTCAGATATACAGAGATGGGGAGAGTGTGTACTAAAATACCAATAAATAAATAAATAAATAAATAGTCTGAAACCCTTCTAAAGCAGTTATGAATGATTGCTAGTAAAGGCCTCCCCCCACTACATTTGGGCAATGATAATACTGTACTGGTCCTGCTACAGTGCAGTTTCTAATGCAGCTTGCAGTCTCTTCCTCGCTCCCCATTCCAGTTACTTGGTCATTACAGAACTCTGTCCAGGATGTAGTAATCCCTATTCTCTGCAAACCACTGTATTGCTCTCCCAACTTTGTCAAATTACCTTGCTTTATTTGGGTAGCAGATACATACAGGCACCCCAACTGTAAAATTCCTTCAGTGGTAGCAGCAGTCCAAAATATTTTACCAAAGTGGTCCTGGTGATGATTATTGGAATGCCAAATCAGGACTAATGAACTGTGACATTATTTTAGTATTATTTTCTGTGTACTTAGCAGTACATATTCCTTGAAACTGCCTTAAAGGAAAAGAGATTGATTTTGTTCCTTCTGATAATTTACTGTATGTTCTGTGAATTTGTGATAGACAATCATTTTTGACTCTCTAGGAAATGGTTGGTCTCAGAACAGCATGGAGAAAAATACACTTGATATAAAAAAGGCTATAAATATAAATAACTTGTGTTTCTATGATTGAGAGACATTTTATGCATCCAGCAAACCTTTATGCCAAGAATTTAACAGTCAGCAACAAGCTTTGACATTTAGTCACTGAGAAAGAGGTCTAAGTTAAGGGATATTTCCATGGTAAGAAAAGGAAAGTGTTTGTCAATCATCTAAAAAGTGCTACACAAGATATGATTTAAGAGGGTGGGGATCACAGTAGATTTTAAGTAAAAAATCAAAAAGCCCTTCATAAAGGAAAGAGAACCGCTTGACAACTCTTGTGGCAACTGCTGTGCAATACCAAGATACAAGACTGTAATCTGAAGCTCTGTGTTACAAAGGTATTTCGGGCAGTAGTGTGCCGAAGAAAAGTGTGATGGCATGTTTTGCGGATCCATGCCTTGAAAGACACACCTGATGGATGTCCAGTTTTTAGCTGTACTAGTGCTTTTGCATTGACACTGCAATTAATTGTATTGGCTTCTATTTTCTGATGGATCTGCCAGGAGTTCGAAAAGATTTTGTTTGGTATTTGGTTTTCAAAGTTACTGAATTTCAGGTTTCAAATTGTATTGTGGTCCTGTATTGTCCACAATGGAAACAGTCACTTTCTACAAAAACATAACCTAACCTCTTTGACATTATTTCCCCTGCTATTGCAATGATAAACAATCAGTGATAATAAAAAAAAACACCTGGTGATGTTTTTCCAAAGTGTTTGTTCCCAGAATCCTTCAGCAAAGCAGAAGTGAGAAATCGCTTCTATTCCTGATTCATCTTGTTCACGGTTTTCCAGCAGTTGAGAAATGTTCTCATCAAATTAAAATTCTTTTGGTCATATACAAACCCGTAACAGATGCCGTGTATTGCATGGCTCTTACCTTATCTTGAGTAAAGCTGGATAAACTGGCATGTGGAGATTTAACACGCCGAGTTAATATGCCTTGAAAAAGATTGGCATTACTTAATCGGTAAACATTTTGTAGTCCTGTAATAAAGCTCATTTTGTTTTTGGATAGGCTCAGAAACCAATTCGATCCACTGTGTCAGAACAGTTAGTGTGACTTTTTTTTTTATCAGTATGGTTTTAAAATGAAATGAAATATGCTCCATCAAATGCACGATTGTCCGAATGTGTGTCCCATTTCTTTCTCTTTACATTGCCTGTTTTTGTTCACCGGCTATCTAAAACATCTTAAGAATTCTGTTCGGAGGACGCCTCGTAAACTCTTTCCATCCATGTTGGAGTTGCAGCTCCCATCTTGTCCCAATAGAGCCACTAACTGTAGATTTATTCAGACACTCCTATACTTATAATTAGGCATGGTTATGTTCTTGTACACATTGTAATATTCTCAGTTTTGCCAGAATGTTGTGTGATTTTAATTTGTGCACCTTTTCATCTCTAAGGTATCTGCCCTCTGCTGTAACCACTGTGTGTCACTCTAGTCGTGGATCTGTGCTGTACTCGTGCACACGTGGAAGAATAGTGCCAACAACTGCAGCTTTAAAACCTCGCGGGACACAGAGGGACAGCTGCATTTCCAGGACTGTGCTACCCTTGTGTGTCCGGTGATGTGACGCACTGAACTGTAAGGGCACAGGCCTACACTGTCCCCTGCTGATTTAAGGGAAGCAGGTGTCTGCAGTGGCAGAATCATTGGAGGGAGAGGCGAGAAGGGCTTCTCTGTGATAGTTCTCTATATCACTTAGTTTTGAATAGCTCGGTTTATCGTTTTTGCTGAAGTACCATTGATAGACCTGTTGTGGCATCATGCAATTAAGTGCAGTGTTGCAGTACCTTTGCTGATTGACCTGAATTTAGGAAACACTTAAAATGGTATCAGATTTAGAACTTGTTTTTGTCTTGTAGTAAGCCCACTATTGCTATTTTTTTTTAACCTGATGTATGCATGTCTTGCATTTGCTACATATTTATTTCTAGGAGTAAACATGTTTAGTTGAGCCAGGGTACTGGTGTCGCTACACACGTGTTACTGATCTAATCTAGGGGAGTGTTTAATCCTCTGAAGGCTGGAGGCCAGAGCTGTCTTGAGAAAAGCCCAGTTTTGTTTTCTTAGACCTCAGCTTGTATGTTTTAGTGAAGGTTGGGTTTTGGCTGATTTGGTCGCTTTCGGTAGCTCCTGCTCTTCTCAGTCTAGACATCTCTGTGTAGAGCTGAAGTTTCAAGCTTTTAATCCCAGCTAAGAGCAACACTGGAGCTTCTTGACAAAATAATTAGTGGTGATGCTCTGAGACAGTGTGGTGTCTGCTCCTTACACTGGGTAACACTCTGCATGTTTTCAAGATGTCTAAATAACCTTTTCTGGTATAAAACACTGCCTGTTAGCAAAACTTACTGAAGATGTAGGCAGTTGTTTTTATAGCAGACTGTTTAATTCAGTTAGAATTTTTGACTAGGCCTAAGTTAATTTTTGATCTGCTTTATCGCTGTGGCATACTGAGAGTAGTACTTACAGAAAATGCCTGGAAAGGCAAAAAAATGAAAGCCCTCATTGATTAAGGAGCAACAAAGTTAAAGGTTAGCTTTCTTGTCTAGGAAGACCAGTGTGCTACACTCAAAAAGCAAGAGCGTTTGCGATTTGGTTAATCAGATTGTAACTACAGATGTCAGCAGACAAATGCCTAATTTAAATTCTAAAAACAAATAATACAAAATATTAACTACAGAATTCTAACAAAACATTAGCAGTCTCAGGTTTGTTATAACCAGCACCTATACAGTGGCAACATTTGTGCTTGATTTTAAAATAATGATTTAAAAGGTAGCTGCTTTCTTGTGGTAACTATTTTACATGTGTCAGCAGACTTGTAGCAATCTGATTTCTAGCACTTTCAGCAAGGGCTTTCCGATGCATGTTGAAAAAAACAGGTCGAACCGGCAAGAAAACCGATTAATCAGAATTGAACTGCTGTGGACCTGGAATTGACCCCAACTCTCGTGTAAAGAGTTCAGCTGCAGTTTCTCATCACTAGGATCTTTAATCCACAAACACCCTGCCAAGTTTGTAGTAGGAAATATATGCTGGCATGGAAGCCCAATTTAACCATTCTGTGTACAGAAAGGCCATCGCATGAATAAATAATTTGAGGATTTGGTAAAGTACTATAATTTACCAGTTATACTGGAAAAAGACACCCACTTGAGACCAAAGTGGTAACCCACAGACTATTTTAAATGCACAGGAAATTAGGTTCTACAGCTTATTCATTCGTTACTGTTTCACTTACTATAAAGCTGTGATATCTTAGCCCCAAGAAAATGTTTTCACACTGAAGTGGGTGGCGAGGTCCTCAGATTACATCTCTGGATTGGGCCTGTTTGTGTTTAGGTCTGCCTGCCTGCCTGCAATTATAGTAACTTTATAAAACCTTTACAATTAAGTTGTGTGCCTTGTATGTTTTTTTTGACTCGGACATTTGTGGGAGGTTGTTTTTGTGTTTTACCTACACTTCAGGAATGTAAATGTTATCAATCATGCAGCTTAATTCTCTATGGTCTACTGTATTTTAGAGAATAAAATTATATGTCCAACTTTGTTTAATAGACTGTGGAGCTTATTTTATTTCTACAGCTTTAAAGGCAGGGAGTGACCACAGTCCTCAACTTTATTAACATGTACATTCCCACCTCCATAGCTCAAAGTTGTAAAATTGACATGCAGACCGGCCTGCCTCTGCCCCCCTCCAAATAAAGAATTGTAATCCCATAGTAGAGCATGAAATGTGCCTTTTATGAATATCTTGCATTATGTAGTGCTTTTCATCCCAAAGCACCTCAAAAGTGCTTTATTTTTAGAATGGCACTAAGAATGGATTAGGGATATGTATGCAAAAGTTGCATAATAGCTACTGGAGCACAACAAAATATTTTTTGGAATTTTTTTTCACTGTTTCATGATTTATAAACTAGTTAAATCTCTTATACGGCAGCACAGCAAAAGTAACATTTTGGTTGCTGGACTGTACGAGCAGCAGCACTGTAAATCCGATTTTAGTAAATTTCTCCTACTTTTCTTGCAATTAATGGCCAAGCTGCTTCCAACTGTCTGCAGGTTTAAATGAAATGAATTGATGGTGGTGGTTTCCAATCTTTTTAAATGTTCTAACTGCAGGAAATGAAAAATACACCAACCAATACGCCAAAATGTCAACCTTTTGTCATGTAAGCTTTGCTGAAATAATTTGACTTTGTGCTAGCATGCTGTGAAGCAGCTGAATCGCCTGACGGCAGTGTTGTCTTGCCATTAGCACAAAGCTTTTCCTGTTGACAATGCATGCTTGTTATCATAAATGATTGCTCCTTGTAAATACATATTGGTAAAATCAGCTTTTTAATGCTTCTCACGTGTCAGTGTTTTGAATTACGGATTGATGTTCATTGAGGGGCTGTTAAGATCAGAATTTTAAGATGGCATTGCAAAAGGAATTCCAAACAACATGATGTATTCTTTTCTGAAGTCAAATGAAACGCCCAGTATGTTTTTATTCAGTATAGTGCGACGTTGCCCCAGATTTTTCCCGCACATGAAGTTAAAGGGACACAAATTATTTTATAAAAATGTATTTAAGAACATTATGGTAATGAAGAGGAAGGAGAAAAAGAGAATCAGTCGACCTACAGGAGAGAGAAACTAAAACCTGCTCTAGGAAAACCGTTATAGGAGAAAATAAATCAAGTGGTTTTCAGGAACGATGATGAAGCTCAGCCTGGTGTGTGACAGCGCCCCATCTTCTCTCTTTCGCTCTTTTCTCTCCAGGAGACACAACGCTTACTGGCAGAGCCGGTTCCTGGGATAAAGGCCGAGCCGGACGAAGGCAATGCTCGCTATTTCCATGTGGTTATCGCTGGTCCACAGGATTCCCCCTTTGAGGGCGGGACTTTTAAACTTGAACTATTCCTTCCAGAAGAATATCCAATGGCAGCTCCTAAAGTTCGTTTCATGACCAAAATATATCACCCTAATGTAGACAAGCTGGGAAGAATATGTCTAGATATTTTGAAAGGTATGTGGGCTTTAACTCCTCTATTTTTGCTCTTCTTAGTTGTGGTTGAATATGGTTCCACCAGCGGTGCTTTTAAGTCCATGGCACTTGGTAGAAAAAGGCCTTTCGTTGGTCTTATCTTAGTTCCAAGGTAAGAAAAAATAGCCAGCTGAAAATGCATGTCAAATTCAGGCTTGGGTACAATGCAAGCTGTCTTTCCCCAGCCAATACACCTCTCCCTTCATTCCTTGGCACATTGTTACATGTCATTGTACAAGTGTTTTAAATAACTTCTAGCCATGATCCTTGTCTGACGAGTGTTCTGTGGTTATTTGTGATGTAGATAAGTGGTCTCCAGCCTTGCAGATTCGCACAGTCCTGCTATCAATCCAGGCGTTATTAAGTGCTCCTAACCCTGATGATCCACTAGCAAATGATGTTGCAGAGCAGTGGAAAACCAACGAAGCTCAAGCCATAGAAACAGGTGAGTGTTGTGTTTTCTGTCTGGAGTTGCAAGAACATAGATCTTGACTGATATGTATGCAAAACCCTTTACACTGAAGCTTCTAAAGCTGCATACTTGTAATGTAGTAGCCTTTTCTTTCTTATGCTTTGTATTTATAACTATTTAACCTAAGACCAATCTTGTACTCCCCCCCCCACCCACACAACTGCTTTTTAGATTCCCAAGACAGATTAATGCTATTTTGCAAGTCTTTTTTTTTCTCCTTTATTTTTCCCCTCTTCCCTTGGCTGCTCCTGCTCTAAATGGTTCTAACTCACTTTCTCCTTTCCCCCCCTCTCCTTTCAGCCCGGACATGGACTAGGCTTTATGCCGGCAACAATATTGAAGTTTAATCAGAAGTCAAGTGTGAGTGAACAAAACTCCTCCTGTTCTGCCAAGATCTCTTCCTTCTTCGTTTGCATTTAAAGGACACAGTCTTAGAAAAAGAAAAATAATACAGAATTAAAAATAATGTAAAAAAAGCAAAAAACAACAACAAAAGCAGAAACCAGACAACTACAGTCCATTGGTGATTTAAATGCACATTAGCAAATATTTGTCTTGTCCTGATTCACTGTTATAATGCATGAGCAGAGGCTAGAAATATACCACGTGGCTTTTTTTTACATTTGGTTCTAAAGCAGTGGCCCGCCTCTGCTTTTATTTGCATATAACTGGCATTGTTCGACTGTACCTGGAAGTGAATGTTCGGGTTTCGCTGCAGGAACGGTGTATTTTTGTGTTTGTTTGTTTCGTTCTGTTTTTTTGGCTTTGGTTTTCCTTTTTTTTCTCCTTCCTGTGATGATGCTAATGGTTTATTAAAGCAGCTGATTAGAACAACATAGCTCATGCCCTCTAGCCAGGTCTGGTTCACCCTTTAGATGCTTTAGAGAAAAAAGCTTGGCTTTTCAAACATCCAACTTAAATTAAATAAGAATAATAAAGCCACCTCCACCGCCATCACTAATAACATTGTGACTGCTATCAAGTGTATACCCTAATATAGGCTTGTGACTTTTTGTATGGCTTGTCTGGAGAAAAAAATAATCTGTAAATCTTATGTTTTAGTAAAATATTTTTTTTGTTATTCTATTTGGTCTTAGTATTTTATTTTGACTTGTTTTTTTTTTTCAACTTTCTTTTACTTGTCGTTGCCATACAATTGGTTTCTGAAAGCTTTACAATCTGCTTGGTTTTCTTGGATAGGTCATGTTCAAAATTTGTAAAGTATTAAAAGGCTCATTTGTGCTCTTCTATGGCAAGCATTTGTTTTTTTATTTTATTTACTAAAATAGTCCATTGCATTTGTCAGTTTTAGGAAAAGCGGAAAAACAAGTTTGGGGAAGCCTAGAAAGATGTTACGCAAAAAAATTCCAGGACTGCATGCCACAATTGGTACTTTGGGTAAAAAGGATGTACGAAATTAATTTGATTGTAAATCAATTCTTTATTAAACAAACAGGAGAAAAAAAAAGTTTCCTATTCTGTTAAAAACTGGTATGAAAACATCAACCCACCTGCATACTTTGTTCTTTCTGTAAATAAAATTTGTTGATTAATAAGAGACAAAGTTATCTATGTCTTCTTCAAACACTATATTTGCTTGCATAAGGAGATCTCTGAACTTGAGAAAGGAACAAAGTTTATAGTGAAATTTGGAAGATATTGAAACCCAAGTCTTGATAGCAATACAAATATTAAAATATTGTTCTTCATGCTGTGGCATCCTGATAAAGTCTAATGAGGATTACTGCTGGTCTGACTATTAAATAACTTATATATTTGTCATTGATTTGCTTACTGTAACTATTAACTGCCATGGTGATCATTTGTAACTTGTTATGCAGACATGGATCATTTTTGTTCTGTCTTTGTGTTGGTGATCACCAATGGCTCCTCATGTATGAGTATAGGGGGAAAGGCATGATGACTATTGGTGAAGAATTCAGAACTTGATGCAAACATTGGCTTGTCTGATTGCACAATAACCATCAAAATAATTCTACTTGAAATATTACACTTGATCTTAAAAAGGTGGCTTAGTGTGCGTCTTCATTAGTTCATTCAAAGCAATGACTTCATATTATGTGAGAAACGTTTGTGCTCTGGTTTAGGGACCCAGTAAATCCCTCTTCCTTCCCCTGTTTTAGGCTAAAGAGCTTAGGTCAGTAGTTCATAACTCATTTCCTGTCTCCACACTTCTGTCATAAAAACTGGTATATGCAATTTTTACATTTCCTTTGAAGTGTATCACCCTTACTTAGTCTGTTTCAATTTGGATTTCACCCGATGCCTCATTTATATCAAGGGAAGGAGCTCTTCATTGGAAAAAGTGCATGGAGCTACAGTGCCCGATTGATGAGTGAAATTTCATCCACCTTAAACTGCTCAAGACTGTAAAGAAGTCAGGGTGGCTAAAAAGTGAATTGCCTCCAGAGGTGATGCGTGGAGCTGGCCCCAACACCCACAGTACAGCAACGCAGGAATCAGACTTTTAGTAGCATTCTAGGTAAAATAATATTGATCTTGCAGTTCCCAGCTCTGACCACTCAGTGGAGCCATTTTCCAACCAATGCTCCTTGCCTGCTAGAGATGGCATGAACTTGTGAGGTACGATTGCCAAATCTTCATAGTTACAAATAAATAAAAACAAAACAGATTGGTATGTTTGGTTAGTTTGTTAAGGGTCTTTTTTGTTCTTTTGCAAGCAGTGTTTACTGGCCCTTGGAGAATCTGTGACAATTGAGGACAGATTGCCATGGGGCTTAATATGGGTGATAAACACTATAACTGGGATATTTTTAGTAACTGCCCTGTAGTGTTTAGTTGGGTTAACATTTATAGAGCTTTTAGCCAATACACAATGGAAACTGATTGCATGAATGGGGTTTACTGTGGCTTTGCATTTTACTTAATCTTGAGGAGTTACTGATGGAAACATGTATATAAATAATGACTACAACAGACAAAACTAATTGGTCCTGAACTACTACAATCATACAATAATTTGCAAAAAAAAAAAAAAATTCATAAGATTTTCTACCATGATTTATTTAAATAAAATTGAGGACCAGGTCAGATCTTTTTGAACTGAGGTCCTAATCAATACCATGGCACCACCCTGTTTATTTATGATATTTTGGCATCAGTTTACTGGCTGAGGACACCAGTGACTGCATCACAAACTGAAATATTGCTTTGTTTTTTTTTCTTAATTTATTTGCAGTTGTGAGTCCTCAAACATTTGTGTGAATAATCTAAACTGAATGAATGCTGTTCGCATGACAAATATCCAAGCACATTGAAACGAACTTGATAAAAAAAAAAAAAAAGAAATCTCTTGCAGTGCCATCTTGTGGCGAAGAAAGGGAAGCTTTTGGTCTCAGCCTAGCTCCCAAACAGCAGAATTTCCAGGTTTTGTAAGGAAGGACACAAGGGTTATCTGAACAGAACAGGAGCCACCATCAACACCTCTTTACTCACAATCAGAAAACTGCTTGTTGGGATTGTTTCAGGGACATGCTTTGAAGTGTTTGTACAATGCATCTGGTCAACGTGAGCTGTTAAATATGAAAGTCTGATAAAAAGTACCCCCATCTTCATTTGAAACATTGTTATACATTTAGTTGAATAGATATTGTTAATTGAACTGTACTTATCTTCACAGAGTTTTGTTGTGCAGTTACTTTAAGAGAAAACTGAAGACACACATGAAATCAAAACAGCCCACTGAGTGCTACACGAGATTGTGTTTTTCCCCACATTTTTTTTATTAATAGAATTAAAAAACATGAAACAGTCATGTGTGAATAACTGCCTGCTGAAACAATTCAACTTTAAATAATTCTATACATAGCATTTAAAAAATGAACAGCAGGAAATGATTTGCATTGATAAACAGGCAACTCCTTGAGCTCCCACAGCAGTCGACCCCTGACCTCTGACCTCCGACCCTGCCACCATCTTCCCACACTGTCCATACAGTCCCAGTTAAGGGCATGCTTTAAAACCTTCTCCGAGGTCCTGCCAGCGTTCAGGTCTCCTTACAGCAAACACAAAGAGGCTGCCAACAAAACTAAACGTGCGTTTGTTCATGACGCACATTCAAAAGCAGAAAACGAGAGCAGGGCTTAAAAATACAGCAAGAACCAGCCATAGGACTGGACAAAATCAAGAGGTTGACCCATTCGCAAATCATACACTCCAATTCCAGTGTGGATCATTCCTTTTCACTTCGTGCAAACCTACCACAAAAGTACCATGTTTACAAATTGCACCAGGCAGATTGGTTGACATTCTGATTCTGTCTGACCCTTAGTTGGTCTGCAGAACAGCTGTGTCCCCCCCACCCCATCTCCTTCATGTTAAAAACAGCTGACATCCTCCCCAAGGAAGAAAAAATAACTCCACAAAGAAGTGATGAAATACCTGTATTAACAAAGGACATGTATGTTAAATGTATTCACCAGTATGAATTACAATTACATAAAATTTCTTAATTTTTGGTACAAAGTGAATGTATTGGATTTATTTCTTAGCCCAAGCAGAACTGTAAATGCAGTGGACTTTTAGCAAGACCTCTTAGGTCACACTACTAACCAAATGTAGAGAAAACCCCACCTGTTAGCCTTCCATGAAAAAACTAAGATGATAAACCTATTGAGCAAATTTATTTAAATCACTTTTTTTAACCTACCAAAATAAATGCCCCATTGCCTTAAGATGATACCAGGGCCTAGACCACATCAACACTGACTTACCAACGAATTTTGAATGGCAAATGTACTTCTAAATAAAAATTGGGTGCACAAGAAATGTGGCTTCTAATCAATAAATACAAGTTTGTATTTTACGATTTGCAAGCAGGGTGACATTTTGATTTGGTTTAGGCCTCAGGCACAATGCAGGGCAAGAGTCAAGACCAGTGAGTACAAAACAAAAACAAAGTACAAAACCTGATTGTGAGAGAGAGAACATTTCCTTGGAACTCACTGTGGCACGTTTAAAGTTGCACTCAAAAGTAACGCTACCCCCGCAGAAAAAGATTTATTTACAGCAGCTTTTTTTTGCACAATGTTACATTAATAGAAAAAAAAAAAAAAAACATTGAAAGAAAAAAATAACAAATTATTTGTCGCATTAAGGTAAAAACCACACTAACCACTATTCCAAATTTTGCTCTTAAAATATTTACAAACCTTTTCGTGTTTTGCTGTCAATGTGATAGCGGCCACTCTATTATGGTGTGCTATTAGGGATTAGTGATGTAAAACTATATTATTTTGCCTTTTCAGAAAGGGCTGAATTAAGCAGAAGGTAGTCTTCCGGTCAGTGCTGTATTCATAAGCCTTGGGCAGCATGCGTGACCCTCATGTTACCCAGCATTCCCTCTCGTGAACAGGAGACGAGGACAAGAAATCTCCCCTGCGGCTGGAGCCCTGCCATTCACAGTTAAAAAACATGCGTGAATAGGTAAAATACTGGGGTGAGCAGTCAGTGATTTCAAAATGTCACATATTTTAAGTTCAGTTTAAGAAACCCCTGGAGATTGGTATCTGAAAGAGAGGTGATAGTCCTGGCCCTGTGCTGTACTCGCTGATAAAGAACGCATTTTACACCTCTAGCTAAAGTTAAATTTTCTTTTGTATTACATTTAATTTGCATATTGAATGTGCCGTGTTCAATGGACGAACGCACATCACATTCCTGCATGGCAATTGTTTTAAATGTAGCTTTTATTACAAGGTCAACCTTAGGTGACGCCTTCCTCACTTCCTGCAATTTCTTGCTTTGGGCTGTAATGCACAAATTGGGCAATCCCAAACGTGATTTTCCTGTAACTGCTCATGTCCACATTTTTTGTCGCTCAGCCAAGTGTCGTGTAAGATGGAGTTGCAAATGGCTGTCGAACTGAGGTAGTTTTTTTAATCCTGACTATTGCTGAATCCAAGGTTGTGACTCAAACAGGAGGCCAGACAATGTCGTATTTTACAAAATAAATATAAAGTCCGACTTGGTTGGATTATTTTATCGTTTGAATGGTCTGATGGAGCTTAAAGCTTGATAAGGTCATTAGAATACAGGTTTAACAGGGACATAAGACTCCACTCTGCTCCTATAATCAAGGTATCAAATATGGATCCGTTCACAGCACTTTTAAAAGACTCAGGGTTTTAATCTGGAACTCCAATTCTTATATCTGAGCCCCAATGACGGCCTACCTTCCAAGTTCATGAATACAGCATTTATTCACTTTAAGTATACATACAGCTCTGGAAAAAATTAAGAGACCACTCCAAGTTCAGAAATCAATGTTAAGTGGTCCCTTAATTTTTTCCAGAGCTGTATGTGTGTGTGTGTGTGTGTGTGCGTATATATATACATACATATATATACATACATATATATATATATATATACATACATATATATATATACACATACATACATACACACACACACACACACACATTTTTCTCATACATGACCTTTTGGCATTGTACTCTCCCAAGATAAGTCAGCAGTTTTTAGCACTTCTGAAAGTCCATTATAAGAAAAAAGATTTAGGCCTATAAGTTAGTTTAGCAGATTATTAAGGTTGACTGGTGTTTGTATTTCAATAGTAATTAAAATAAAACACCTTCTCATAAAAACTATTTTGATTATCCTTAAAGGCAGCACCATTTGCCGAGACAACAAGGTCTTCACGTAATGCACACTCCTGTGAGAAATCAAATCCACCTATTTATTTTACCAAGACCCCAGCACTGTGCTGCTCACTTCCTACTCATCTTGAGAGAGCAGTACTGTAAGGATATTAACCAAAAAAAAAAAAATCCCCCAAAAAGCACAATTTAAAAAGGCCTAATTAAGGCATTCTTAACAGAATATTAACAACAAAATTCCAGCTATGGCTTTGGTTGTTGAAATTGTGAAGTACAAATTACATATTTATATTTATGTATATAAAAAAAATTAGTGTCAACACTGCAAGAATTCATGCAAATATATATATATATTTTTGTTTGCCCGTTTGTTCGTTCATTGTTAGTTTTGTATGGTTTTCAGTTGTTTTCTTCCCAGATATATTTTACATGAGAATCCTGGTTCGGTTGCCGTGACAGAGAAACTGACCCCCTTCACGCCCTCCCAAAGTGTGTCGTCTTTCTATCTCCGCGACGACGGCAGTCCCGGTTTCTGTGAGGTCACATACAGGGGCGAGTTGTCGTCTGGAAGGGAGGGGACCATTGAGTTGCCATTGGTGGGTGAGCATCCCAGTTTAAGTTTTTCCAGGTATTCGGCGTGTACAGGTTTGTGACACTGTAGGACTTTTATGGCCTCTTCAATTTTAAACCACTCGCGCTTTCGGCCTGCAAAGGCAAAGAAAAAATTGAGCTTGTTATTCCATTGTCCTTTTAGAGACTGCAAAGGGTAAGCAGTGTAAAGAGTAAGCCAGGCCTGATTTGGCTAGTTCAATTGGCTGCCATTTTTGTCAATACATGTGTAAACACAGAGGGCTGTTAAATAAAATAAAAGCAATTGTCAGTGATGCAATGCAGAAATTTTATGAAAACAAATGGGTGCTTTATTCTTTAGACTGCACACGTTCAGATAATTTGTATTCCTTTATTTAAGAAACATAAAAGACTACAGATGGATCATATTAAATAATGACACTAAATATTCGGAGCTGAACGTGCTGATGTTTATCTAACCAACATGTTCAATACTCAGTTGAATCCTCAAATAAATTATGAGGGGGGAAAAAAAATAAACACTTGTGCAAGCACTGCAATGATAAAATATTTAACATGTCTTCTAGCAGCAGAACATGAATTGAAGTTATTCAAGGACTTCCTAAACTCTAGCTAGCTGCTAAAGTCTTGGATATCTGTGTAACATGTGAAGAGGTCTCTTCATTGCAGAACAGACTTAAACTGACTGAGCCTCTCTCTGGAAAAAGTACAGGGGCTGCTGGGTGACCCGAGACTGCTGACACCAATATGCAGAATTCCCAGCCCTATTTTGGAAGCATCTACAAATAGTGACAGTTTTGAATTACGGCCCCTTGTTTGTAAACATGCTTTAGAAAAAAAAAATGTTAATATATCAATATTAACACAATAATCACAACCATAATAATACATTATATTCGATTCCTTTTTATTGCAGTTTGAAATCAAATCCACTCCTTTAGACACAAAAGTCAGAAATTAGACGACACCGGCTGTATTTCAGCCAAGGATTTCAAAGGGGATTTGCTCCGTCGTATTTCATCATGCAGTTTAAAAGGTAAATGTTTTGCCACATGTAACGAGCAGATCTAAAAGGAGCGGCTCCTGTGCCATATCATCTAGCAGCCGCACAATCTTGAGTGATGTCAGTTATTTGTGTCACCTTGTCTATTGGATGACAGAGCTACTGGGCACAGGATTGAGACCCAGCCCAGTCCAAACAAAACGAGACAACTCTTGCTCCCAACACGCCTTCCTGGGGGCGAGTTTACCCGAAACATTTCATTATCCTGCAAGGTATCTGTGAAGCGGCAGGGCAAAGTTTAATACATGATCAATTATCTATTAATTTAGTTGCATAAACTATATTATGGATTATTTCAAATGCAGGGTGTGGATCATCACATGATTATACATAGTGTATGAAAGAGTTGCATAAGACAATTTAAGGGCCTAACTTTTCTTATTCATGAATTTATTGTTTTATTAAAGCACCACGTCATTGAGCGTTTCCTCTAAAACTACACTAGTCTTATTGTTTTCCTATTGACAATGAACCCAAACAAATCATATACAGTCAAACAATTCAAAAATGTACCTTGACCCTAAGTTGCCATGTAATTGCCCTTTCTTCTGGATTTCCCCCATTTTACAACAGCCAGACTTTGACCAATGATTCTCACCCATTCTTAAACACACATCATTACTGAAGCCTTTGAAACCCAAACACCAGGTTGTTTACCGTGTTATACTAGTATAATGACAAGTGGTTCAGTTTAATAGAAGGTTTTATTTGTAGTTATTGTGTTGTTTTTTTCTCTAAAGATGAATCACCCCTTGAAAATGACTACCTGGAGAATCAGGGAACTTCCAACAACAGAGAAATGAAAGCTTTCAAAGCTCCTCCATATCAAACACACAGACTGCAGTCTCAGCAGAGAACATTTTAAAATAGATCTTAAATCCAGAGACAGAAACCAGTCAATATCTGCTTTCTGTACATTTAGTTTCTATAAGCCCAGCATAATCATTTTCTCTACCCCCTAGCTACCGTTAACTAGGGCTGAAAAATCAATGTCGCAAGTCCCTTATAAAGTGCGAGTAAATATACGCTCTCGTTCCTTCACTATTTTCCTCCATCCCGCTGCCCATACAAAGTATTCTGGGTAGCCCTGGTTCTGCACTCTCGCTGTCAGTCATGTGTGCTGGCTGTGGTGTTAAGCCCTGCTGACTTGGGGTTTCTTCAAAACACCATCCATCCTCCCCTCAAGACTTTCTCTAGCGGTGCCTTTCTGTGCACGCACATGCATTGGAGGAAAACCGATCGCCTGTGAAGAGTTTTAATGGGGACACAGTTTAATATGGAGCCGGTTGCCGACAGAGATGGAATCTCTCTCCCAGGACAGGCATGCAAGCAACATTTTCCTAACAACATTTATGGGACCACCAGTGAGTGTGTCGGTGGGGGGGGAGGGTCACAGAGCAGAGTCAGTGAGCACAGCAACCAGCACTGCAAAACCTACCATGTTCAAAACCATCAGGTTTCAAGATTTCGCCTGTCGTGCAAGAAAATGAAGCCACGGTCGGGCCATTTCTGTCTAGGAGTAAGTAAGTGGATACCAAATTCAAATAAAGGTCTGTAGAAGAGTCTGGAGAGTGTCATGGGGTCATGACAACAAGGACGAGGCCATTCCAGACCAGTATTGGTGGATAATACAGTAATCGTGCAAGGTGTAAAGGGAAAAATAATAAATGTACACGAACAAAGCAAAAAGGGAACACACGGCAGGAACTCTGATGAGAATTTGAGTTTCGACAAACACACAAGAAAACGACTTGACAGCCAACAACAGCGTTTTTTCAAAGCCTCAAAATACAATACTCAAATTGCAGAGCAGTGTTGCTCCCATTTAGGCACTGCATATGAAGTGTAGTTAACCTCCTATTATTAAGAAAATGTTTTATACAGTATTGTATTGTTTAACCTGGTTGGTGGTCAATAACCGTCTCAACAGGTTATTTTTATAGGCATCATTAAGACAGTCTGAAGTTTAACTCACCCTATAATAAACTGCTATGTGCTGCTGTGCACTTGACTTTCAACATTATCTGAGAGGTTTAACTTCACTACCAATGTCTAGATAGATAAGGGGGTTGATATTTCCCTTAATTTGACCCATGACACCTTTCAGAAAATATTTTCCAATTGAAGTCTACTTTTGTTTTAAATGTTTTTTGATTTAAAGAACCATAGAATCTCAGCTCTGAAATTGGTCTCTGGTAGATTTGTGCCCTGTCCCCTTCTAGCGGACTAATGGGCGAGATAGTTAATTTGAACCAGACATCACTTTGTACTACCCACATCTTACAAGGAGACTCTAAATGGAACTACTTAAAATTGTTTCGGACTAGAAAGTAATTTAAACTGCACACCTTTTTTCACTCGGGTCCTAAGCCTAAGTCCTAAGTCCGGCAGAAGATTAAAAAATAAATAAAAACACCATTTGTTCAGTGGGTCAGAAGTTCATATACACTCACCTAAAGGATTATTAGGAACACCATACTAATACTGTGTTTGACCCCCTTTCGCCTTCAGAACTGCCTTAATTCTACGTGGCATTGATTCAACAAGGTGCTGAAAGCATTCTTTAGAAATGTTGGCCCATATTGATAGGATAGCATCTTGCAGTTGATGGAGATTTGTGGGATGCACATCCAGGGCACGAAGCTCCCGTTCCACCACATCCCAAAGATGCTCTATTGGGTTGAGATCTGGTGACTGTGGGGGCCAGTTTAGTACAGTGAACTCATTGTCATGTTCAAGAAACCAATTTGAAATGATTCGACCTTTGTGACATGGTGCATTATCCTGCTGGAAGTAGCCATCAGAGGATGGGTACATGGTGGTCATAAAGGGATGGACATGGTCAGAAACAATGCTCAAGTAGGCCGTGGCATTTAAACGATGCCCAATTGGCACTAAGGGGCCTAAAGTGTGCCAAGAAAACATCCCCCACACCATTACACCACCACCACCAGCCTGCACAGTGGTAACAAGGCATGATGGATCCATGTTCTCATTCTGTTTACGCCAAATTCTGACTCTACCATCTGAATGTCTCAACAGAAATCGAGACTCATCAGACCAGGCAACATTTTTCCAGTCTTCAACTGTCCAATTTTGGTGAGCTTGTGCAAATTGTAGCCTCTTTTTCCTATTTGTAGTGGAGATGAGTGGTACCCGGTGGGGTCTTCTGCTGTTGTAGCCCATCCGCCTCAAGGCTGTACGTGTTGTGGCTTCACAAATGCTTTGCTGCATACCTCGGTTGTAACGAGTGGTTATTTCAGTCAAAGTTGCTCTATCAGCTTGAATCAGTCGGCCCATTCTCCTCTGACCTCTAGCATCAACAAGGCATTTTCGCCCACAGGACTGCCGCATACTGGATGTTTTTCCCTTTTCACACCATTCTTTGTAAACCCTAGAAATGGTTGTGCGTCAAAATCCCAGTAACTGAGCACATTGTGAAATACTCAGACCGGCCCGTCTGGCACCAACAACCATGCCACGCTCAAAATTGCTTAAATCACCTTTCTTTCCCATTCAGACATTCAGTTTGGAGTTCAGGAGATTGTCTTGACCAGGACCACACCCCTAAATGCATTGAAGCAACTGCCATGTGATTGGTTGGTTAGATAATTGCATTAATGAGAAATTGAACAGGTGTTCCTAATAATCCTTTAGGTGAGTGTATGGCACCTGGTTGTGCGTTACCTCTAAAAAAAAACACAAGAGCAGTGACCTCACTGAAAACGAAGGAGGATTTAAGGAAAACAGTGTGGCTTTGGCAGTCAGTCAAGCACAAAAACTGATAAATAAGGATTCAAAATGCCTGTAGCTATCAAGTCTACTCAGCTTGCATATTATCAGTTCATAAGGCACTACTTTGTGTGGAATCAAGGTTAAATATAATGATGTAACAATCATAATGCAATAACTTACCAATATTGACCGAGTCCTCCCAGTCTTCTAGCGTCTCGGTCACTGTGAGAACATATACGTAGGTCCTATGCTTCCGGTCTTGATTCTGCTTAGAAAACAAAACATGGAAACTTATTTACTGGACTTGAAATTAGATCTTAAATAACTATAGTATAACTGAGTGGTCTATAATGAAGTATTGAAAATAATAATTATTAAAAGATATTCACCTCAAATACTCCAAGCAGTCTTCCTAGCTTGCCTTTCACACCAGCCTGCGTATAAAGAAAAATAAATAAAAAGAATGGTCACGTTCCGTTGAAGTTCATCACGTTCATCAATCTGGTTAGTGTTATTTGCCTGAAGGCGTTGGGCTGACCCAGACTACAGGTTTCATCTTGGTGAGACCACACAAAATGGGTGACTAAAGACTTTGAATCACAGACCAGCCATCTGAAACTGTCAGTGACCTTGGGGAAGTCACGGGGCACACAGTTGTTGGACTGAGCTCTCAGGCAGACTTGACTGGCACAAACCAGTCCCCTCCCGCTGAGGTGGATTAGTAATTCACCTTCAACACAAACACACACAAATAAAACACAAAGACGCATCCCCTCAGCTTCGCTTACACCCTAAAATTATTGCGTCAAATTTCTGTGCTCATCTGGTACTGTACCCCATGTACTTGGGAAGATAGAGAGAGAAAAAAAAAAAAAAAAGTTACATAGCTCCACTGAACTTGGCAGGAGTTCTGTCACACACAACCAATCCATTTCACATATCTGCCACAAAACAAAAATCCTGCACATACCAAAACATGAACGTGGACCTACAGGAACATATCCCCTGAAAACCTGTGAGCCGGTTTGGTTTTGTTTTGAAGAGAAAATGAAAGGCCAGTCGACAAAGTATTTAGTCTCTGTTTATTCAGGAATGTCGGATGAATAAATAAAGGGAGACTTGCTTGATGAAGCAGTCACAGTTGCCATAAAACACACCAAGGAGCCAAGCTGCACGTCAAACCATTCCTGCTGAGCTGGTGAACAGTCAATGCCCATGCAATTAGTTTCCTCAAAGGCCAAATTAAGTTTTAGCCAACCACTGCAATCCCTCCTTTGTGATCCACATTACTGCTCTCCTTACCCCCACACCAGGCATACATTCTTCCCGTTTTTCAGGTTTATTCCGTTTTTTTTCTGAAGGTTTATTAAAGATTCAGTCCTCACCTTGAAATTAACTGCAGATGTCAATTCCACCCCTATCCCCCTTATGTCTTAAGGTTTTAATGCCTCCAATTCCTACCATGGTTCAAGTATTTTAGCATATAGATTTGCATTAAAAATATACACAACAACACACTGACAATTATGCAATTTAAAAATAAAAAACTTGCGGTTTGAGATTTGGAAAAAGCGTGAGGAGGGATCTTATCGACATTGATCAATGTCTTGCAGTCCTAGTTAGTCTAGACTTTTTTTGACAATAATGAGAGCTTTTGCTGAGCCAGCATACATCTATTGCAAGTCTGCATTAAGTATGTAATGTAATCGGGGGCTGTGGAGCTATAGTATGGCGTACAGGGATCAGTGGGCGTTTAGGTGTCATCTCCGTCTGCCTGGATTGTATTTATTATGTAAGATGCTGACTGGTATGCACTTTAGTCTTGTGTGATTTGAATACGAGTTGTGAATTTTAATCTGCTATTAGCTGGTGCTAGTCCTGTAATGTAATCAGGGGACAAATTGCTTTGGTACAAAGCATAAATGATTAGCAGGTCTTCAAGGTCTGCTTCAGGACTTAGCATTTTCCTTTGAGACAGTTAACACGTTCATATTAAATAGGTAATGGTAACATTCTTCTTTTCTCAATAGTTTTTATGCGAGATAATCCAGGTGGCCATATTTTTACTGCCAGTGTATACACAAATACATATATTTATATACACAACTCACTAATAAGTGAGCATCTGATGATCAAGGTGCATTCTGAGTCTTGGCTGACACAGGGTCTGCACAACGGTCACTTCCAGCGGTAGCTATCACTGCACAAGTCCTACAGGGTCACAGTGACCTTCTCCAGGAGGATAGTCAGTCCCTTCTCGGTCTTGGACAGAACTGACTTGGCAATTAGATTGCTGCCGTTGAGTTTAAATTTTCACTCCACTCAGGATTTTTCCTCTGAGAAACGCCTTGTAACGAATAGGTGGATTTGCAGGAGACGCACTGGAATGATAAATCATGCGTGTGGGGTGGCGGGTATGCAAAGATGCTGAGGAGAGTCTCCCTTTTGGGAAGGAGAAGCTCCATACATCACCCTTCCCTGGATCCAACCGTCATTCGAGTGTTACCTCTCAATTTTACCAAATTGGAATAGTGGGCGGACTTTTAGTCACTAATATTAGTGAGATGGTTAGCAATATGATTAATGTGTTCATGTTATAGGAGAATCCCATATTAAGAGCCATCTATGTAGGTGCCAATATAATAAAGCACTAACATAGTATTGCAATTTTTTTTTTAAAGTTAGCAAGCATATTGCTGCCACCTGCCTGAGGATTTCTTTGTGAGATTACCCATAATTACCCTTTTTTTTTTTTTTCCTCATGGCAACAACACCCCCCGCCAAAAATAAAAAATCTCTTGGCAAGCAATATGACAAAATACACAAAAAACTACTGAAAACCTTCTAAAATGAAAGCTCTCATTTTCTCAGGCATGAGCTGCAAGTTATTCTTATGTATTTATTTTACTGTAATTATCACCTCATATAAACTGCTGTGTATTTTGATCTGAAACTACCAATTAGCGGCTTTCACAGACATTGCTGCCTGACAGTCCTCTATTCTGATTGGCCAGGACTGGATATGGAAGAATCCAATAACCGAGACCCAACATCCACACCTTGTGAGTCGGACAGTACAGTTTGTTTTTAATGTGTGTAAGTGTAGAAAAAGTCGTTTCACAGAGAGAGGTCAATGCAAAAGAGATCAGTTTATCCAATGCGGTTTCAGCGGGGCGGCAATCAACAGTTGTCAGATCCCCTTGACTTTTCACCTGTTCAGCTCTTTCCCTTATGTGAAATATGAAAAACAATAACATGAGATATATAGGTCAAGGTTTTAAAGTGGACCTAGTTCTGTTCCTACAATTAGGTTTTAGGGGTTAGGGTTTAGGAGGCCATCATCCAGCAGTGGATTGATATAGGCTGATGGTAATGGTGATGATGAGGTAGGTAGATAGGTAGATAGTCTCATCTGACTAGAGAACCTTTTGCCACGTCTTTGCTGTGTCTTCCACATGCATTATGGCAAACTCCAAATGGGATATGACGCGACGGATTTTCAGCAATGGCTTTCTCTGCACCACTCTTCCATATAGCCATGCTTTGTGGAGCACCCGGGTGATAGTCGACATGTGGACAGTTTCTCCTGGCCATGCCATTGGCCACTTGGGGGTTTCTCTGGCCACCAACCTCCTTGCCCGGTCGTTCAGTTTCGGTGGACAGCCTGCTCTAGACAGATTCGTGGTTGTGCCATATTCTATCCATTTATAATTTTTATAATGGGTCTAATGGTGCTCTGGAGGATGTTCAAAGTTTGGGATGTTTTTATTTTTTAATAGCCCAACCTTGTCTGGTGCTTGTCTGCAGTCATTTTGAAAGTTCCTTGGTCTTCATGGTGGGGTTGTTTGGATGTACTCTATGAAACTCTGGAGCCTTCCAGAAACAGGTGTATTTAAATGCGACACTAACTGCACACAGGTGGACTCAACTAATTCAACTAATTACATGGCTTCTGAAGGCTACTGGTTGCACCACAGCTTAGTTACGTGCGTCTCAGCAAATGGAATTAATAATTCTGAAAATCAAGACCTTTTTTTTTTTTCCCCCCAAACACTGACATTATGTAATACTTTGTGTAGATCAGTGACTGAAAATCTCCATTAAAATCAATTTTGTTTACAAATTGTAACAACGAAATGCACAAAAGTCCTTGGGGGGTGAATACATATGCAATGCACATACATACACACGCATATATACATATACATATATACACATACACATATACACATACATACACATATATATATATATATATATATATATATATATATATATATATATATATATATATATATATATATATATATATATGTGTATATACACATATAGATATACATATAATATATATATATATATACATATATACATATATACATATATATATATATACATACACACACATATATATACATATACATATACATATACATATACATACATACATACATACATACACACACACACACTCTCTATCACACACATACATACATACATACATACATAGAGGTACAAAATCAGCAGGGGATCAAATACTTCTTTCCGTTTGCCCACTTTTGACAAATAAATGATTAGTCTATAATTTTAATGGTAGGTGTATTTTTACAGTGAGAGACAGAATAACAACAACGAAATCCAGAAAAACGCATTTCAAAAAAGTTATAAATTGATTTGCATGTTAATGAGGGAAATAAGTATTTGATCCCCTATCCATCAGCAAGATGTCTGGCTCCTAGGTGTCTTTTATACAGGTAACGAACTGAGATTAGGAGCACTCCCTTTAAGAGAGTGCTCCTAATCTCAGTTCGTTACCTGTATAAAAGACACCTGTCCACAGAAGCAATCAAATCAATCAGATTCCAAACTCTCCACCATGGCCAAGACCAAAGAGCTGTCCAAGGATGTCAGGGACAAGATTGTAGACCTACACAAGGCTGGAATGGGCTACAAGACCATCGCCAAGCAGCTTGGTGAGAAGGTGACAACAGTTGGTGCGATTATTCGCAAATGGGAGACTGACAGTTATTTTGCGTTTCCTTCCTCGGTCTGGGGCTCCATGCAAGATCTCACCTCGTGGAGTTTCAATGATCATGAGAACGGTGAGGAATCAGCCCAGAACTACAAGGGAGGATCTTGTTAATTATCTCAAGGCAGCTGGGACCATAGTCACCAAGAAAACAATTGGTAACACACTACGCCGTGAAGGACTGAAATCCTGCAGCGCCTGCAAGGTCCCCCTGCTCAAGAAAGCACATGTACAGGCCCGTCTGAAGTTTGCCAATGAACATCTGAATGATTCAGAGGAGAACTGGATGAAAGTGTTGTGGTCAGATGAGACCAAAATCAAGCTCTTTGGCATCAACTCAACTCGCTGTGTTTGGAGGAGGAGGAATGACCCCAAGAACACCATCCCCACCGTCAAACATGGAGGTGGAAACATTATGCTTTGGGGGTGTTTTTCTGCTAAGGGGACAGGGCAACTGCACCGCATCAAAGGGACGATGGACCGGGCCATGTACCGTCAAATCTTGGGTGAGAACCTCCTTCCCTCAGCCAGGGCATTGAAAATGGGTCGTGGATGGGTATTCCAGCATGACAATGACCCAAAACACACAGCCAAGGCAACAAAGGAGTGGCTCAAGAAGAAGCACATTAAGGTCCTGGAGTGGCCTAGCCAGTCTCCAGACCTTAATCCCATAGAAAATCTGTGGAGAGAGCTGAAGGTTCCAGTTGCCAAACGTCAGCCTCAAAACCTTAATGACTTGGAGAGGATCTGCAAAGAGGAGTGGGACATAATCCCTCCTGAGATGTGTGCAAACCTGGTGGCCAACTACAAGAAACGTCTGACCTCTGCGATTGCCAACAAGGGTTTTTCCACCAAGTACTAAGTCAAAGGGGTCAAATACTTATTTCCCTCATTAACATGCAAATTAATTTATAACTTTTTTGAAATGTGTTTTTCTGGATTTTTTTTGTTGTTATTCTGCCTCTCACTGTTAAAATACACCTACCATTAAAATTATAGACTGATCATTTCTTTGTCAGTGGGCAAACTTACAAAATCAGCAGGGGATCAAATACTTTTTTCCCTCACTGTGTGTGTATGTATGTATGATTATATATATATATATATATATATATTATACACACACATACACACACACACTATAATATATAATGTATGAATGTGGATTCCGCAAGTGTGTCACTTATTAGTTTTTGTAAACAATATTTGTATAGAATACTCCCATAAATTAGTCACAGACCTGGCTCCTATTCCTGAATTGTGGCGACCCAATTCAAACATATTTTCTACTGCAAAATCAAGAACTGTCCAAACTGAAATTAAACATTTACTTCTGTAGGTACACAAACATAAACAAATATATTGTGTATGTAGTTTGTTGTGTACTTTTATTCTATGTCAACAGAATGTGTTGATACATTACTCAATTTACGCATTAATAATAACCAAAAAAAAGCCTTAAAACATCAACATAAAATGTAAAATCTGAAAACAAGGAAAGCAAGAATGTGAAAAACTGAAACTCCCATTTTATAGTATACTATAAATAAAGGTTTATCTCTCTGTACTGCTTTCATAAAAGTCTGAATGTGTATGTATGGCATAAGAATAATTAGAAAATATCTGGACGAGCTGACCTTCAGATCAGCCCATCGGAAAATAAAAAGTTTGGGGGAAGAAAAAAAAAAAAAACAATCATTACTCACATACAGTGGGTGGCTCATACCTTTAAATGGACACGGAAATGCCATTATGGATAAGGCATGGTTAAGTGAGTCACATGCAGAACGTGCAGGGTTGTGGGTTCAATCCCAGGTGGGGGCCAATGTACTAGAGATTGCTCCAGTAAAAACCCAGTTGTAAATGGGTATGTACAAATAATGTGATGTATTGCATCAATTGTAACAAGTCACCCTGGATAAGGGCATCTGTGAGGAAATATAATACATAATTTTTTTCTGGAAACTGGGATTTAAAAAAAAATACGAATCCAATAATAATACCAACATGTATCTATGTTTTATATTCTTAGTACATGGCTCCAAGCAGGCAGAAGAAAAGGAGAAAAATCCCATTTCAATATGGAACATGGTCAAGGACATGGCAATCAGATTCATATGTCATCTTGGGGAAACGGTATGAAAAATCTGAGTTCTGAGTGCTGAGTTTGGGTGATAAATCCCAATATTGTTATTATTAATTGGTGGGGTGTAATGGTAAAGCACCACAACATAATGATTAGAGTAGTCGCAGGGAAGACAGATCTGGTGCTTTTGTAGTTTTTCTGCTGCATTTCCGCTATCCAGGAAGTTGTGACATGACATCCTGAAACCCTGACATTACAAATTTTTTTATACGAATTTTAAAGTGTTAAAAGTTGCTTATACAATCGATTCTAAATAGAAAAATCCCAAACGTTATTCTTATTCATAATTATCAACACAAATCCATAATTTGAGGAACCCCATAAGTTCCCCTATCAGCTACAGTGAGAGAAAAAAGTATTTGATCCCCTGCTGATTTTGTACGTTTGCCCACTGACAAAGAAATTAACAGTCTATAATTTCAATGGTAGGTGTATTTTAACAGTGAGAGACAGAATAACAAAAAAATCCAGAAAAATGCATTTCAAGAAAGTTATACATTGATTTGCGTGTTAATGAGGGAAATAAGTATTTGATCCCCTATCAATCAGCAAGATTTCTGGCTCCCAGGTGTCTTTTATACAGGTAACGAGCTGAGATTAGGAGCACTCTCTTAAAGGGAGTGCTCCTAATCTCAGCTCGTTACCTGTATAAAAGACACCTGTCCACAGAAGCAATCAATCAGATTCCAAACTCTCCACCATGGCCAAGACCAAAGAGCTGTCCAAGGATGTCAGGGACAAGATTGTAGACCTACACAAGGCTGGAATGGGCTACAAGACCATCGCCAAGCAGCTTGGTGAGAAGGTGACAACAGTTGGTGCGATTATTCGCAAATGGAAGAAACACAAAATAACAGTCTCCCTCGGTCTGGGGCTCCATGCAAGATCTCACCTCGTGGAGTTTCAATGATCATGAGAACGGTGAGGAATCATCCCAGAACTACACGGGAGGATCTTGTTAATGATCTCAAGACAGCTGGGACCATAGTCACCAAGAAAACAATTGATCACACTATGCCGTGAAGGACTGAAATCCTGCAGCGCCCGCAAGGTCCCCCTGGCCCTTCTAAAGTTTGCCAATGAACATCTGAATGATTCAGAGGAGAACTGGGTGAAAGTGTTGTGGTCAGATGAGACCAAAATCGAGCTCTTTGGCATCAACTCAACTCGCTGTGTTTGGAGGAGGAGGAATGACCCCAAGAATACCATCCCCACTGTCAAACATGGAGGTGGAAACATTATGTTTTGGGGGTGTTTTTCTGCTAAGGGGACAGGACAACTGCACCGCATCAAAGGGACGATGGACCGGGCCATGTACCGTCAAATCTTGGGTGAGAACCTCCTTCCCTCAGGCAGGGCATTGAAAATGGGTCGTGGATGTGTATTCCAGCATGACAATGACCCAAAGCACACAGCCAAGGCAACAAAAGAGTGGCTCAAGAAGAAGCACATTAAGGTCCTGGAGTGGCCTAGCCAGTCTCCAGACCTTAATCCCATAGAAAATCTGTGGAGGGAGCTGAAGGTTCAAGTTGCCAAACGTCAGCCTCGAAACCTTAATGACTTGGAGAGGATCTGCAAAGAGGAGTGGGACAAAATCCCTCCTGAGATGTGTGCAAACCTGGTGGCCAACTACAAGAAATGTCTGACCTCTGTGATTGCCAACAAGGGTTTTTCCACCAAGTACTAAGTCGAAGGGGTCAAATACTTATTTCCCTCATTAACATGCAAATCAATTTATAACTTTTTTGAAGTGCGTTTTTCTGGATTTTGTTGTTGTTATTCGGTCTCTCACTGTTAAAATACACCTACCATTAAAATTATAGACTGATCATTTCTTTGTCAGTGGGAAAATGTACAAAATCAGCAGGGGATCAAATACTTTTTTCCCCTCACTGTAATTAAAGGGGCCCTATTGATTTAAAGAAATGTACAATATAAGTTGAGGAATATTTAAAAATAATACTATAGGAGGTGGAGATTGTTTTACATGCCAGCTCGAAAAAATGCATTTGGAACCACATTGATTAAACTTGTCTCTCCCCACAAACAAAAAAAGTCAGTGGATACAGTACACTGGAACTGGAAAACAAAAGCAAAAACAGTGACCCAAACACACCAATATACAACAGAGTACTAATCAGGACCTGACACTGTCCATGCAGTATTTTGCCTGGCGATCAGGTGTGACTTACGGGGTTCTGACAGCAGACGGGAGGCGTTAGCTGTGAAACTGTCCGGGAGGTCTTTAATTTTTCAGCCGGCACTCACCCTGCCCGTGTAGTCACGGCCGTAACATGAAGCCGAGGAAGGCATCCATCCCACGGACTTGGACAGAGCCACCATATTTCACACTTGTTGGCAGATTCTCAGTTGTACAGCTTATCAAAATACCTCGCACTTCTTCAGTGAAGTCACACTGTTTCTCAGACGAAGGGGGCATCTTGCATTCTCCCTATACAATGAGACCATACTATTCTATATGATGCCTTTTCCCATATATTTGAAATCAAAGGCATAAATCAGGGCAAGGTATCAGAACCCCACCTCCCTCCCACACAACATACTTACTGATACACCATGAAAACACCTTCACCCCACCCTGGTGAAAGATAATAATGGAAAAAAAAATATATAAAAAAATAAAATAAAACAGGAACAGGAACAGGAACTACTTCAACAATAACAAAACATACTCAATTGAAACACTACCTACAGAAACCAGTTGGTTAGCAATGTAGGTCTCCGAAGTTAGGAGCTTACGCATAAATTGAGCAAATGAAGCAGTTTGGGCTTTGTGGCCGGAAATCTTCATTATGCATTACATTTTCATTTAATTCCCCACAGACTAGACAGCTTCACTGCCAGCCCATCCATAAACATTCTACTCTTCCTTTCAGACAGTCAATCAGCACTTCCACCAAGCCTTTGTATGTCAGGGAAGGATGAGTCTTTCTCTTGCTGTCAAATTTGTTCTCAATTTGTACAAAAATCAAGCACCTGCCCATTACACCACTGTAGGCTTTCACGATGAGGTAATTAAGCAAGCTCCCACTTCACAAAAGCATGACGTGCTCTCTTACAGAGTAATCATTTTCCCTAAAATCTATGACTAGGGAGAGTTTCTACATATTTATACTGCCGTTTATCGTTTAAGCCATTTTATGTTTGAATAAGCAGAACAAAAATAAAATGCAAGGTGTTTGTTGCTAATGTCTTGTATTCAGATCAGACCACACTTATTTTTAGAGTCCCATCAATCAAAGAACAGATCAGATTCTATAAACAGAATAAGTCATTTATTATTCTGGGTTTTATAACAAAAACCTAGTGACCAGAGTAAACAGGATGAGATAACAGCACTATTTAATCTGGGTTTCTTCTATGAATTTTAAACTTGATATGAAAACCAACTTAAGAGATACGAGGGAGAGCAGATAATTGTCCATTTAAAATGTCTACATACACACAAATCCATTATAAATAATGTCGATATGTTGCAAAAAAAACCTCATGAAGATAAAATTGTATTGCCTGTATACAATTTTCTGCTGAATAAAATGTGTTATAATGCATGCAACCTCTTACTGGTCTCCTGGATTTGTTTACATATAGGTATTCAAGATTTTTTTCAATCGCAACAACTTTAATATTCTCTATGGAAATTCGCATAGCATAATGGTCCATTGTGTCATATATGGATGTAGTAACATCAGCTGAAAAGATTGTATATTGTATATAAACAAATATTGCTTTGGAGGCAATGTACCCACTTTTGCAGATAGCGGCAAACCGGCCAGTGCTACCGGGAATGACAGCCAACTAGCACAAGTGTCACGTGCTCCGAGCACTTCTTAGTATCTGATTTTGAAGTTCACATGAATGCAAAGTAGTATTCCAATGCACAAGCAAAGCTCTTCTCATGGGTTGTTCCCAGTCATAAATCAACAGTCCCTAACAGTGATGACCTTGGCCGCGTCTCTATGCATGGAGAGTGAGTCAAACATATCTTGGACAAAAATAGTTAGCTCTGTAAAACCATGACCTGTCCATAGTGGAAAAAAGGCAAACAAAACGAGAAATGATCTTGTATTTCATATACTAGTCTGAATATGAAATGTTAAAACATAGGCCTAATGTTTGTTATACTTTTCACCCTAAGCTACTATTAATTTAGGCCATATATTCTTTATACATCTCTATATGAAAGACAACTAGTATACACTTCTTCCTTAAGTACAAATTCAACATCACCTACAACCGGATTGTACAACAAAAGACATGTTGTGTGTATGATGTCATGATCATGTCATTTTTCAGCATTCAGAAACCCATTGTTTCTCCTTTCATGAACAATAGTTATTAGACTAAGTGAACCCGTAAATAAATACATTTGATTAAATGTAGGGTGACAGTTCTTTCCTCTTTGACTATGGGCCTAATTTTCCAAGGTTGGTAAATGATTCACTCCGGAGTAAGACCCTCAGTGTGAAGTCAGTTATTTTGATAAAGCAAGCTTTCAAATTAAGGGGGCTATTTGAAACTGTTTTGGGTGAGGAACTTACCTCTTCATAGACCTCACGTACTGCTGCTCCGCCGGGCTCCTCCTCGGGCTCCATGCCTCCCCCCGGCACGATCCACTGGTCTGGGTGCCGACTGCTGCTGACCAGCAACACCTGGGACACAGGAATGAGGTTAGTGCTGCAGACACAACCAGCAACAGGACAGGACAGGCAGAGAGAGAGAGACTGGGGCAACAATTACATTAATAAATACACTCACCTAAAGGATTATTAGGAACACCATACTAATACTGTGTTTGACCCCCTTTCGCCTTCAGAGCTGCCTTAATTCTACGTGGCATTGATTCAACAAGGTGCTGAAAGCATTCTTTAGAAATGTTGGCCCATATTGATAGGATAGCATCTTGCAGTTGATGGAGATTTGTGGGATGCACATCCAGGGCACGAAGCTCCCGTTCCACCACATACCAAAGATGCTCTATTGGGTTGAGATCTGGTGACTGTGGGGGCCAGTTTAGTACAGTGAACTCATTGTCATGTTCAAGAAACCAATTTGAAATGATTCGACCTTTGTGACATGGTGCATTATCCTGCTGGAAGTAGCCATCAGAGGATGGGTACATGGTGGTCATAAAGGGATGGACATGGTCAGAAACAATGCTCAGGTAGGCCGTGGCATTTAAACGATGCCCAATTGGCACTAAGGGGCCTAAAGTGTGCCAAGAAAACATCCCCCACACCATTACACCACCACCACCAGCCTGCACAGTGGTAACAAGGCATGATGGATCCATGTTCTCATTCTGTTTACGCCAAATTCTGACTCTACCATCTGAATGTCTCAACAGAAATCGAGACTCATCAGACCAGGCAACATTTTTCCAGTCTTCAACTGTGCAATTTTGGTGAGCTTGTGCAAATTGTAGCCTCTTTTTCCTATTTGTAGTGGAGATGAGTGGTACCCGGTGGGGTTTTCTGCTGTTGTAGCCCATCCGCCTCAAGGTTGTACATGTTGTGGCTTCACAAATGCTTTGCTGCATACCTCGGTTGTAACGAGTGGTTATTTCAGTCAAAGTTGCTCTTCTATCAGCTTGAATCAGTCGGCCCATTCTCCTCTGACCTCTAGCATCAACAAGGCATTTTCACCCACAGGACTGCCGCATACTGGATGTTTTTCCCTTTCCACACCATTCTTTGTAAACCCTAGAAATGGTTGTGCGTCAAAATCCCAGTAACTGAGCACATTGTGAAATACTCAGACCGGCCCGTCTGGCACCAACAACCATGCCACGCTCAAAATTGCTTAAATCACCTTTTTTTCCCATTCAGACATTCAGTTTGGAGTTCAGGAGATTGTCTTGACCAGGACCACACCCCTAAATGCATTGAAGCAACTGCCATGTGATTGGTTGGTTAGATAATTGCATTAATGAGAAATTGAACAGGTGTTGCTAATAATCCTTTAGGTGAGTGTATATTAGGAGTATTAAAGGCTCATTAATATGAAAGCTATTCCCACCAAAGTAACTTCTTCCAAGGCCAATTTTAATTTAAAGCTGTATTTTTTTTAATAGGTCAACCACTTTAGAAAGGCCTGGCAGAAGGCAAAAAGAATGAGTTTTCCACCTATTTCATAACAGATCTGCTGTAACTATTAATATCTCCCTCCAGAATTTGCAGCAGCTCATACAAGATAATACTATAAACAACTAACCGATGCCATATGTACAGTTTCACAGGTCAGCTAAAACAGCTTAAAATAAACTCCTACCAACGTGGACCACATATTCCCCACAACCAATGCATTAGCTAAGTTGCCAGGGGGGAAATCTCTCTCAAAGTAAATCACAGCTACTGCGCAAGTGTGTTTTGACAGAAAAAAAAAATGTACAGCCAAACTCAATCAATCATTAGGTCAACAATGTAGAAACATTAATACAAAAAACTGTTGCTGTAATATACGCTTGGTGCAGAATGTCCAATTCAATTATTTTGCTGCTTCAGGGTTATTCCAGCTCTGTTACCGGGGGTACCCACATCACGTGCCCCAGCTATCATTCCTGAAGCAGTGGGTTTAATTCCATGCCAATGCCAAGTGTGGCAATCTCCCATTTCTTGACCAGCAGAACCAACCCAATTCCTTCACATTCTTTTCAGACAGTCTACCCTTTACCCAAGGAAAAGACAATAACTGTGCCTAAAAATATATGTATGAGAAACCATAAGGATAACAGTAGCTGAATATCTGAGTGTGCAAGAAAGAGAAAGGTGATTAACAGGCGATCCAAGAAGTAGCTCAAAGTCAAGTGCCGCGATTCTGTTCAGGAGCCCTGTTGCGTTTTCCTTTTTGTCGTCACTCTGAAAACAGACGACCTCCAGAGAATTAACATTAGCATTCAGTATTAATGTTGCTGAAATAAATAATCCACACTCCCAAAATCTCAAAAGGAAAGCAAAATGACACACTCCATTTCATTAGCAACAGGTGTGAGCACCCTAAAAAATTCACTCACTTAAAAACAAGCTCCAGTCTGCCCTACACTAGGTTAGTACAACAGAGACCTCCAAAAAATAAAAACAACATTCAATTAGGGACCACTGGAAGTGTATTGAAAGAGACTACCTTTATGTCTGGTACCAAGGGTGGAAGGGGAGGTACTGTTGTAGTTGCCATGGTTACAATGCATCACTATGGATTACATTAGGTCTCATTCAATGCAAAGCTGACATAATTAAGTCTTGCATTAAAAGGCCAGCTAATGTGCATGAAAAGGTGATTTACAGAAGAAAGCAGACTGCTCTGAGAACAGTACTGCAAATAATATAATTAGAGATAGGCAGCCTAATGGCATGCGATCAAAAATAAATAAATAATTAAAAGCTGAGGATAAAATTAGATTTCTGAGGGGCAAGAGAGGCTTTTGCTCAAAAGCATATGAACTGCTGACTTAGGATGTGCAACGTTGGCCAAAATCGGTTTGTTGAAAATCAACTGTTAAATATAAGGTGCAATGACAAGAAATTAGGTGATTATATAACGAACTACAAGAACAGTCCTTGAAAGTGCTGCTTGAATCCTTATGCTTTGAATTCTTCGACTTTTTGAGAAACTGTGCATCAATACATATTTTTGTGGTTAACTCAGGAGTAACAAGTCACTTGTCTTTTGGTTCGTTTGTGTTGGTACTTGGTTTGTGTGACAGGGACTTGAAAAGGATTTCTCACTTCACAGAACTGACCTGCCTCTTGCCAAGGACCCAAGCTGAGCTCTCTGCTGCTGTTAGGGTGTCGGTCTTGTTTAACAAGGACGCTTCACGTGTCATCACAGCAGGGGGCAAGCTGCCTGTGATATTGAGCAACAGCTTACAGGTTTAGTCTTCCCTTGTTTCTACGAAATGCTTTAGATTGAATAGAGTTTTTTTACCTCACACAGAGAGGGAAAGAGGTCAAGAAGGAAAAAGAAAGCAGGAGATGACTTTTAAAGAAAGAAGGAGGGAGAAAAAAAATTTGAAGGAAAAAAAGGTAGAGAGAAAAGAGAAGATTTGAGAGGAAGAGAAAAGACAGATGGAGGAAAATTAGGGAAAGTAAAAAAGGGAAAGAAAAAGAAATACAGAGAGGCCTGCCAGGTCTATGGGAGCATAAATAATTGACCACTTTTAAGGAAAAGCAGCACGCTAAGCTGCAGTAGGCGTTTCCAAACACAGACTGCGTTACCCTGCTGCCTATGGGTCGACTTTACGAACAGGGAGAGTGCCCCAGTCCCTGGGCAGGGGTGTAAACAGTGGTGGCCAGCCCGGGCTCTGTTGGCTGCAGCAGGCCACCCCTGTTTTGCTGATTAAAGAAGCCCAGCGTGCAGTCATGTGAAAGTAAATCACAGAACTGCTGAGCAGCAGGATGGCTGCATTTCTTTCAAACCGCACGGATGCTTTTGCAAAAAAACATGCAATCAGCATTTACCTTTCTGCGTGGAAAATCAAAAGCTTAGCCTGGCTCTTAGTCAACAGAGAGAGACCGTCATGAATGCACGCATGCCTGTATTTAAATCCCTGCTAGTGGCATGGACTGTGAATCTGTCTACATGGCCTTTGTGAATGGGTGCATTATGGGTGCATGAATTAAGAATACTGGTAAGATACTCACTTACCCCACCAGCACTTTAAACATGCAAGACAAGTTGAGAAGATGCCTCCTAAAATGGCAGAAGTTTTACAGAAGGGTGTAGTCTTATGCTAAATCAAACAAGACTTTCAGGAGGGGTCTGAGGAAGATTGGGTAGTCTTCTGCATTTTTTCCCCACTAGGTTGAACATTAATATTAAACTTCATAATGTTAATATAATACATCAAATTTATCCGATCGCAAAATACTGCTTGACCTTTTTAAATCAGGGGATAATACTTTCAACCTATAAAGGTTTGCAGGAAAGGAAACACTACAGACATGAGTCCTGTCCAGGTTTCTACTTGGGTGGGGGTGCCTCTGACAGCAGATGGACCGGCACCGAAGACAGGTGTCCTTCACAGGCAGAAAATGGCTTCCTGTCACCAGTCCAGCCCTTGACCCATCTGCCTGCCCATTGTTTTTTTTCCACTGCAATTCCTGTTCAGTACTAGGGAAATACAAAAGTAAGTCGATACAAATCACAAGAGAACACTGCAGTGGAACCGCACTTAAAAAGGCTGTCAACCCCCCCTCCCAATCACATTTAGTTCTTATTAAACAATATCAGTTAGATCCTCATTTGTGCCAATTGTTTTCATTTTGAAGGGAGCCTCCCCCCACCCCTCTCCAAACCATATACAATGTCTTGAGAACAGCAGGTGCGAGACTAATGAGATCAGTTTGTTATGTTGCATCCGAGTGCTCGCTTATCTGTTGCTTTACATTGGCTTTGATGAGATGAGCATCATCAACATCAATTAAAAAAAAAAAAAGCCTTTACCCTCAATGTGTTATTTGTAAAAAAAATTATACAAAAAAATAAATAAAAAAAAATACAAAAACCAAATGTGCCTTTCATTAAAGGATAATGACTATAACTCAAAACAACAGAACTGCTGCAGAATTATTCTGCACGAGAATACCTCAGAATCAGACAAAATGAATGAAGGAATAAACCCACTTTATTAATCTGTGTACTAGACATGCTGGAAAGCACAGAGAATTGAAGGTCAACAGACCTACCTACAGTACCGTGCTGATTTGTTTTCCTTAGAAGACAAGGCAAGAGCACCAAGAAGCGATTTAGGCTATACTTCCTTTAATTAAGCATCTAAAAACTGCTGACCTATGCAGTGGCCTCCCATTCCCCCCACCCACCATGTCATTTCCCCCCCCCCCCCTAGGTTTTCAATATTCACATTCCTACACTGCACAGCCCCTTGCTAACCAGGATTCCTTAGCAACAGCAGGTACTGATGGGTATTGATGGCGATGATGACACCGCCTTCGTCACCCTCTGTGCAATTTCCTGTAACCTTCAAGCGACCGTGTTTCTTGATAGCTTCAATACAATGGTGGCTTTAAATCCAGAAATCAAAATGAAATGCAACAAAAAGGCCTAGTAACCACCATGGAGATGGCCAGGTACTTGACAACAGCAAGCAAAGCACAATAGACACAATCCAGTTTAATCTAAATCGACAGGAACAGCTTGATTTTCCTCCTCTTCAACACCTGGCCACCAGTGCTACTTCAAAAATGCTACTTCAAAAATGCTACTTCTTGCATTTACTATAGCAGTGTAACATTCTGTTATGGGCCTGGCTACCATGTACCCAGTTTACACATGTTGGAAACAAACACCCATTTCCTGTTATTGGAGCTTCAAAGTGTGAAATGTATACATTTTTCTTGCCGACTGGAATATCACGTTATTTATGCGAGCAACAAAAAGGAGGGGGAGGGGGAAATAAATAAAGTAAAATATGTACAGCAGCAGGTGTCTGAACTTGGGGTGTGATCAATAATTGGTTTTAAATGTTTAAAAAAATCATACATTGTCAGGGAAGACCATATTTTTTCCCCATGGCCACTTGGCATGTCCCCTGGGTGACAGATTTTGTCCCTGCAAAATTGCAGACAGGAGGACAAAATCTAAATCTGAAAAGTGAAGGAGGGTGCACATTTAGGGGAGTATAAAAAGGAAAAATAAATGTAAGACTTCAAGTTATGCATTTTAATTTGCTGTCTATATATATTCCAAAGGCGCCTTGTATACCAAAACACTGCCAATGCAGGCTGAATGGAGAGAACTTTGTTTGGCTATTTTTAATAGTGGCAGTCCAATTCAAAACAACTTTTAGGCTTTCATCCCTCCTATAAAACCCTGTCCAACCCACTTCAACACTCCAAACCCCCGCCAATATGTGCAAATAAGAGGGAATCCAATGGGAGTATTAGCCATTATGAAAACCCTACTGTACTTTCCAAGTTTATAGTATGTTCTCCCTGCTGTGAAATTTGCCACAGTACAGTATTCCAGAAGACTTCATACTTGTGCTTACGTGCAGTTTACATTAGCAATGTGCACAACTATCATAGGCCATTATCCTCAAGTGAAAGGGGTCTGCGGCATGGTCACACTCCGCTCCTCCGCTACAGCAGCAGCCCCTGACCTCCGAGACAGAGACAGAGACAACCATTCTATAACATTTTTCTATACATATTTTTGTACTATAGTATAAATACTGTTGTTTTGACGTGTTGTTCTCCCATCCTTTATAGTAGATATTCATGAAACAAGAAAACATTTTGTAAACTCCAAACTCTTTATTAATCTCCTGATACTCATTCTTGATGACAGACTATTTCCATTGCTCTGTCTGGGATCTGAGTTTTGAGTTCCTGTCATAAGTGTTTGCCTGCACATTGATTTACTGGTACTTTTCCACAGATTTTTTCCTCTAATCAAACTGCAAAGCAAGCCTCCCCCCAACCCCCCAGCTCCTCATGTTAAGCAAAGGCTGTGACCTCGTAACCTCAGGAGACTTGTCACCTCCAAACTAATCAAGCCAGAACACAATATTTGTCATCTCAGGCCTACCACTTTCCAAAATGACATTTTCTTATGGTGTACTCTGAAATCAATCAATTTCCTGTATAGACACAGTCATCTTGAGGTCTCTAGAGTGGCTTGAGAGGGAGAAAACTATTTTAGAGGCAGTGTAAAATTCTGCATTTTAGTGGAACAGAGAAAAACTGATGTTATCCTATTGAATAGTCCATTTACATAGAAATAACAGGCCCACTGCTTATTGGAGCATGTGAAGAGTTTCAGCACTATCAGTCATTTTGTGATTCTTCAGGCACTAGGGTATTACAAAGGTAGTCCCTCGTCAAAAATTGGTCCTGTAAAAAGGCAGCTAAAAGGCTGAAGAGATCAACGCTGCCTTTAGAGTTACTGACAGGAAGATGTGTAACGCAGCACAGTTCTATAAATTGCCTCTGATAGGGTGTTGGTACTTCAGCACATAGCGTGCTTGCTCTGCTCTGGCCCCAACCATGTCACATAGAGACAATTTGGACCTGCTCAAACTATCAACACCCCATCTCTGGCTAAAGTGGGACAGGAGGCACCACCCTCTACTCCATGCAGAATCTGTAAAAGGGGCCACCCTTCCAAGCACCACGCCAGGTGACCAACTTGTGTCAGTTTTGATGTCATCAGGAAGAGCACATTACTGACAAGCTCTGGAGCAGTTGATTGACTGGCATGAAGTTAAAGTTTAAAAACATTACTGAAACAATCAAAAATCAATCAAAAAGGGTTTGATGGCTCTTGCACAATTACAAAACACTTAAACACAACTGCCAGGTTGGATTTTGGAGTGCATGGCTCACACATGAACGTCAAAAAATTGCCACTGGGATACAAAAGTTTTGTTGTATTAATTTCTTCCTTTAAAAATGTGTGAGTGAATAGTGAGGATTGGTCTTACACAGAGCTTGACACAAATGACTCTGACTATCATGTCTGTAGAAAATCTTTGCAATCCTGCAGCTGCACATTTCCATGTTCCTCACTCATTTACACACAGATACCATTACATTCATTATTTTTAATTAAGGGAACAGAGTACTAGTCTGCATACAAATCTGGACTAAAGAACTACAAGGTACAGCAAATAAATCAGGTGAGGATACACACCTGAGGGCCAGTGCATCTATAAAACACAGGGAGAACTAGCCAACTAGCAACTTTCCTTGCAATAATACCGATTATTTTTCAGTGCTATGAAGGGAAAACAACTGAATAATTCTTTCCAGGCACAACATGTGAGCCAGTCTGCTGAAGCTTATTGATGTCACTGGTGCATATCACAGGAACATAGAAAAGAGAATTTATGTTTAATAAGTAATAAGCCAATAACATGTTTCCGATCAAGCATTTAACACTGCCCTTAAGCATCAGAAGAACAACTTCCTTCTTCAATTTAGTTTTTCCCATAAACTGCAAAATTAACCACGTTGATTGCTTACTGGGACAGCCATGATGGATCAACTCATTCCAGCTCATGTCAATCTAGAAATGTATTCTTGTTCAGGGTGAAAAAAAATGGGACACACAGGGACACACAAATGCATTTTCTATTTAGTTAACAGACTAAACACTATTATATATAAAAATAAAACTGAATAAAGGAGAACTCTAATAATTACAACAACAAAACAGAAACCAAATCCCTGATGTAATCCAACAGAGCTGGTATAAACCAGTATATTGTTTTGCTCTGGTGTTTGTGTGTGTAAAATGAAGACTGATACTTCTCAGAGATGATAAGCATCAGACTAAACTGTAGCTTAGATATTCTGACAGACCAGGCTGTTAATTATATTAAATAAATACATAGGGCAGTCAAAGAAAAACAAAAAAACATCCAATCAGTTTTATTGCCTCACTAACGTGAACACAATTTTCCTGAACTGGTGAGTGGAGTTCTCCAGTTTATCTCCTGCAATGTTTGGGGTTTCATTACGTAGCTTGCTAAGCACTACAAAAAGACATGCTTGCTCTGGTGCACAGGAGTAATCAATATTAACAGGGAAATCGTTTCAAAGCAACATGACCTTTGCATTGGATTTCAGACCATGGAGATCTCAGGAAAGTGGTATGCGGGGCTGACTAGAATTATTATTTTTGTATTATTATTATTATTATTATTCTTCCAGGAGAAGGATTCAGGGAATAATTTAGTGCCACGGGCATCAGAACCAAAGTAGCAGAATATGAAAATGGAGATAGCAATATATAGGTTTTCATATATGCCCAGATCCACAAAGTTGGTTATAACTGGTATGAAACAGTGTTCTTGTTTGCAGTTTGATGCACTCCACTACATTGTGAAATCTTGGTGCAACATTCAGCTCTTATCACTTGGTGGCTTTAGATCAGACACCAAGTCATGCAACACTGCCATGTGCAAGAGACGGGGAAAGAAAAAATTGACATAAGCGTCCATCATGCCCACTAAGGAAATACTTTGCTTTCAGAATCGGAGATGTGTGCTTGACTTGTAGACAGACAGGGAAGAGATCAGATATGTTATGTCGGAAGATATAATCTCAAGTGCCGTGTGGGATCACGAAGAAATTACAGTTTTATTAGCAGCATTGAGTGAAATCCACATACAGAAACAATTAAATGTTTAACTACTTGTATTAAAAACTTAGATTTCAAAGGACCCCGGTGCAGTGCCGTGACTAGTTAAAAATAAACTGAAGGATAATAATCGGATCAGTTTATTATTTTATGAACAACGACTAATTATGGATAATACCGTACTAAGGGAACAAAATGTGCCAATCACAATGTATTAACTACTTTTGTTACTGAACTACTCATAACTCAATTCATAACCACTAATCATTGTGTTTACATTTTTGTTTTTGACATTGACAAATTGTAATTTATTAATCATGCTCTGGTGTACACTGGTGAAATTGACACCACAGCTCCATGGGCAGAAGTCAGTATTAATTAGACATCTTTAAAAGTATAACATATAGGTAACATTATACACAAGATTGCATAACGAAGGGCCTTATTTTTAGCCTGAAGTTTAATTTAACCTCATTGGGGGCTGGGGGGTGTAAAGGGGAACACCACCAAGGGCACCTAGTTTTAACTGCAGGAAAGCATTGCTAACTACAGCCGGAAAAAAAAAAAAAAAAACTCGGTGCCTTGTACAAAACCTATGACAAATGTCATGCAAATGTACATAAAAGAGCACTACTGCAACACTGTTCCAAAATGCCAAAAAAAAATGTAATAAGGATTTTAAAACTAAAAATAAGATCGTGTGGATACATATTTGCGAGCAACAAAAATGTTATAAAACCTTACACTCTCTCTAAACTGGTACCATGAATATAATGGGCAGCATATAAATGACAGAAAACCATCGAAAATAATGTTTTTGCAATTACCCTGCCTACCAGTCACTAAACAAAGCATTGCTTTTACAGCAGAGGCCATTTAAAGTGACCTTATTTGGATAACAAGCATAATTCCACTACTTAAAGTGAGCAGTCTTCAGTTTAGGTTGCTCCTATGAAAAACTAGAGTAACCGAGTATACGAAGTCGACTGTAAGAGGGGTTTATGTGCTGTGCAGGCAAATGGGTGAGGCTGGACTCCCTCTACCACAAATCACATTGAACCTTTGAAAGAAACATGTTGAAACAAATCTATCCCCCTAAAGAGAGGTTTGTGAAACAATACTTCTCTATCTCTCCCTCTCATATCTGAATGATAGCGCTGATGGAGACAGCATGGATTTCAACATGTTTTCTTGAATTAAGGCAGCACTGTGCTTTTTTTTTTTTTTTTTTTTTTTACAAGATCCATCCTGTCTTGAAGGAATGGTGTATTGTGATGGACTAACACAGGCTACACTCCATATACCAGGGTGCAACAGAACAGTCCATCAATAACTGTGATTTATGGAACTGCAATATGTTGCATTGCGTGTGTGCGCGTTTGCATTTGCGTGTGTTTAACCTGCCCGATTCTGTTCATATGCAATTGGATCTTCACTCCTATGTACCAAATTAAAAACAATTCAGGTACTCAACACTTCGAACACAGTTAGCAAATCTTTACATTGATGAATGGGCTGATAAAAGAGATGTATATGAAAAAACAAGGGTAAGATTTCCCAGAACATGAATACTACCTATCAGATGTACATCCAAACCAGAAGTTTGAATGGGCTTCTGTGCGTAGGGTAAATCAATCTCCCATGGTGCAGTTAATAAGGTTAATAGACTCGTGTATGGCTCGGCGTCTGGTAACTCAAACCTAGTTCCGGTGTCGGCACTAGACAATGAAAAGGGTGACCCTTCAGGGCATCTTGTTTCTGTTCCACACAACAGGAGCTGTTCTGACTTAAAAAAGATTTCAAAACCATTTCTGTGACGTGATTACCTGTCTGCGTGACTTTCCTAGAATCAACACCACTGATCTTCAAATGACAAGACTGTAGCGGTGCCAATTCAAGACTTACAATAATTGGGTTGTGCAACACTTGATAGCAGCATGGGAAGGCCAAAAGAGGAAAACAAAGCTGTAGAATAAGAAACCGATGACACGTCCCACAGGCATTTAAGAAAAGATTGCTTTTAGTGTGCGTTTGTGGTTTTGCCCAGTCTGATGATGGGCCGAACTGCGTTAGTTAGAGTGCTTGATTAAGTGGATTGTACAGTAGTAGCTCTTATATGACCATGCAAACTGTCAAAACAGCAGGATGGCTTCTCATTCAATTAAATGCAAGAAGAAAAACAAAATACAAACTGACCTTCTATAAAACCATTTCAAATGATCTTCAAATCGAATGTGAAAATGTCAGCAACAGAGACCCTCAACTATTATTAATTCGTACCATTATACACTATAAACGTGGGACCAAATTATGTCTGAGCCTATGAAGACATTTAATTTTCTGTCACTTGTTTGGGAATAAAGAAGGCGACATCCTTTTTGGGTACTTGGTCACCAGTTACAACAGTGAGTAGAGAAGCCAGGTGTATTCGGGTCTTTGGGTGTCACATGTCAGCGTGACATTTGGAGCTGCCATTTTCTTGTTTTCACTTTCACAAAGCAATGCTTCTCAGCAGTAAAAGTCAAAACAGACAACTTCAAATGGTAGTACCAAAAGGTCTAATACAAATAGCCATATATTGGTTTTAAAAGGTTACAGAGAGAGACTGAAAGCTTGTAAAGCAATAGTTTATTGCCTATATCTTCTGGTTTGTCTGGTAGTAATTTTAGATCCACATGTCCATTCACAGCGATTGTCTGTGGTCCTTTTAATGTGATATCTCACGGACATCCTACCTCCGCTGAATGTGAGCAAACAAAAAGGGGAAGTATATGGCTGCTGCACATCCAACTTCCACAAGGAATGTAATGCTTCCGAACACTGTGCAGCACTAATCTCTTCCCCAGGAGACTTCCTCTGAATAGGTACCAAGTCCTTTCAAGTTGTCAGGTTTCAAAGCAGGGTAACTGGAGTGACCCCCACCAAGAAAACAGTGTGAGAAATATTTCAAAAAACTAAAAAAAACACCTGAATATAAAGTCGGGGTTGTAAATGTAGACTCAAACTCTATTATACAGCTGTACATAAATCCTAGAGCAATCTGCCCAGAACTCAGTGGGATGGTATCAGTGGAGACTGCCTGCCCTATAAAAGTCAGTAAGGCTGGTAAATAAACTCTGCACCCTTTAAAACTGAAAGCCTATATTGCCATGTCAATGTGTTAATTATCAGTGTTAATGTTTGGAATGGAACTGTTAATTTATTTTGGAGGTTTCAAAAGGCAGAGTTTCATTTCAAAAACCCATTGTTACTTTAATCCTTCGATATTATAAGCATCTCAATCTATATTTTGAAACTTAAAAAAGGCGTATTACAAAGACAAAAAAAAAAAAATGTAAACCTAAACTTCCACTGCATTAAACTGTGGTTCAAATTCATGTGCAGTACTGAAATAATTGGTGGTGATTGCAAAAACTAACAAAACACAAGAAAAGACAAATTTAATAAAAACAAAACAAAAATGGGTGATCTGGATTTTACACCTGATGATAGCAGTGATTGTGCTCAGTAACTGAACAGGTTTTATTGTAGAAAGAACACTTTTTTTTTTATCCAGTCAGAACCAGAACAAAAACATTTCACATTTCATACCCTTGAAATGCTTATTTTATTTTAAGAGATTAAGGAAGGATATTCTTGAACTAGGCCAATTTCTTATTGTAGTCAAGAGACAAGTTTTAAAATTCAAGGGGTATTCAGCAGAATAAAACTATTAAATTCAATTATATTAAATAATTCATACCACATTCTCACTTCACTTGGATAGAACAATGGGAATTAAAGACCTGCTAAATCTAAGAACAGGACAAAAAAAATAAAAAAATTGCATGCATTACAATGGTCTGTCCCTCTGCATACAAAGTTTAGTAAAATCATTAGAGACCTTACTATATCAGTCTCCTAGAGGTCATTCAGTGTGTAAAGCACTTCTTGTTTGAAACCACATTCCCTTAACTGTGGTTTAATGTTCAGGCGTGACTTGCAGGAAGAAAAGGGATCAAAAATCGTTGTGAATTCCTGCATAGCAATTTATTTAATTACATTCCCAGTTGATGTTGTCTACCTATGGCACGTCCAGAAGTACCAATTCTTTTCTACCTTGATTTTAAAAAGGTAGCACACTGCCATTCTTATTTCTTTCATGCATTCAAGTTTATCCTCTACTAGGGAATGATGTCGGATCAGATCTCGCTACTGTCAAAGACAACAGTTTAGTGGTCATTATGTGTAACAGCATCTTGCATTGCAGATGTGCCAGTAAGAGATAGTGGGTCCGATTAGCTTCAGGTACAGGTAGTGTAGTCCGGTACAATACAATACAATACAATACAATACAATACAATACCAGTCACTAAACCCGCTGACTCGTACTGAATAATTAGCTATTTGCAGTCATGGAATAAGACACCAGTTACTTAGCACTTTGTGTGTTTACAAGCTGCAGGCTGTTTTGTTTAAAGCCGGCTTCAGCTGGGTAGCCTATCTCATGCTTGTTGTTTTGGTAACATTTGCCCAGACATATTTGCTACAGACTCAGGGAGCTAAATTCATAATGGAAATATTTGTTTCCACTCCTTCTTTTATTCAAGGAGCCTGAAACTTGAAAAACCTGAAATGCCTTAAGACTATTTCTATGCCAGGCGAGTTCCATGGGCATCTTTTCTGTAGAGGGCAGCAAGTGTCTGAAGTAGAGGGGTCTGACCATTAACCACCCCCGCCACCCCCCCCCCCCCCCAGCAATTCCACCCCCAAAGAAAAAGCTGTGTATAGTAGTCTGCAGCTATAGGTATCAGACTGATTTGCTACTAACAAAAACTAAATTGATAAATGCTGTAGCTACTTCAAAAATACTACATCTTAACTGGGGGTTTTCCACCTTGGAATGCATTTCACTTTCCTATGAATTTATTTCTTGAAACAAAGCTGTTGCCCTCAAGTCCCTAATTCTGCTTTGTTGATCTGAAGTGAGTCTGATAATGACACTGTCCACCATGTGTTTCAATAGTAGGACCAGTGGATTATAGATATCATAGAACCACACACATATCATAGAGTCACACATGACCAAGAGCTCCATATACTCAAAAGCAGCAAGAAAACAAGATCTTTTTTTAGAGGAATAGGAGGGATGGCCTCCCTAGAAAGAGACTCGTATGAATGCAGAACTGTTAGCCACTGGAATTACTGAGGTTTAAAACCAATGGACCTAATATAGTAATTAAATTGCTGCATAAACATACCAAAAGATTGTTTATTTTTTGTACTTTCAACCACCATGATGCTACCTCAGAAATTACTAGCAAAACTTGCAGGATTGTTTGCAGAAAACAGTCAGCTTTCCATGCCAGACAGGGTTTACTGCAAGCACGTCCACGATTAACAGACCAATGATGAACGGTTGCTTACACATCAAAAGACCGGCTACTGACACAGACCACTTTCCCTTTTGGCCATTGGCACTCACAGAATTAATTTTAGATAACGATTGCCTTAATGGCCTGTGAACAAATGCTTTGCCAAAATGTCACACTGGCAAACATTAGAGAAAGAGGATATATTCATGAGAGCGAAAAAAAAAAAAAAGGGTTCTTTTCCCCTTTTTGTTTGATGACGTAAACGACACTGTCAGTTTCAACAGTCTACAGGCCTAAACTGATAGATTAAAAACAATCCCTGGGGGCATAAAAAATGTCATGTACGGTTCTTAAGCCCCACATTGCCCCTCATACGAGTGCTATGGAATCTCCATTAAGAGGAACGAGCCACATCCCACTCCCGACCAGAATTAATAATATCCACACACAATCTCAGAGGATAATTTGCTACCCCCCTCACATTCCACAGCTATACGAGGTATAATTTTTAGTTTTAAAATGTTTTAAATGTGAAGGGCAACTAGTACAATTGTCAAATGACTCCTCTGCAACAGAAGTGAACACACAATTGGGATTTCCCCAGAAGCTATAGAACATTTCACAATACTCTGAACACACTGTTTTGAGATTCACACCCTTGTGACATATATTTAAAATATATTTTGACTTTAAAAAATTCTTATTCATATTTTGTTGTTGTTGCAATACAGTATGTGGAAACATTCCAAGTGTATTTAGTGTTCAAATTTCATACCTATAGATCTTTAAGGCACACTTTCTATTCAAGCTTTTTTATTTTTGGGTAACTCACTGTATTATGGGGTTGACTATGCTTTTACTTTTAGTGCAATACGTGCCATTCTTTTCTACATTCTCTTTAGCACCAGGAAAGCTAAAATGAATCAGTTTTAGGATTCTATTCATTTTAAAGCATCAGCAACTGAATCTAATTAGCACAATGTGACATTCCTGCTATGGAGATCCTGTATGGAGATTGCAAGTGCGAGATTGTTCCTGGTTTCAAAAAGTGACCTCACTTGGCTTCCACACTTTCATTTGTTGGTCTATAGCTTCCTCAGCTACAGGAATGTAGTTTGCTTACAGGTTCACTTTGCCCATTGTGTTAAAAAGAGTTACAATGACCTTTATGTTTACAGTGTTTTTTCATGCAACGTTTACATTTGATCATCACATCTTGTGCATGCGTGTATGAATTATTTCAAAGGAGGACATATTTCTCATATTTTCACAGTAGTTTTCGTTTTCGTTGTGTCACATGCATTCCAATCGAGGATTTAACAAGAACTTCATTAGATGCTGTAATGGAAAAAACTTCTCTGCAACTTCCCTTCTGTGACACTGTGTATGATCACTTATCTTCAAATAAGGAAACTGACGAAGGAGTAACTCTATTCTTTCATGCCATTGGCTGGTGAATAACCTTCATAAGGAACAGAAACAAGTTTTCACTGTTAATGCCAAGACACTGCATTTGCATTTCATTCTCGAGACATACTGACCTCTCTTGTTCCTCTTTGTGACAGTGTACAGTGAGGGAAAAAAGTATTTGATCCCCTGCTGATTTTGTACGTTTGCCCACTGACAAAGAAATGATCAGTCTATAATTTCAATGGTAGGTGTATTTTTAGAGACAGAATAACAACATACACACACACACTCACTATCACACACATACATACATACATACATACATACATACATAGAGGTACAAAATCAGCAGGGGATCAAATACTTCTTTCCGTTTGCCCACTTTTGACAAACAAATGATTAGTCTATAATTTTAATGGTAGGTGTATTTTTACAGTGAGAGACAGAATAACAACAACAAAATCCAGAAAAACGCATTTCAAAAAAGTTATAAATTGATTTGCATGTTAATGAGGGAAATAAGTATTTGATCCCCTATCAATTAGCAAGATTTCTGGCTCCCAGGTGTCTTTTATACAGGTAACGAGCTGAGATTAGGAGCACTCTCTTAATGGGAGTGCTCCTAATCTCAGCTCGTTACCTGTATAAAAGACACCTGTCCACAGAAGCAATCAATCAATCAGATTCCAAACTCTCCACCATGGCCAAGACCAAAGAGCTGTCCAAGGATGTCAGGGACAAGATTGTAGACCTACACAAGGCTGGAATGGGCTACAAGACCATCGCCAAGCAGCTTGGTGAGAAGGTGACAACAGTTGGTGCGATTATTCGCAAATGGAAGAAACGCAAAATAACTGTCAGTCTCCCTCGGTCTGGGGCTCCATGCAAGATCTCACCTCGTGGAGTTTCAATGATCATGAGAACGGTGAGGAATCAGCCCAGAACTACACGGGAGGATCTTGTTAATGATCTCAAGGCAGCTGGGACCATAGTCACCAAGAAAACAATTGGTAACACACTACGCCGTGAAGGACTGAAATCCTGCAGCACCCGCAAGGCCCCCCTGCTCAAGAAAGCACATGTACAGGCCCGTCTGAATTTTGCCAATGAACATCTGAATGATTCAGAGGAGAACTGGGTGAAAGTGTTGTGGTCAGATGAGACCAAAATCGAGCTCTTTGGCATCAACACAACTCGCCGTGTTTGGAGGAGGAGGAATGCTGCCTATGACCCCAAGAACACCATCCCCACCATCAAACATGGAGGTGGAAACATTATGCTTTGGGGGTGTTTTTCTGCTAAGGGGACAGGACAACTGCACCGCATCAAAGGGACGATGGACCGGGCCATGTACCGTCAAATCTTGGGTGAGAACCTCCTTCCCTCAGCCAGGGCATTGAAAATGGGTCGTGGATGGGTATTCCAGCATGACAATGACCCAAAACACACAGCCAAGGCAACAAAGGAGTGGCTCAAGAGGAAGCACATTAAGGTCCTGGAGTGTCCTAGCCAGTCTCCAGACCTTAATCCCATAGAAAATCTGTGGAGGGAGCTGAAGGTTCCAGTTGCCAAACATCAGCCTCGAAACCTTAATGACTTGGAGGGGATCTGCAAAGAGGAGTGGGACAAAATCCCTCCTGAGATGTGTGCAAACCTGGTGGCCAACTACAAGAAACGTCTGACCTCTGTGATTGCCAACAAGGGTTTTGCCACCAAGTACTAAGTCGAAGGGGTCAAATACTTATTTCACTCATTAACATGCAAATCAATTTATAACTTTTTTGAAATGCGTTTTTCTGGATGTTTTTGTTATTATTCTGTCTCTCTCTGTTAAAATACACCTACCATTAAAATTATAGACTGATCATTTCTTTGTCAGTGGGCAAACGTACAAAATCAGCAGGGGATCAAATACTTTTTTCACTCACTGTATATGAAGACCAGATTTCTAAAGCTTTCCCAAAGTGGTCATATGTTAAGAAGCATGGCTCATATTGCCCGCCAAGGTTCAAAGTTCACATGTAGCCTGTTCTTCAAATTCCATTTCAATCTCTCCATTAAATAGCTATGATTGAAGACAATGTCCCAAGGTTAATTGAAAACTGCTTGAGGGATTCTTCAAATCCATACGCTATTAACCAAACCAACTGAAAAATAATTGTTTAGAATCGGATAGATATAAGGAATAGTAACGGGGTACAAAAAAAATAAAATAATAATAATTAAAAAATGCTCACCTAATGGCTTTCTGGCAAATCTCTAAATACACCTCTTTATACATGATGCTGAGCTGGCCGAGAACAATCATTACCTGTTTCTTATGTCATGGACTATTTACTACATCCTGAAAACCATTTAATGATCTTTAAAAAGTCAAGTAAATGCTCCCTACCCATTTTAAAATCTAAACTACCCTGAATAAATAAATAATATTATTCATAATATTATTAATATTAATAATATGGCGTCGATAATAATTTTGCTAAAAAAAACACAAACAAAAAAAAAAAAACTGCAAATGGATCTGCAAGGTCATTCTTCTCCCAGACAGACAATGACATACAGCAAATTTAGGATTTCAGCAAAACATCAGGTGCTATTCGTGAAGTCAAGTTGCAAATAAAAAGTCCATCCTAGATCCTTTTTAGCAGACTGTTGTTGGCATACAAACAAAATAGATACAAATAAATAAGTTACCCCAACCCCCCTATGTTGGAAGTAAAGTGGCATTCCAGCCCTACATATTCAAACCCTGACTGTGTTTTTGTATTGCTGGCCTGCACCAGATAACAACAAGGGCTGAAGCTGAATGAGAGGGTAATAGCCTTGGTGGCTGAAGTTTCATTTTAATGGCCTTGCGTGTGTTGGTGGGGTCCATTACTGCAGGGCATTGCTGTGCACAGGCTTTGACATGCAGGCTGTTAAAAAAGACAATGTATGAATAACATGGCTGGAACAAGCTGCCTGCACATCCAGAATGGACTGCCTTTTTATTGCACAACTTCAATAACTCCACTGTCTTCCTCATACTCACAGTTGGTTCATCATAAGACGGTAAGACTGTATGAAACAGTTGAGTACTTTACAGAAACAGCCGACACCTCAGCCCTGATTTTGCAGGTTTTGCAGGGCGAAGTATTCAACCAGTTTCTTCCAGCTAGCTTTAAGCTAACCCTGTGACTCATCTTTCCTAACTCTTCACCATGCACTCACTCCAAGCAAAAAAAGTTTTGATTAGATTTCTAAGTGTTTGGCATTGGCATTTCAATCAAATTAGGACTTGAAAGTCCACAACCAGTTAAACTGCACAGAAGGATTATTCACCAAGGATTTTCAATTTTTATCCCTTTAAGTGTACTTTATAACAGTGTGAAAGACAAGAGCCTCCAATCCTAATGATAGACTATACTTGAAAGCTTCACTCCAAGGAAAGAAACTGACCAGAAATGCAAATGAGCATTAAAAGTAGTGGAATTGAATATATATTTTGTACATATGCAAATATGAAATCCTGATTGTGCTGAACCCAGGTTCACATGATCTTGGTGCATATTTAAAAAAAATATTTTCATAGACTGACGTTTGTAGCCAAAGCAATAATTGTTTTCTATAAATAAACAGAAATTACACTTTCAAAGGAAACTAGGGTAGCTTAAAACATAAATACATATATGCCCAATGTGTGGCATACATTTTACAGGTCTATGTAAGGCAGCAGTGTTTTGTGTCCTTTTTTGTGATTAGTACTCTTTTTTTTCCCCACCCTTCCAATAATGTTGTTTTGTCCTTGTCCAGTGATTAAAAACTATATAAAAATCAGACCCATTTTCCAGAGGGAGAGGTTTAAATTCTGCAACAACAGAGAAGCAAGATGCAGATATTGTCATGCATTGACCATGTCAGTCAAATAATAAAACCAGGCAACATGCATGACAACACCACCAAAGCACCAACAACCAGCCAAGTAAAATCTTCACAATTACAATTAATTCCCTCTAGGGCAAGTCATAACACGTTGCTTTCCAGTAAACAGACTATTTTATAATACAGGCACTTATTTCTTGCCCGTGTGCCATAAAGTAAACAGAAGAAACAACCCCATTATTAATGATCTGTTATGCACATCAAGTCTATTGTTTAGCTGGAGACACTGAAGTGTAGCATAATTAGAAAGAGGAGACACACAAATTGACTTGAGGACGCTTTGCTATCAGAAACTGTCTGCAACTTAAATCTTGTAAAAGCCAATATGTCCGAGTACTGCAAAGGGAAAAGACCATTTGAGAGTTAAACTTCATATTCAGAAAACCAAACATCTACGCATAACAATTTTATATGAATCCCTTACAAGAAAATTCAAACACCAAGCAAAGTATTTAGAAATTTCACTTTGCTCCAGCAGTGGGAGACCAATTTTGTGGGTTGGGCACTTAAGTTGTACACCAGCATAACTGTTACTTACATAGAAGACTTCTGTCTTTCTGTCAGTAGTACTTTCTATTCAAGCATTGTCTTGTATAAAAACGGTATACAAATGCAATGCAGAGCCTGACAAACTTAAAACTCTCAATGAGGAACATCTCAGAGGTTCAGGCTTGGAGGATCAGGCATATTTCACAGTCTCCCAGACAATTTTCAAATATCTGGCATTTCAAATGACACTGGAGATTTCAAACATGCCTTCATATCGACCCCCAAAGGAGTAAAACCACATTAGCAGACTTAAGACTGAATACAGTGTATTATAGCATTGCACAACCGGTATCATTTTCATTTGTACCCTCCGTTTAAAGGCAACCTCTAAAAGTGCACATGTATTTTTGTATTATTTTTTGTAATATATAATTTATAAATCATAATAACATTAATAGCATTGTAAATTAGATCTTTGACTTCACAGCAAACGATGACACATTGTAACTATCCACCCCTCCCAGCCTAGCTTCATTTACCAACAATGCCAACTTGCCTAGTTCCTGTGACACGGTTTTAAAACTCGAGCACTAAGATCAAACAAAATGGCCTCGAAACCAAGAAAGTCTTCAATCTGAATGTATTAGTCTACTACATGGATCCAGTTTGTGATTTAACGCAGCACGGAGGCTTTCAATGCTAATGAATGCGTCGCAGGGTTGGGGTAACTATTGGATTACAGCTGCTGGTACCACGGCTGAGCTAACGAGCTATAATTTAACCATCTCGCCAGCTACTACTACTGCACTCATTTTGGCTCTTCAAACTAGCCTGAACTGGATATCCTTCACAAAGAGAAAGAAAGCAGCCCTCTCTCTCTCTCTCTCCTCCTGGGTGTATCAAACACACGCCTCGCAGGTTGTTGCTAACTTGTGGCTCCGACCCATTCCGGGCAACAGATGTTACAAAGTATCCGGTCAGACGAGCAAAATGAATACAATTTCACACACGGTGCACAGGGCCAACGAACCGTGTGGTAGCAGGCTGGTGCATGCCAATAATACTACTAGTACTGCTGCTGCTGCTGACTGTCGCGATAGAAAATGGACACACACACACATGATCACACACCGCGGCAGCAATCGCCGATCATCCACACGGCTTTTGATATAAACAAGTGCCATCTTTTTAGAATAGACTGCATTTTGATTGAAATCAGGAAACGGCTGTAAAAGGCGGTGTGCCACATGTAGCATGGATGAGGACTTTGGCTGTATGTGTACCAAACACACTTGTGCCACAGACAGACAGACAGGCAGACAGAGGTCCGTCCAGCCCCTCTCTGCCCAGCTGGCCGCTCGCCCCCTGCCTACCTCGTCCTCCCGTTCGTTCTTGAAGCACAGACACGCCGCCCTCTTCTTGAAGCCTTCCCCGTCATAAGTCCTAGTCTGGTTAGGCTTGAACTTCATCATATATCCCCCCAGCGTTTACTCTCCCGCAGCAGCCGAAATGCACAGCGAAGGGAAGAGACGAGAGAGACGCCAGTCCCGCGGAGGGGGGTGGGGGGATCAACCGGCATTAACAGAGTGAAGTCTAGGGAGGTGGGCTCTTCAATCTGCTCTTTGTACGGCGTATCTCTCCATCGAGTCCATCCACCCTTTTTCTGCTCTCCGGCCTTGGGGTGTTTGTTTCTCCGGTGTTTTCTCCTGTCTCCGTGTGTTTTTGTTGCCCCCTTCGGATCCTCCCTCTATCCCTTGCCTTGATCCTGTCTGTCTCTGCGGCGCTGATTGCTTCGTCCCGTATTTAACTATACTCGCATTCCTCCAAACACAATCCTCCCACTGACCTTTGCCGCTGGTGCGCAGGCGCGGAGTTGCAACACCAGTACAACGTGGGTAGCTCCGGCGTTCATAGGACGGATGCTGCGCGGCGTGATAGTCCCATAACAGAGTTAGGCGTTCCCTACGAAAAATATCAATGAAGTCCAATTGTCTCGCACTTTGTGGGGCGTGTCCAGACCACTACATGCATTGTACTTTTTTTTGGGGGGGGGTGAGCATTTCCATTTCCAACGAAAACAATTCGGAGCGAAATAGAAGCGCACACACACACATTTAAGTAATTTTCATATTTCCGTTGACATAACTCCAGTCTAAGACAAGCAACGTTCAATGCACATGCACAGGCAGTGCTTCATTGATGTTAGCCCTGTTTCCAAAACGGCAAGTCTGGTGAATTCATATCCTTTAGCTTTATCATGCTTTTAGTTGAGTTAAAATCAATACTGAACAATGGAGTCCAAATCTGCATTGTATGGAAGCTCCACATTCTTCCACTCCCTGAGAGCAAACACAGTGTTGAAGTGTGTTGCCAAATGTTTTTTGAGGAACATAAATATTTGTTGCTAACCTGACAAAATCTTAATTCTGTGCAACAAGCTGTCAATATGAAGTCACATGTTTCTTGAGTAGAGAAATTGCACTGGCAATACTGTTAGTATAGTCTAAAAGCAGCCTAAAATAACATAATTTAAGACAGATGTGTAAATGGCAACTTAACTTCTCTGGGTTAATTATTGATAAAGTATACATTGACTCATTTTAGATCAAAGTTGACCTTCTGAGGGATAAGCAGCCTGCTCCGATTAATTGTCCGGAGTGACCAATCACATGTTCAGATTGTAGATGATTATCTACCGCAAGGAAGAGTCACACCATTTTTATGTACCCGAAACTCTGAAACGGCACACAGCTCAACTACAGTGGAAATAACCATTCAACATGTCTCTCCAGAAAGCTAGATATTGCCTTTGATGGATGAATCCCAACTAATGCAATGCTGATGAAATGTAAAAGAATCTCCAGGTCCTTTTTTCTTCTGGGTATGTTTCAATGTGGCCCAAGCAGATAACCCTTGATTCCAGCTTATGTTCATTCTTTTTGCACAAACAACTTTCCCAGAACACTAATATTTTGGATGTAATTATTATTATTTTTTTTAATCCACAGAGAAGAGGATGCAGTGGAGTGGCTTTCACTGATGTCATGGTACTGATTCTAGGGCCAGTAGTTCACTGCCAATATTAAAAAGTGAGATAATGGAGTGTGGAAATTGAATACTTTTGACTATTTTAAATTTCAACTTTTCATAAAAGCAGCTTTAAGACAAGGGTTTACTATTATGTTAAAGCAAGATTTCTGTAGTGATGCAAATTAATCAATAACTGTTGGGAGGAAAATAAATCCCCATTGATGCAGTTTATAAATCAGTGGATAAAATTCACTATTGTTGACACAAAAAAAAAATAAATAATAAAAAAAAATATATATATATATATATATATATATATATATATATATATATATATACAGTGAGGGAAAAAAGTATTTGATCCCCTGCTGATTTTGTACGTTTGCCCACTGACAAAAAAATGATCAGTCTATAATTTTAATGGTAGGTGTATTTTAACACTGAGAGACAGAATAACAGCAAAAAAATCCAGAAAAACGCATTTCAAAAAAGTTATAAATTGATTTGCATGTTAATGAGGGAAATAAGCATTTGATCCCCTATCAATCAGCAAGATTTCTATCTCCCAGGTGGGGGGAGTGCTCCTAATCTCAGCTCGTTACCTGTATAAAAGACACCTGTCCACAGAAGCAATCAATCAATCAGATTCCAAACTCTCAACCATGGCCAAGACCAAAGAGCTGTCCAAGGATGTCAGGGACAAGATTGTAGACCTACACAAGGCTGGAATGGGCTACAAGACCATCGCCAAGCAGCTTGGTGAGAAGGTGACAACAGTTGGTGCGATTATTCGCAAATGGAAGAAACACAAAATAACTGTCAGTCTCCCTCGGTCTGGGGCTCCATGCAAGATCTCACCTCGTGGAGTTTCAATGACCATGAGAACGGTGAGGAATCAGCCCAGAACTACATGGGAGGATCTTGTTAATGATCTCAAGGCAGCTGGGACCATAGTCACCAAGAAAACAATTGGTAACACACTATGCCGTGAAGGACTGAAATCCTGCAGCGCCCATAAGGCCCCCCTGCTCAAGAAAGCACATGTACAGGCCCGTCTGAATTTTGCCAATGAACATCTGAATGATTCAGAGGAGAACTGGGTGAAAGTGTTGTGGTCAGATGAGACCAAAATCGAGCTCTTTGGCATCAACTCAACTCGCCATGTTTGGAGGAGGAGGAATGACCCCAAGAACACCATCCCCACCGTCAAAAATGGAGGTGGAAACATTATGCTTTGGGGGTGTTTTTCTGCTAAGGGGACAGGACAACTGCACTGCATCAAGGGACGATGGACGGGGCCATGTACCGTCAAATCTTGGGTGAGAACCTCCTTCCCTCAGCCAGGGCATTGAAAATGGGTCGTGGATGGTATTCCAGCATGACAATGACCCAAAACACACAGCCAAGGCAACAAAGAAGTGGCTCAAGAAGAAGCACATTAAGGTCCTGGATTGGCCTAGCCAGTCTCCAGACCTTAATCCCATAGAAAATCTGTGGAAGGAGCTGAAGGTTCCAATTGCCAAACGTCAGCCTCGAAACCTTAATGACTTGGAGGGGATCTGCAAAGAGGAGTGGGACAAAATCCCTCCTGAGATGTGTGCAAACCTGTTGGCCAGCTACAAGAAACGTCTGTGTCTGTGATTGCCAACAAGGGTTTTGCCACCAAGTACTAAGTCGAAGGGGTCAAATACTTATTTCCCTCATTAACATGCAAATGAATTTATAACTTTTTTGAAATGCATTTTTCTGGATTTTTTTGTTGTTATTCTGTCTCTCACTGTTAAAATACACCTACCATTAAAATTAAAGACTGATCATTTCTTTGTCAGTGGGCAAACGTACAAAATCAGCAGGGGATCAAATACTTTTTCCCCCCACTGTATATATATATATATATATATATATATATGGGTTACAAAATGTTATGGATTGGTCCTGTGTACAAATGCTTATTTATTTATTTGTTTGTTTGTTTATGTTGAAATTGCATAAAATAGTTATTCCAGAGGAAGACAAAATTGTGTTTGAGAGATATTAAAAGGGGTTCTTCTGAATAAAATGAGACGTGAAAAAAGTACTTACTAAATATTTAGACTCCAGTCAGCAATAAAACCTCTTTTCACTTCTCATAGACATATAATCATTCCTGATTATATTTGCAAAGTGAAAAGAAATGCTATCATCATGTCTAAAGGATGTTTACATTTTCTTTCCCTTTCTTCTGCAGATTGGCCACTTTCTCTCCAGACAGAGGGAGCTTAAAAAAGTTACAGCGATTCTGTAATTTCAAGGTAATGCATTTATTAAATCGGAACAAAGTAAAAGATACATGTTTTTGTAATTTTACATAACAGATGTAACAGAAAATAAGTGACTGTACAATTAACATTATTGGGTTCCTGAGTTTCTTTAGGAGAGACACAGACAGGAAATGCATCACATTCAACATTTTCCCACAAGCAAAGTACATATGTTCTCACTGGGAAAATAATTTCGGACACATTGTTCATTTGGCTTGATCAAGTTTCCTTTCTCACCTTGGAAAAAATGTAGGAAGTAGTTTCCAAAAACTGGAGAAAGTGGGGAGATCTCCAGATTACTGGAGATTACAATAGAGACACTTTAGCAGGATATTACTAAAGTATTTAATACAATTCCTTTGTAAACTACAGGAATTAATTTTCAATGTCATAACAGGTCTTGCTCATTTGCAAAGACTTGCAAAAAAAACCTATAAAACAATGAAAAACAGGAAATATTTGCCATGAAATGGTGCATCTACTACACTAGCACTAACATGTGCTATACCCGATACTCAGATACTTACTGCAGGAAATGAAGTAACAAACAATAAAATCAACAACAAACAAATATACACAAGATGACACAATCAGATGACATTGGAGAATTGGAGAGTAAAAACAACAATGCAAGATTTTTAGTATATATTTAATCCTAAAGCAAGCGAGCAAGCAAACAAACAAACTAATTAAGGAAACCCTGAGAGCTTCACACAATGCACATCACTGCTTCACAAAGGGGTATGCAATCGGAAAGAGAGGTAGAAATGGAAACATGAAAATAATAAAATGGACCAAGTTTTTTTCTGGCTTGCAAGCCAGAGCTCAACCGAGTTTGCAATTAAAAAAATAAATAAAAATCCCATAACACCCACCTTCATTCTGTGTCCTGAATCAGCATTTAGTTAAGCTGTATTATGTTAAGCCTTCAATTTAGACCAGTGGTTTCACTGTCACTTCTGTGCAATGGCCTTATTCACTGTGCAGAGTAACAAGATTATAACACTGTAATTATCACTGCAATCAACTCCCCCAAAACATATAATTTAACCATCTGTCACATGACGTGATGTATACTTGGGATATTCAGTTTAAACCTTGAAATTTAGCTAAATTACTTGCTCTACAGGGTCATTCAGAACACACATAAACAAGGTGGCCTATCCCATTCATGCATATCAAATCAGGAATATACAACAGAAAGAATTGGCCAATTATGGTTGAAGACTTTCACTGCAGGTACAGAACAATATCAGTTATCATTTTTTCTGTGCCAAGGAAAACACATGCCCATCATTTTGGAAGACTCCAAAAATGTAGCAAGCATATTAAATTTAGTGCAGGATCAAAAATCGTCAAATCCTTATCCTGAGAGATGAGAAAAATTGTTGGGCTACAAATTATATATTTCAATTATGTTTTACATGCCCTTTCTACATTTGTACATCTCTACATTCCTGTAATTGTCAGCAAATTAATATAAACCATTCATACCAATCAACCTCTCTCCCAGAAGCCCAAGCTATTATCTGCTCTTAATTGCCTGCACACTACGCGGCTCTTGTAAAGAAACACCCTTTTATACTTTATCTCCAAGAAACATACGTCTCTGTCTGTGTCCTGCTGCAAATTAATGCCTATTCTAAAGTTGAAAGATACATTTTTTTGCATTTTCAATATACACTCACCTAAAGGATTATTTGGAACACCATACTAATACTGTGTTTGACCCCCTTTGCCTTCAGAACTGCCTTAATTCTACGTGGCATTGATTCAACAAGGTGCTGAAAGCATTCTTTAGAAATGTTGGCCCATATTGATAGGATAGCATCTTGCAGTTGATAGAGATTTGTGGGATGCACATCCAGGGCACGAAGCTCCCGTTCCACCACATCCCAAAGATGCTCTATTGGGTTGAGATCTGGTGACTGTGGGGGCCAGTTTAGTACAGTGAACTCATTGTCATGTTCAAGAAACCAATTTGAAATGATTCGACCTTTGTGACATGGTGCATTATCCTGCTGGAAGTAGCCATCAGAGGATGGGTACATGGTGGTCAAAAAGGGATGGACATGGTCAGAAACAATGCTCAGGTAGGCCATGGCATTTAAACGATGCCCAATTGGCACTAAGGGGCCTAAAGTGTGCCAAGAAAACATCCCCCACACCATTACACCACCACCACCAGCCTGCACAGTGGTAACAAGGCATGATGGATCCATGTTCTCATTCTGTTTACGCCAAATTCTGACTCTACCATCTGAATGTCTCAACAGAAATCGAGACTCATCAGACCAGGCAACATTTTTCCAGTCTTCAACTGTCCAATTTTGGTGAGCTTGTGCAAATTGTAGCCTCTTTTTCCTATTTGTAGTAGAGATGAGTGGTACCCGGTGGGGTCTTCTGCTGTTGTAGCCCATCCGCCTCAAGGTTGTACGTGTTGTGGCTTCACAAATGCTTTGCTGCATACCTCGGTTGTAATGAGTGGTTATTTCAGTCAAAGTTGCTCTTCTATCAGCTTGAATCAGTCGGCCCATTCTCCTCTGACCTCCATTTCAATCCAGCATGGCTACAAGGCTAGCATCAACAAGGCATTTTCGCCCACAGGACTGCCGCATACTGGATGTTTTTCCCTTTTCACACCATTCTTTGTAAACCCTAGAAATGGTTGTGCGTGAAAATCCCAGTAACTGAGCACATTGTGAAATACTCAGACCGGCCGGTCTGGCACCAACAACCATGCCACGCTCAAAATTGCTTAAATCACCTTTCTTTCCCATTCAGACATTCAGTTTGGAGTTCAGGAGATTGTCTTGACCAGGACCACACCCCTAAATGCATTGAAGCAACTGCCATGTGATTGGTTGGTTAGATAATTGCATTAATGAGAAATTGAACAGGTGTTCCTAATAATCCTTTAGGTGAGTGTATATATCGGTATCTGAGAAACTGGTTTGTAAAGACAATTCATCCTGGTGTTTACTGTTCTGAAGAAAACATGAATACACTTCAGTTTCATCTGTGAAACTACTCCTTCCTTCTTCTTCCATTACAGTTTCATTTCTCTGTCGCTTAATAGAGTGTTTCGCTTTTACTGAGTAACAGTGAAAGAATAATACGTCATGTGCATAAGGTCTGTAAAGATTTGGGTGCCTTAACAGAACACAAAACATGTACATTTGTGCATGTAAAGTCAATGAACGTCCTATATATCTTAAAGCAAATTATTATTATCATTATTATTTTCAATAAAATGCAGAAAGCTGGAATTCGGGTGGGAATGTTGGGGTCTGTAGATATTTGTATCTTATTCTTACTGTGTGTATCTATGGACTGTCAGACCAACTAATTTCTCCAGAACTAACCTTGTCTCCTTCCACTCTTCCTATCATTGAATAAATTCTGCTGTTGTAAAGGAGATAAAGATGTAAAAAATGGCACTAGACGTCATGCTATTAATAATTCATATGTCTGCGTAATGACATTTCTCTGTTATTTCTTAATTTCTCTACTGCAATTACCAGTGTGTTCTGCCATTTCACATAAAGGCAGCGGGAACCTTTTTTTCTGTTACCTTATAAATTGGGGACAATAGAAAAGCAACTTTGAGTCAAGAAAGACAATCCACATGCCGTAAAATGAAAGCAGTCAAGTAGAGGTGAAGGGAAAACATTACCATTGAAAGCAAACATGCAAGACATATGAACTTAATTAAAGGCTGTGTTGAGATTCTTGCTTTTTTCTTCGTCTTGGGAATCTCAAGTTTCCTAAGTGTAAGTTTCCCAATTTCAATTCACCAGTTTTGTTCAGATTAATTGGGAGTGCTCTTCACTTCATCATAACCAGGAGTCAGTCTGTGGGGAGTCAAGACAATTTATTTGGGCAACTTACACAATATATAAGAAAGCAAGTTAACTTGGACTCCTGGTTCTGTAGCCCGGAGCTTGCTGGTTCAAATCTAGGGTGTACAACTAACTGACTGGTGGGGAGGAGTCTTCACTACATAGGGCCCTATGGGGCTGGGTGTTACAGATTCAGAGGAAGGATTCTCATGTCATTGTATACAATGGCTCTCAAAAGTATTCCCCCTTGGACTTTTCTGCATATCAGTGTTACAACATAAAATCAGAATGGATTTAATCAGGAGTTTTTGCCACTGATCAACACAGAAAATGTCCATAATGTCAAAGTGAAAAATATATTCTGCAAATTGTTCAAAATTAATTACAAATACAAAACAGAAAATAATTGAATGCATAAGTAATCACCCACTTCAGTCAATATTTGGTAGAGGCACCTTTGGCAGCAATTACAGCCATGAGTCTATGTGGATACATCTCTACCAGTTTTACACATCTGTACACAGCAATTTTTGCTCATTCTTCTTTGCAAAAAAGCTCCATCAAGTTGGATGGGGACCTTTGGTGAACAGCAATTTTCAACTCTTTCCACATATTCTCAATTGGATTGAGGTCCAGGCTTTGACTGGGCCATGTCAGGACATTGATCTTTTTGTTTTTAAGCCACTCCAGTGTGGCTTTGGCTATATGTTTAGGGTCATTGTCCTGCTGGAAGATGAATCTTCTCCCAAGTCCCAGGTCTCTTGCAGACTTCAGCAGGTTTTCTACCAGAATTTCTCTGTACTTTGCTGCATCCATTTTGCCCTCTATCTTTACAAGGTTTCCAGGCCCTGATACAGAGAAGCATCCCCATAGCATGATGCTGCCACCACCATGCTTCACGGTAGGGATGGTGTTTTCATGATGATGTGCAGTGTTAGGCTTGCACTAAATGTAGCGCTTAGCTTTCAGGCCAAAAAGCTCTGTTTTGGTCTCATCAGATCATAGAATCTTTCTCCACTTTGTCTCCCACATGCCTTCTGGCAAACTCAAACCGAGATTTGATGTTAGTTTTTTTTTTCAATAAAATAAAAGCCACTTTTGTGAAGCACCGGGGCTATTGTTGCAGTATGCACAGTGTCTCCCAGCTCAGCCGTGAAAGACTGTAGCTCCTTTAGAGTTGCCATAGGTCTCTTGGTGGCCTCCCTGACTAGTGCCCTTCTCGCCCGGATACTCAGTTTTTGAGGACAGCCTGATCTAGGCAGATTCAAGTTGTGCCATATTCACTCAATTTCTTAATAATGGACTTTACTGTGTTTTGGGGGATATTCAATGCCTTATAAATGTTCTTATATCCTACCCTTGGTTGGTGCTTTAGAGAACCTTTTTCTAGATTTGATTTGAATGTTCCTTCTTCTTCATTATGTAGTTTTTGTTAGAAATTGTACTAACCAACTGTGGCACCTCTCAGAGTGTATTTAACCTGAAAGGTGGACTCCATGCACCTAATTAAGTGACTTCTAAAGACAAATGGTTTCACCACAGCTCAATCAGGTGTGTCATAACAAAGGGGGTGATTACTTAATGCATGAAATCATTTTAGAACAATTTGCAGATTATATTTTTCATTTTGACATTATGGACATTTTCTGTGTTGATCAGTGGCAAAAAATCCTGATTAAATCCATTCTGATTTCATGTTGTAACATATCTTTTTACATCTTATTGTATTGTTTTGCTTTCTTTGCTAAATGACTTTGCTAAGAGATTCTGATTATTTTTAAGGTGTTTGTATCCCTGTATGTGAAGATTTGCATGTTTCAAATGTTTAAGGTAGGTATTGATGTAAAACATTAACAGTAACCTATTTTACAATATTTTGCAGCACAGCAGCCTTTGTTTATTCATTCAGGAATTTAATTTGCATAAATTCATTTTACAGCTTCAATTAAATGTCTCCTTCTTAATAACAAGCAAAGCTTTCAAGCTACAGGCGTGCAATGGTGTAAACATACATATTGATTTGATGCATTGTTTTGACACATTCGTGACTTTCAGATCATCTAATTGCTTAAACATGTTTGGATGGGGAAAAATATTGTCCAGGGAACTTCTTTAAAATCTCTAGGTCTCATAGAGATGTCTTTGATTATTCAAACAAATCTAAAGGAAGTGCACCTCAATGGCACCCACCAAGCATCCCGTAAGACTCCACTAAAGAAAACATTCAGATACATAATAATATTCCCTTATTTCTTTCTGGGAATATATGCCCCCCCGCCCTCCAGAAATGAGAATCTTATTCCAAGTCATTTATGGGTGACTAAGGATCTTGGTCACATAACATAAACTAGGTTGTGATTCAGAAAGCCAGGAGGCACCTAAAAAGGCAAGGGGTTTTGACTGCTGACCTGTCAATCACTGTTCTAATGATAGAGGGGGTGATCACTAAATGAAAACAGGGAACGGATATGTGTCTTAGAGATATTTGGCTGAAGAGACTGTGAGCTGTACATTAATCCGGTTTCACGGCAGCCATCTTTGTTATGCATGCTGTTGAGTGATTGTACTCATCATCACATAATGGAAAAGGGCCCTTGGCTCTGAAACTGAAATCCACACCTCTGAGCTGTTATGAATATTATACTCTACAAATAACTGTTTTCTCAGAGCTACCGGATCAGTGGTTAAACATATGCAATGATAATGGCTGACAGCTATGGAAAGATTTGTCTTCTCTTCAGCTTCATGTTTATGAGATTCTGGCCAAGGAGAAACACAAAACTTAGGTCTTTGCCTCACAGCTGTATACATATCATATGACTGGCATAATTATATATATGAGCTTGTTTAAATATACGGTTGGGAATTCTTATTTAGATTCTAGCAGCATGTATTCCCACAGATAACAATGGTTCTTTAAATGTAATAAATGTAGAAGCTCCTTGAGGCTTATTATGACATAACTCAGTGAAAAGATACATGATGTAATATCCCATATGCTAGTACTTAATCGGGTTAGTCACTCTGGTTCAATTAGATTGTGGGAGAGCTCTAACTCCAGACATGGGACTTTCTGCTTTAGTGTGTTGTTTTTAACCTAAATTTGATGTTGGAATCACAAAGATAAAGAGGTGTTCGAAAGGGAGTCAGTGTTCTTGCCAAGGAGTGGTGCTTGTGCGTGGCTAATAAATTGAAATAAGGATTTAAGGTAGGCATTTTAGGAAAGTGGAATAATCTATAGGCTACACAACCTGTTTCATCTGGTAATGGAATTCAGAAAGGTCACACTGATACCTGTTTTTCCATCAACTGAACTACCTGGCAAATGAGCCACAGGTATTTCATATTGCATTTGATCCCCAATTGTAAATCGCATGTGTTTTAGTAAATTGATCTGTCATTGAGGACTTGGTGAGTAAAGTTACCGTTTAAAGAAAGTACTTTGTTGAATGCTCAGGATCAACGTCACAAGCATGTTCACAAGACCATTCAAAAAAGTTCAAATTTGAGAATGAAACTTGGCACAGTCTAGTCACTGAAAAGTTACAATTGAAAGTACAACAAAACTAAACCACCTCTCTGCAGAAACAGGCACAGATTCAAATCAAAATTTAGACACCTCTGCCAATAACACAAACAGTACATCTGGTTCATTATCTCTCTGGACATTGCTTTAGGTAGAATTAGTAGAATTACTGAAACCTGGGTTCATAATTTGCAATTCAAAGTTTTGATTCAATCCAGGCTTTATCCTTGTTGTCCATGACATGAAACAATTAAAAACTATAATTTGCCAATACCCATGGGTCATAATTTCAGGCCTTATTACTGCAGTATTTTTAACAGCCGTTAGATAGATTATTGTGGTGTATCTGTATTTTGCTACTTTTTTATATTGGATGGTTTTAGAAATTAGAATTTAAATGAATAGCATTTGTAATGCTATGTTGTAGACCAGCGGTTTCCCAACCTGCTCTACTGGTTTTGTTCCAATTGAGCTCTTAATTGATTAATTGAATCCTTAATTGAACTAACAATGCAATATATTGTTTAATTAAGTTTGCTTGGAACAATAACCAGCAGACCAGGGGGATCTTCAGGACTGGTACTTCATTGGAGTATCTTTGCTTTGAAGGCACTACCCAACTGTGGTACTTTACAGAGACAGGTGTATTAAATCTGATATCATGTGAACCACTTTTATAGCACACAGATAGAATTGGTTGCCCCTAAGCTTTCTTAGGAGTGTGAGGTTTTAATTTTTGATTGATTTATTTTTTCAGCACCTCATTTGATCCCCATAATGAAAGTGTGGAGTAGGTTGTGTAAATGCATCAACATTGCAGGTTATACCACAACAAAATGTGAAGTGGGGGTGAATACTTGCCCTGTTAGAGAGCTGTTAAAAGGGAACAGAATTAAAAGTCCATAGGACAGAATTGTATGAAGAAAGTTGCAAAAACAGCAGTTGTAATAAATGAGCTGAGATGTTGAATATTGCTACATCTCATATTTATTTATTTGTTTGGGGGGCCTATACATAAACATTTGTGAATAAAAGGTCCTCGTTTAATTTTACTGGAGAGTCCTGTCTGTCTGTCTCACTCCAATCCCAATTGAACCGGAAGCATACATATAATAGTATGTTTACAGCTGGTGAACATTACACATACACTGGGTAAATATAAAGACAGTTAAAATAACCAACCACATGTTAAGACCTACCACAGTAAGCGATTTAACTGGAAAATTTGTCAAGAACAAAATTAATTCAAAGTAATTATAACATTTCTACTGCATATGTATTTCAAATCTTTCTACAAAAGGAAATTCTAAAGTTGCGATGCACAGCATGAAAGTACAGCGTGGGGGAAAGGGGCAAACTTCAAGGCATCCAGATTTCAAACATCAGAAAATGACATTCAAGCAGATTTTTTTTTATTATTTTCATGACTTTCAACTACAGCATGTTTTCCTTATATACTCTCATATTGTATGACCAAGTATTTCCAATTGGGAATCATATGTTTTTGAAGATACTCAGCAGAGCTCAAAGTTTGGGTATGGAAATGTGGTCATTAGCTACAATATACACATCTGCAATGTGATAGTAAAAGAGCCTTATTGCTGATATGCATCCTCCCTCACACTGGTTTGCTTTAAACACTGTCACTGCTTATTGAAATTGAAAACTCTTCAGTAGCAGGTTTAGGAAAGATGTATTGTGCAAGAAGCAGAGCTTCTTATTCTGCCGGGAGTTGTTAAATTTAACCCTGTCCCACTAGATCTTAATCTCGAGCTGCAAGGCGAGAACAGGTGTTAACTGCAGCTCTCTGCTACAGAGAGCCAAAGTGGAGAACTGAAACTCCAGCAAGCTTCTCCTCTAAGAAATCAACTTTCATGGGCTGAGTAAGAATGAGCTTTGGGTCACCCCGTCAGGCCCTTCCATAAACTGCTTAATGCTGTCATCCCCTGTTGAACACTGTCACAAATATATTTAGCTCTCTTGTACAGTATGCTTGCGCCTGGACAGAGAGCCAGAGGGAAAGAAAGAACAGAACAGGATCAAGCGGGCAGTCAGGGACCAGCTAGGCAAGCAGTGTTGTGGCAACCTTGCAACAAAGTGAAGACAGAGCAACACGATGTTGTGGCAACACAAATTTCTAGAATCAAGGGGATGTTGTCAAAACATTGTAAAATAACATCATAAAATAACATTTTACATTTTGATTTCTAAATAAAAACAATTTTAAATTAAATGAATAAATAAAAATCAAATTGCAAGATAATAGAATTGCACATATGTATGAATTGCATTTTTCTCACATCAGATTTGTCAGTACCATAATACAACCCTACTACAAACTTTGCCAGAATAACAAAAAACGTGAGCTATGCTGCTGCTGCTTGCATAACAAAAACTCTGTCTCCGTTGCGATGTTGCAGCACTGGGGATCTTCAACTCATGATCACGTGACACAGGCTGAAGAGGCACTTTGAAATGTACAGCTATCTTCAGACCTTTCTAGTATGCATGGCATGCTTCTGCAAAAGCCTGAGCTTCAAGCTTCAATCCACAGAATTTCATTAGTAACAGAGGGAACACTGCAGGGTTGCTTATCTGTAGCAGACTTGGTGTGTTTTGGTGCAGATTGGAGCAATCTTGGATCACTGTCAGGCAACCGAAATGTGCGCTTGTATTTAACTATGCTTTCAGGTATTACAGGAACATGGTGTCAGCTTATACAAAGCCCTCCTGCTTCAATGTGTCACTTTGAACCTAGGAGAGAGGTGTCAGGTATTTTAACAGTTTTTGTTTAGACTCTGAATGCACATGGTTTGTTGCCATTACAAGAACCTTACCAAATTGCCAGCTCCTGTATACAGTGAAGGCCTCAGAGCGCTCAAAAACGGACAACAAAAAGACCCATTGCTTGGATTTAAATTTATGTTTGTGGCCCTTGTACTTCCACCAACTGCAGCATGTCACTCCAACCCTTATGATCTTTATGCATTTTAGACATTAAAATATATTCTAATTTATTAATAATTCTTTATGAACATGTAATAGATGTTTTAAACAGACAAGATACACTCACCTAAAGGATTATTAGGAACACCATACTAATACTGTGTTTGACCCCCTTTCGCCTTCAGAATTGCCTTAATTCTACGTGGCATTGATTCAACAAGGTGCTGAAAGCATTCTTTAGAAATGTTGGCCCATATTGATAGGATAGCATCTTGCAGTTGATGGAGATTTGTGGGATGCACATCCAGGGCACGAAGCTCCCGTTCCACCACATCCCAAAGATGCTCTATTGGGTTGAGATCTGGTGACTGTGGGGGCCAGTTTAGTACAGTGAACTCATTGTCATGTTCAAGAAACCAATTTGAAATGATTCGACCTTTGTGACATGGTGCATTATCCTGCTGGAAGTAGCCATCAGAGGATGGGTACATGGTGGTCATAAAGGGATGGACATGGTCAGAAACAATGCTCAGGTAGGCCGTGGCATTTAAACGATGCCCAATTGGCACTAAGGGGCCTAAAGTGTGCCAAGAAAACATCCCCCACACCATTACACCACCACCACCAGCCTGCACAGTGGTAACAAGGCATGATGGATCCATGTTCTCATTCTGTTTACGCCAAATTCTGACTCTACCATCTGAATGTCTCAACAGAAATCGAGACTCATCAGACCAGGCAACATTTTTCCAGTCTTCAACTGTCCAATTTTGGTGAGCTTGTGCAAATTGTAGCCTCTTTTTCCTATTTGTAGTGGAGATGAGTGGTACCCGGTAGGGTCTTCTTCTGTTGTAGCCCATCCGCCTCAAGGTTGTACGTGTTGTGGCTTCACAAATGCTTTGCTGCATACCTCGGTTGTAACGAGTGGTTATTTCAGTCAAAGTTGCTCTTCTATCAGCTTGAATCAGTCGGCCCATTCTCCTCTGACCTCTAGCATCAACAAGGCATTTTCGCCCACAGGACTGCTGCATACTGGATGTTTTTCCCTTTTCACACCATTCTTTGTAAACCCTAGAAATGGTTGTGCGTCAAAATCCCAGCAACTGAGCAGATTGTGAAATACTCAGAGCGGCCCGTCTGGCACCAACAACCATGCCACGCTCAAAATTGCTTAAATCACCTTTCTTTCCCATTCAGACATTCAGTTTGGAGTTCAGGAGATTGTCTTGACCAGGACCACACCCCTAAATGCATTGAAGCAACTGCCATGTGATTGGTTGGTTAGATAATTGCATTAATGAGAAATTGAACAGGTGTTCCTAATAATCCTTTAGGTGAGTGTATAACATATTAATAGAATGGTGGTTCTCAATCCTGGAGGAACACCTACCCTGCTGGTTTATGTTCTAAACGAGCTCAATTACTTAATTGAAACCTTAATTGAACGAATGATTTCCTAAATCAGAGCCTATTAATTATTTTTATTAGTAGGGGTTTTAAGTTAAGTTTTAAGTTAAGTATAAAATAAAAGGACATTATTATCTTATTAAGGAAACAGCTTTTTATCAGTTACACAATATAAAGATTCAAATGTAATCAAATTACTTCAATTAAGGGAACAATTAAGTTGTTCAGAGCTCAGTTGGAACAGAACAAAAAAAGCAGGGTAGAGCACCACTGGGAAAAATAAATAATAATAATCATTATATATATATACATACACACATACACACACACACATACACACACATAATACACAGTAAGGGAAAAAAGTATTTGATCCCCTGCTGATTTTGTACGTTTGCCCACTAACAGTGAGAGACAGGATAAGAACAAAAACATCCAGAAAAACGCATTTCAAAAAAGTTATAAATTGATTTGCATGTTAATGAGGGAAATAAGTATTTTACCCCTTCGACTTAGTACTTGGAGGTTCTCACCCAAGATTTGACGGTACATGGCCCCATCCATCGTCCCTTTGATGCAGTGCAGTTGTCCTGTCCCCTTAGCAGAAAAACACCCCCAAAGCATAATGTTTCCACCTCCATGTTTGACGGTGGGGATGGTGTTCTTGGGGTCATTCCTCCTCCTCCAAACATGGCGAGTTGGGTTGATGCCAAAGAGCTCGATTTTGGTCTCATCTGACCACAACACTTTCACCCAGTTCTCCTCTGAATCATTCAGATGTTCATTGGCAAACTTCAGATGGGCCTGTACATGTGCTTTCTTGAGCAGGGGGACCTTGCGGGTGCTGCAGGATTTCAGTCCTTCACGGCGTAGTGTGTTACCAATTGTTTTCTTGGTGACTATGGTCCCAGCTGCCTTGAGATCATTAACAAGATCCTCCTGTGCAGTTCTGGGCTGATTCCTCACCATTCTCATGATCATTGAAACTCCACGAGGTGAGATCTTGCATGGAGCCCCAGACCGAAGGAGACTGACAGCTTTTTTGTGTTTCTTCCATTTGCGAATAATCGCACCAACTGTTGTCACCTTCTCACCAAGCTGCTTGGCGATGGTCTTGTAGCCCATTCCAGCCTTGTGTAGGTCTACAATCTTGTCCCTGACATCCTTGGACAGCTCTTTGGTCTTGGCCATGGTGGAGAGTTTGGAATCTGATTGATTGATTGCTTCTGTGGACAGGTGTCTTTTATACAGGTAACGAGCTGAGATTAGGAGCACTCCCTTTAAGAGAGTGCTCCTAATCTCAGCTCGTTACCTGTATAAAAGACACCTGGGAGCAGGGAAATCTTGCTGATTGATAGGGGATCAAATACTTCCCTCATTAACATGCAAATCAATTTATAACTTTTTTGAAATGCGTTTTTCTGGATTTTTTTGTTGTTATTCTGTCTCTCATTGTTAAAATACACCTACCATTAAAATTATAGACTGATCATTTCTTTGTCAGTGGGCAAACGTACAAAATCAGCAGGGGATCAAATACATTTTTCCCTTACTGTATATATATATATATATATATATATATATATATATATATATATATATATATATATACACACACACACACACGCACACACACACACACACACAAACATTAGTAGAAATGTAATAGCAGGATTTGCAAATAATCAATGTATTAGAATGTGAGAAATAAATAAAGGACTTTGTTTAACACTGAAAGTACTGAGTACTGTATTTATTGAAACACTTAATCTGCATTCCTAGCAAGGTTAAGTCATGGAACCATATGCACAGTACTTATGATGCATTGCTGTACTTTTTCTTCACCAATCTGCGTAAAAGGATCTGAAGCAGAGGGCCCAAAGCATTGACTGTGAGCAGCTAATTAGGCTGACTGTGTGTTAATTTAGAGTTGTAACTTGATATTTCACTGTTGCATTTGGGAGCCCAGCACTATGTCATTACGGATAGCTGCTTTTCATCTGTATGTCTGGATACTGTCCTGTTGGGGTTTACAGCTTCTTACTGACATGATACTAGGATAGCTACAGGAGCCAGCACGGTGGGACAGTAAACTGGGACAGAAGTGCAGTCTGTCTCTTTGGAAAAAAGGCTCTAGCCTATGAACCTAGGAGAGATCCCACCAGCAAGAGAGGCGTTTCGGCATCACATGATGGAATCTATATCTATGTCACCAGCTGTTGGCCTGAAGGAACTCTGGAAAGGGATCAAGGGTTCAGAGTCAGTGCTAAAAATTACCAGGGCCATGCTTGACACAAGAGGGCCAATCATCCAGGTGTAGCAGAAAACATGCTATTGCCATGAAAGCGAAATATTTTCTAAAATACACCCATGCGCAAAGACAAATTGAAAGACAGATATACATAGACACACAGACACACATAGGTATCTATCTATCTATCTATCTATATATATATATATATATATATATATATATATATATATATATATATAGGTACCTATCTGTCAATGATTAAAGAGTATGTTTTAATTTAAATAAAATATTTTGTATTTTCTTATGGTGTAAGAACAGAATTTCCCCAAACCTATTTTTTGTCAAACAAAGTTATTCATAATTCTGATAATTATATATTTATTTGCAGCAATACCACTTTGCCTTCAAGAAATAATCCATGGTTTAAATAAATGTACACACATAGTGGTAGAGACATCTACTGCTTGTTGAGCTCCCTCCGTCAGCAAGGCTGCTTTGTGTAGCAGCGAAAGAAATATTTTTAAACTTTTAACAGCAAAAGTCTTTTCCATTTCATTAATATGAGGATATCAACGCAATTGGATATGACAAGTGGTTTATTTTGGTTGCTTGTTTTCAGTCTTTCTTACTCGATTGATTTCTGCATGCAGTGTCTGCTTTCTTCCTGCATATCAGACCAAGGCAAGTTATGAGCCCTCTATAAAGTGGATTATTTCGGTACGGTGCTGTCAGAAATACTGTGTGAGTCAGTCCTATGAATGAGATCCACATAAGCTTATTCTGAGATCTGGATAGCTTATACACGTTACAAAGAATAGAATCCAGCTTTCATCACTTCGAACACGTACACTGCTGGAAAAGAATGAGTCTGCAATGCACACAGATTGTGACAGAACTGGGAAGACACTGTGAGGAAGAGAGGAACGCATGAGAAGACAAACAGTGTATGGGTTCCCGTTTTGTGCAACAAGCTTTTGATCTCTTGACCTACTGCACTACTAAAGATAAATGCACTGCTGTCTACATCTCAAAAACAAGAGCAAGAGTCCATATTGAATTCTTAATAGTGATAGAGCTAGTAAGACTGTCAGTAAGGCAAGCCACATGCTGAATAAAACTATTTCATTATTCATTTTTAGCAACTGAAATTGAAATAATTGTGTCAATGATTATTATTATTATTATTATTAGTAGTAGTAGTAGTAGTAGTAGTAGTAGTAGTAGTATATGTGCTCATCTCTTATTAGTTTAATTTGGACTAGTTTTATTTATCAGCTAGCTTTATCAGATGTCAGGATTACATTCTTATAGCTGGGAAACAGGATATGTTGACATTTCAGAGTTGTAAAATCACACCCCTGATTGGCTTGAGGCAGGGTTTCCTTTCTGCTTCCTTTCAAAAATCACATGGTTTATACCTGGTTCTATTTGACCAGGCTGTCATTCAGATACACACCAACAGCAGCTGATTACAAAAAAGGAACCCTTGTTCTTCAGTTGAAAGTGACCCAGAAAGGGAAGATCCACAACTACAAACTTTGGGAATATTTGAATCCTGCAATGCATTATACTGCCTTGCTACATCACATTTTAGACGGATAATGTTACATGTGCATGGTGACTGCAATATTACAATACTAAATGATCAATTATACAGCAAAGGATAGTATAAAAGTAGATATATGCATGGCTTTAGAGGACAGTGCGTTAAATGTTAACACCTTTGTATATGTGTTGTAAATAAATATAGAATATGAGACTATGCAGATACTGGTACCCTGATGACTATTAAGTAATGTTTGCAAATTAATAATTAATAATTTATATGGATACTTTATTGACTTCTACCTTTTATTTACATCATATGTTATTCATGAATATTTGACATCAGAAAGTTTCTTATTAATAAATGCCTGTAATTTAATATTAATCAGTCCCTAGGCTGCTTTGTGTCGCTTAAAACAAAACACAGAAATGCAGCTAGATAGAGACCAAAAGTCCAGCCACAGTGTACTCAATGACAGTCTTAATTCCAGACTGACTGACCTTCTTTGGTAAAGACTGCTCTTCATTTGAGCCATTAAAGAAAGTGCTGTATGGTGACAACATACAAATTCGAATTTCCATGCAGTTAGAACCATTACAAGCAGGTCATACTAAATTGCTTCTGTGCTGAAATCTATTCAAAAAGTGTGATGGTTATTTTGCAGTAATTCCCACATATTTTCCTCTAGTGATTTACTTAATCCATCAAAGATCAGTAACCTTTTGTTCTCTACCCAGCTGCATTTTGTGTATAATTGGTTGAGCAACTAAAAACATAATTAGTTTTAGTTAAAACTGCTAATTGGTAGCTGCTTTGTTGTTTAGCAACAAGTAATGAAGCAAGAAATCACTGTTATTATGATAAAATCAAAATGTATAGAAAATATGTTGGTAAGGGGAAAGTAAAATTGTCTTTTCCTGCCAACAGAAACTAGATTTTAGGATTGTGGTTTCAATGTATTAACTGTATTATGTTCGGTATTAATATTATTTGATTTGATAATATTCTCAATTATATATGCATATTATAATTATTCTACTACATCGAAGTATACACTACAGAGATTGTTGTAACTAAGCTATCTGTGTCACCTCAATGTCACCTCAAGATTGGATTATTAGGAACACCATACTAATACTGTGTTTGACCCCCTTTCGCCTTCAGAACTGCCTTAATTCTATGTGGCATTGATTCAACAAGGTGCTGAAAGCATTCTTTAGAAATGTTGGCCCATATTGATAGGATAGCATCTTGCAGTTGATGGAGATTTGTGGGATGCACATCCAGGGCACGAAGCTCCCGTTCCACCACATCCCAAAGATGCTCTATTGGGTTGAGATCTGGTGACTGTGGGGGCCAGTTTAGTACAGTGAACTCATTGTCATGTTCAAGAAACCAATTTGAAATGATTCGACCTTTGTGACATGGTGCATTATCCTGCTGGAAGTAGCCATCAGAGGATGGGTACATGGTGGTCATAAAGGGATGGACATGGTCAGAAACAATGCTCAGGTAGGCCGTGGCATTTAAACGATGCCCAATTGGCACTAAGGGGCCTAAAGTGTGCCAAGAAAACATCCCCCACACCATTACACCACCACCACCAGCCTGCACAGTGGTAACAAGGCATGATGGATCCATGTTCTCATTCTGTTTACGCCAAATTCTGACTCTACCATCTGAATGTCTCAACAGAAATCGAGACTCATCAGACCAGGCAACATTTTTCCAGTCTTCATCTGTCCAATTTTGGTGAGCTTGTGCAAATTGTAGCCTCTTTTTCCTATTTGTAGTGGAGATGAGTGGTACCCGGTGGGGTCTTCTGCTGTTGTAGCCCATCCGCCTCAAGGTTGTACGTGTTGTGGCTTCACAAATGCTTTGCTGCATACCTCGGTTGTAACGAGTGGTTATTTCAGTCAAAGTTGCTCTTCTATCAGCTTGAATCAGTCGGCCCATTCTCCTCTGACCTCTAGCATCAACAAGGCATTTTCGCCCACAGGACTGCCGCATACTGGATGTTTTTCCCTTTTCACACCATTCTTTGTAAACCCTAGAAATGGTTGTGCGTGAAAATCCCAGTAACTGAGCAGATTGTGAAATACTCAGACCGGCCCGTCTGGCACCAACAACCATGCCACGCTCAAAATTGCTTAAATCACCTTTCTTTCCCATTCAGACATTCAGTTCGGAGTTCAGGAGATTGTCTTGACCAGGACCACACCCCTAAATGCATTGAAGCAACTGCCATGTGATTGGTTGGTTAGATAATTGCATTAATGAGAAATTGAACAGGTGTTCCTAATAATCCTGTAGGTGAGTGTATTTCATTTGTGAGCATAGCAGAGCTAACCAGCAGTCGTCAATGGTGGTGTATATAGTTTATTTGTACGAAATCTAAGTTGTCATCACACTGGAACTCTTCCACTCTGTACTATTCAGTTGAGTAGGATGCTCCTGTGCTGCGTGCCAAGAGCATGAAGGTCTTGCTGTCACGCGATATGTATATATTGTATATTGTTGTTCAGTTCGGCTACTCTGTTGACTAGCCGACTGTGCATTATGTTGTGCTTTTCAGTAGGTCTGTGGCACCTCTCCTACTGGATCAGGGGTTCATTGCCATGATATGCGCGGAAGCCGCACAAGTTGCTTGATTGCCTTGCTCCCAGCTGCACTAGTCGAGCAGCAGGCTTTGCTATTGTAAGCAGAGGGCTACCTCTGTAGCTTTGTATATGCTGATTCCCGGTAGAGCGTGACTGCAGTCTTCGCTCCTGGGTGGCTCAGGTGCAGCCCTACGGGGCCCCTGAGATTACTGTCTGGAGTTGTGTTGCTGAGGCCCCCTAGCAGTGCACCTCGAGGCATGCTTCCTTATCAGCTCGCTGCATCCTCCTTTGCGACAGTTTGGTTATACAGTAACCCCTCCCCCTTGGGCAGTGCTTTCAACTTGAAAGACAACGATAGGTTGCAAATGCAACCCTGGTTATCTGAAAAAGGAAGCACTGCTCAATGTTGCAAGGTCGCGCGGAAGTCCTGCTCCCGGCAAAAGAGGACGAACCTGTGCTGACGTCACGTTTTATAGAACGGGACGTGGGAAGGGACCTTTTCTGAGTGATGAGCGCAGGGCCCCTCCCCATTGGGCAGTGCTTCCTTTTTTAGAAAACTGGGGTTGCATTCACAACCTATCATTTAATTTATTTTAGAACCCATGTTACCCCGTCTAACTCCTTGACCTCTTGTGTGAGTTGGAGTGCTTCAGACATTATATAATGATTTCCCAGTCATCTGTGACTCTCCTGGGAGCATATTTTTGAGACATTCAATGGTAAGGGTAATTGATTCCCAGAGTACGGGGTCACTAAGTTGCTGAGAATGTGTTTTTCCATGTTGCAATTACATTCTCTATCATCGTGAATTAACATCTGTTAGGTGCCACCTCCAATACAAGAAACTTCCCAAAGTACTTTCTGAATGAGAAGTCAGACTAGCAGACTCCATGTCATATTATTATCTGTCCTCCACAGATGGGGATGACAGTCAAAGAGTTTGTAGCACAGCTTCGAGAAAGAATTGGAGTGCATTTCCAAAACATAGCCATTCAGCTTTTTAACACACAATCCAATACCTTGGTGATAATGTGTTTTTTACACTTTCCTGGCTATCTCCCTTTTCATCGAATTGTTCGGTAAGTACAACCAGTTGGTTAAAAAGAAAACAGTGTCGGTTTCTCACTGCAAGTGTTTCCGTGATGTGAAAAATATTGTCCACCCCCTTAGGCACCCAAATTCAAACCACATTGATGGCTTGTGGAAGGATGTGGACAAGGCTTATCTTGTTCTTTTGAGTTCAATTGAAATGTCACAAATGCTGCAGGAAACTTTAACTTGCAGGTGTGTTGATATTTTGAATTATATCTATAAGAAATGTCCATCACTATGTTATTTCAGTAATTAAGTACATGCTGTAACACAATCACTGGTGGCCACTGGTCCTGGTACATATCCTATATGCATGTCTATATAGCTAATCTGAATGCTTTGTAGTGTTTTTGGACTCTCTGAAACAACAGGAAGCTTTTAGCTAGGTATAAGAGGTAAAAGTCACTCCTGACCATTAATTATTATATGAAATTTGTGACCTACAAATACACAAAAAACTAAAAAGAGTACACAAAGTCCCTGCAGACTCTGTTCTAGGGCCCATTTCTGGAACTCAGGAGCCCATTCCATTGGTATTATGTGTTGACTTTGACTTCCATCACAACACACCAGCACTGTAATCTGCTCTGAACCCTGCCCTGCTTTGGCCTGACTGGGAAGTCGACCCACGTATGAAATATCAAACCTTTATTTGTATTTATATTTTTCTTTCTTCCTTTCATTTTTTTTCCTTCCTTAAGTTTATTTGATGTGCTGTTTGATTAACCTAACCGTTCCCAAAAAAGGAAAAAACTTTCACCAAAACAAAAAACAACAAACACAAGCAACGGAGGTCACAAAAAGTGACTCAATATCAAAACAATGAGTGGGAAGGCACAACACAAATAGGTCTGAACTGATTTTATCTCACTGGCAATAAACAATGCCCATAAACAGCAGGAAATTTCCATGGATGCCACGTGTATTTCAGTAGCTTAGATGCACAACACTGAATATTCTACTCCAGTTGGATCTGAGTTGCCAACAGCATTGTACAGCTGCCAAAGTCCGGTTCTCTTTTATGTTGAAATGTATTGTATAAACAGCATGAAAATTCCCACTCCATTGTCTGTGCTTCAAATAGCTGTAAGCAACAACATAGTGATTTTGCATGCAGTGCTACACTGTGTATAGCAATCACAGCACAGGGCTGCAGCTGAACCAGTGTATCCCCCATGGCGAACCACCCCATACATAAAATAAATATCGAGAAACATATCCTGCAAGTGCAGAGTATAAAGAAGAACATTTTAAAATATATTCCTTTATATTTTTGTTGGAAGTGTTAATATTTTCGCTCTGAAATTTAACTTTAAACAGTTCAATGTAGTAGGATAATTTTATTATTTTCTTTATATTCTTTGTATTGTTTAGATCTGTAATTCTAGACTTTTATAATGCTACTATGTTTTGTAAGTTGTCCCTGGATAAGGGTGTCTGCTAAGAAATCAATAATAATAATTGTTAATGGTTTCATGTTGTTAATTCTGTTTTGTCTATAAAGCAATCATCAGTTTGTATGTATTCCTTTCTGGGGATGATTAGTTTCATGGAGTTGTATTACATTTATTGTCTTTTCAATCCACTAAAACAGTAAAGGTTGTGTGTTTTGGGACACAGGTATTTGGTTGAGGACTTAGATCTTTATTTACATCTGCTGCCTGAAGAATGCTGACCAGCACCAATCAACACATCAAACACAACAACAACAGTAACTAACTCAGGCCTATGTTCATTATAGTGATAAACTATTTTGTACAACTGTATTTTAACAAGATGTAATCACTTCTGATATATAATACTACAACCTATTGACTATCTGAAGATATGAAAAAGGCTTCTCCAACTACATCCTTAGTTCTTTTCTTCACTTCATGTGAGAGGAGGGCTACGGGTTAACCTGTATTTATTTTCTGGAATAAACTTGTTATTTCTTCATCAGTGTATCTTGAGAATTTATAAAACCAGTACAGAGATAAGTCGTGCAGGGTCAATTTCCAGTTTTAAAACTCACAAGAAAACCTCAAACATAGAATACCAGAATGATTTTGTGTGTGGCTGGGGCTTGTAGCGGATTGACTGCTTGTATTTTAAAATCTATTGATCTTTATTTTGTAAATGTACTGTATTTCAGTATATATGTAATTTAAAACTATTGACAGGAAGAAAATCATGACGGTACTGGTCCTTCGGCCACACCTCTGTATTGTTTGACTGTTTGCTTATGAACAGAATCTGTGAGATTTTTTATTACTTAAAAAAGGGCAAAAAATACCTATTTTGTAACAATTGTAATTATAATAACTGAAAAGCCTGTATGTAATTGTCTATATGTAAAGCAGTAGTCAATCTATTTTAGGAGAATTTTAATATGGAATATGGAAGGTGAAGGACACAGAGTGGCCGTGTGACAAGTTCCTGTTAAGTTACTGCTTCAGTTACGTGATCAAATTAATCAGAACTGTCCATTGCACTCAAGTCAAGATAAGTGCACTGACGAGGATTAGACACTGACAAAATAGTAACAATGTTTTGAATCTATACCAAATCATTTGAAATATTACTTTTTATATTTCAAAGGAAATTAGGAAATAAATAGATACATACATTAAATTAATTACATATTTTGAAAAATATAATATTCTGAAATAGTCCAGAATTAAATTTACTCCAGCATTTGCAAAGGGTGTTGTTTGGAAAGGCAACCTAATAGCTGAACACATATAGCTTGGCTTCCAGTTCTGTGGTCATTTTCACCACAGATGTTTGCTGAGCTGTTCTGTTTCTAATTTTATATTGATGCTTCATTCACACTGTTTTCCAACCTCTCTAAAATGCTCTTTGGGAATCCCCAAATTATATATTTATTTTACATAATATGTGCACAGATGCAGTGTCATACAAATACCAGAAATAGTCCCTTTTTACATTGTTGTGCTAACGCTGTGGTATAATATAATCCATGACACCATGAGCAGTTCAGGGGAGGTCTTCATCGCATAGTAGTGCATGAACAGGTAAGGTCTTTAAATACCTATAGAAAAGGTGTCTCTGAGAAGAAAATTACGTAAACACAATATGCTCGGCAATAACAACTATTACTGCTATGGTATACTATATTGGAGGGGCTAAAGGGAAATTATGTTTACCAAAAGGAAAAAAGAAAGATGTTAACACAGTCCTCCTGTATGAGTAAAGGTCTAGACTGGAAGCTTACTTTACATAGAGGTTATAACATCCCTGTAATTTTTAGGGCTTTATCTTGGTCTTTGGTTTCAGGGCATTCCTGTTCACAAAAGTGCAAAGCAATCTTTCCCAGGGCAACATTGTGGTGTTCTGGAACTTTCATAATGGTCTCAAGACATCTCAGTTTTTTAGAATAAAGAAATAAATTATTATTATTATTTATAATTTGATTGATATTTCATATTGAATAGATTGTATTTCCTGTATCTAGGGAAAATCCATATTTCATATGTAACTTGAGTTTATCTCTGAAATGGAAAATGTGAGTTATATTAAACCTAATCTTGTTGGACTGAGTTCGCTGCTATAATTAAGCTCCTAATACAGTTGTCTGTTTGAACCAGGTTCAATTATTATACTGAGTGTCATCCTGGCTCAAGTATCCATGTTCTCGTCTGTAGAAAGACACTGATGCATTGACACACACTGACATGGACTCTGTCCTATTGTGTTTTTTGTGTTAGCATTTCTGGTGGTAAAGCTTGTTTTCAACAGGAAATTCCCAACAAAAATTATCAATGGAGTTTTAATTTTGTGGACACTTCATATTCCAGTTTTGCTTCATCATTCTCAAAATGCAGTTGACATTTATTTGCAATTGATGTCCTCTAGAGTATATTCCAGGTATATTCCAATGCCTGTGAAAACTGCACGGGTTACGCTGAGCATTGCAATGCCTTTTTCCAAATTAAAGTTGTCTTTTATTCCATTGCCTTGTGTATTGGCTTGCAGTATGTCTACCTCTCATGACAAAAGCAGTAAAACTTGAAATGTGCATGTTTTTCAAATAACACTTTCATCTGGCTTTCTCCTTTTACAGCTCTGAACAATACCTGCAGTGTTTCAGCCCAAATAACCAACAACTCGGAGTCAATGTTGGTGCTATTTGATATGGTCAGCTGGGGGTGGCATGGTGGTGCAGTGGTTGATGCAAATTGGAAAATTAATGACATTACTGCAAGAGATCAGATATTTACTCTTCTTTTTGTTGGGCTGATGTTATGTCAGTATACACTCACCTAAAGGATTATTAGGAACACCTGTTCAATTTCTCATTAATGCAATTATCTAACCAACCAATCACATGGCAGTTGCTTCAATGCATTTAGGGGTGTGGTCCTGGTCAAGACAATCTCCTGAACTCCAAACTGAATGTCTGAATGGGAAAGAAAGGTGATTTAAGCAATTTTGAGCGTGGCATGGTTGTTGGTGCCAGACGGGCCGGTCTGAGTATTTCACAATGTGCTCAGTTACTGGGATTTTCACGCACAACCATTTCTAGGGTTTACAAAGAATGGTGTGAAAAGGGAAAAACATCCAGTATGCGGCAGTCCTGTGGGCGAAAATGCCTTGTTGATGCTAGAGGTCAGAGGAGAATGGGCCGACTGATTCAAGCTGATAGAAGAGCACCTTTGACTGAAATAACCACTCGTTACAACCGAGGTATGCAGCAAAGCATTTGTGAAGCCACAACACGTACAACCTTGAGGCGGATGGGCTACAACAGCAGAAGACCCCACCGGGTACCACTCATCTCCACTACAAATAGGAAAAAGAGGCTACAATTTGCACAAGCTCACCAAAATTGGACAGATGAAGACTGGAAAAATGTTGCCTGGTCTGATGAGTCTCGATTTCTGTTGAGACATTCAGATGGTAGAGTCAGAATTTGGCGTAAACAGAATGAGAACATGGATCCATCATGCCTTGTTACCACTGTGCAGGCTGGTGGTGGTGGTGTAATGGTGTGGGGGATGTTTTCTTGGCACACTTTAGGCCCCTTAGTGCCAATTGGGCATCGTTTAAATGCCACGGCCTACCTGAGCATTGTTTCTGACCATGTCCATCCCTTTATGACCACCATGTACCCATCCTCTGATGGCTACTTCCAGCAGGATAATGCACCATGTCACAAAGGTCGAATCATTTCAAATTGGTTTCTTGAACATGACAATGAGTTCACTGTACTAAACTGGCCCCCACAGTCACCAGATCTCAACCCAATAGAGCATCTTTGGGATGTGGTGGAACGGGAGCTTCGTGCCCTGGATGTGCATCCCACAAATCTCCATCAACTGCAAGATGCTATCCTATCAATATGGACCAACATTTCTAAAGAATGCTTTCAGCACCTTGTTGAATCAATGCCACGTAGAATTAAGGCAGTTCTGAAGGCGAAAGGGGGTCAAACACAGTATTAGTATGGTGTTCCTAATAATCCTTTAGGTGAGTGTAATGAGTTTATAGAATATGAACCCCATTACATCAGCAGAGGCGACTGTAAACTCTGCCATACAGCCTTGGAGGGATTTGGTGGGTCTCAGAGTTTAAAAAGAAAGCCTGAACCAATTTCTCCTATCCTGAAATGTTGCTTTTAACGGCATGATGTGATGATGATAATCATCAGTGAAAGACATTACATTATGCATCGGACTAACTTATTATACGCACAACTAGTACTTTTACTGATAAGACTGCATTGGGTGCAAACAGGATGTTTTTATAGCTAATTGTTGATGTCAGACAACTTGAACTTGAAAGACTGCACACCTTGTGAAGGTGTAATCTTCATAACACCCTGCTGAGGGAAATTCACACGGGAGAAAGAAGAAAGGCAGACTATATCATTTGTGGGTGGTGGGAAATAGCTTTATATATATATATATATAAAGTCCTTTATAAGTACTACCTTCAAGCCAGGCCACGAAATTTATGGTCTGGAAAACACGCTCCAAACTTTCACATAAGGTAGAAAATGAAATCAATGTAAAAAATGTAATAAAAGAAATACACTTACATTTACTAATTTGCTCCAAAAGTACATTTATTCAACCTGGGTCCAGGCCAACTTTTTTCGATCCATCAACCAGTCTTCATTAGAATGTATATATTTATCAGAAAGTTATCTATTCTTTGACATGTGCTCTACAAGCCTGAGAAAAACAAAAAACAGTGAGATTGTTTTCCACCTAAGAAATCCTGTGTTCCTGGTGCATTTTCACTTGATCATGTTGCTTACGGGAGAAAAACAAGAGGTTTATACTCATTGCATTTGTGCATTACAACTGTTCATGCATGTGCTGCAAAAACTCTAGGGGCTGTCCAAACTGAACCGTGCTGTTCAGGGTCCATGGGCCAGATGCTAAAGTGGGTACAGATCTCCCATGATTCAAGTCAAGGGCTTATTGGGAAATGGCATTGTGCCGGGATCTATGTAGTCAGGACTCTAATAATGGCAAATGAAAGGTCTTAGCACACAGTGAGTACACGTGTTTGTTTTTGAATTGTTTTTCGTTTCTTCAAATTCCTTGCCAGATATTCATAACACATACGAAAATGGTAATTTACTTGCTTGGCGATTTAGTTAGCTCTTCAGCATCAATTATTGCCAGGTCAGCAGGTTAGTGGTTACGCTTGGCACATGAACCAAACAAACTACTGATGAAGCTTGTCAGATATCAAAACAATGATGGTGACTCATGGTGTTTGGGCCAAGTATCTGCCAAGAATACTGCTGCTTATGAAATAGATATTTACATCACAGGACACACCAAAAGGTTGATCAAAGTTTTCCATACAGAAATGCACTACCATCCCTCCTCACTACCTGTCTGGATGAACTGGACTTGTTTCTCTCCTCACTCCCCTCACTCTCCTCACCTACTATCCTCCTGGGTGACTTCAATATCCATTTCCAACTCTTCTGGATTTCCCTCCTTCATTCTTTCAACTTCTCCCTGTCTCCATCACCCCCTACCTTCATATTCACCTGAGCCTGCTCCGCTTCCCCTCTCTCTGTGATCACCACTTCATCTCATTCTCACTTTCCCTCCCCTCTCTCTCCACCCCTGTCACTGCAACTATCACTTTCCAACAGAATCTCTGCTCTCGCTCTCCTACCTCCTATGGACACCTTTTCCAATCTCCTTTCGACTGTGCTACTTCCACCTTTTTCTCCTTCCACACCTGCTGCCTTGATTCTCTCTGCCCTCTCACTTCACATCCTGCCCATCCCTGCCCCCCTCAGTCCTGGATCACCTACATTCACCACTCAGAGGTAGGTCCAATCTGATTTCTGCTGAAAAGAAATTGAAGAGGTCCGGGCAGCCCTCAACGTCTACCCCTCTCTTCTGTCTACGTTCTTCTCCTCACTCACTTCGGCCAAGAAGTCTTACTTTCATTCACTCTTTGAATCCTCTGCCAATAATCCCCACAAACTCTTCTCCACTCTTGTCTTTCTTGGTTTAACAAGTTTTTCTTTTTCTGAAGGTCACTAGGCTTAGATTTAGGAATTTTGTTTTGGATTGTGCTTTGCACTCTTCTCATATCAAGGTCAGAGGGACAAAAGTAAGCACACTGTACACGTACTTTGGTTTTATGCCAAGGCCAAATGTTTGGAAATGACCCCTAACAATATTTGATTTATATGGAATGTGACACTGAAGTGTGTTGTTAGATGGAAGTGGACATTTTTCATTCTCTCATACCTTGGTCACCTAGAACAGTCAATTTACATATCTCAGAGAGTACATTCATTTATCTTTGGGACATCTTCACAAGGCTGCTTCATGTTAATACCGAAGTCACTTTTTCAAAGGTCTACAATCCATTTGGATTTCTTGAACTATCTTACTGATGTATAATCTATAGCTTTTATGCTAATGCTACATGTATTTTATTTTCACAGTGCAAGTATGCTTCATTTGATACTAAAGCATATGAATAATATGAATGTAAGACCTTTGAATCCACATTAGTTGTGATGGCACCTCCCCATGAATCAAGTAACTATGGTCTCTGATTCAGACATTCACCAGATATGTTGACCCAACAATGAGTTGTATAAGGGCGTCTGCCAAGAAATAAAAATAATAACAACAATGGTCTAACTTAGTTACCTTATCTGGTGAGTGACTTGGATTACAAGTCCTTGATTATATCCATATCAGTGTTTTCAAAGTGCAATATTGATCAAGACATTAATGATATTTATGTGGTATGAATCATTTACTGATGCATGAATTGTGTCCACCTCATGGTTTTACAGCCAAAACAAACAAAACAGTGAGTGTTTTGGGTTCAATGAAGCCATGTGTTAGCTTTAGGAAGATGGATTTGAACTGAATCCGACATGTTAATTAGCACTCGCTCATTTGTGTTCAATTAAAATGATTGCTTTAACTGGTACATCCCTTATATATGTATATATGTACATGAATTCACATACATATTTGATGATATATTAATGCATATACATACATACATATGGTTGTCAGCTATAATGTACAGCCTAACAACAGGCTAACTGTGCATAGCTAAGCCATTCATCCACTGACAGGATCACATCTGATGAATGTCAAAAGGTTCAAATATAATCATAAGCTTTATTACACAGACAAATCCTGGAAATGTATGATTTACAGAGGTTAAAATATATGTGCTTTTATTCTGCTGTGTGTCAAGGACGTGAATCCCAAACATGACTATTCAAATAATATTTGTTTTTGTAATTTCCCCCACAAAATATAAGAAATGTAAAATATCAACACCACAAGTCACACGTCAATACGATTCTGTGAACGTGTTGGATTGTGTCTTATTTTTAGCATTAAAAAAGCTGGAAATTCAAAACAAGTTCATATTGTCTTCAAGACATCTTAGTACTCATTTTGTTCTCATGGGAGAAATCAGTCATACAAGGTGATATATATTACACTTTTGAAGAAGCAATGAGGTAAATGCTTTTGTTCAACAAGGGTTTTGCTCAAATTTGACCTCCTTCATAAAGCTGTTCACCACTACCAGTGTCCTGGCATTACTTTACATCTATATATGATCACAGTAGCAGACATTCATTGAAGAAACCCCTACAACATCAGTGTTATATTAAAACATTTGCTTTTTGATACACGTCATATGAAGATAATTTAATGCTCTGATATACCTAAGCCGACATCTACCTTTCGCTCTCCATCACAAACCTAATTGATAGAAAAAAAATGGAATTATGATTGGCTTTAGCCTCAGGCTCTAGTATTGTACCTGGGGTTAGTTCTGAAATAGAGAAAGGCAAAAAGAGGCATGTCTTCAAAACCTGAGGAAAGTGTCACCACATTCATTGAAGCTACATATTAATTTACTGATATGGTTTCATTGTCTTTAACAATCATTAACCTGGCTGGGTTTCAATGACTGAGTAAGTGAGTGAATAAGTAATGCAAGGAAGAAAGAGAGAATGAAAATGATTTCCTACCAGAAGCATGAATTTCATTACAGCGTAATGGATCTTCCCTGCCAAACTGCTCACAGCTTCCTGAGAAAGAGGAGTTATGTAATCAGTTGGTGCTCTCTGTCTTTCATCCAGTCATGCTTGGGATCTGCAGGGTTAAACAGAGACATGTGGGGACCCTTGCTCATGGCCCTTGCATGAAGGATTTTCCACCTAGCTAGGTTTATAAAAGGTTATGTTACATAAAATAAAAAATAAAACTGTGAATGTTACCGAATCAGAATGAAAACATTTAACCTCCCTATGGGGACTCTTAAATTAGCCTCCTGAAAAATGTATAAGACATTGCACTGCGTTGTTTTCTTATTTGGAAGGAAAACAGGTGCAATTGTAGCTTAAATGCTTTACGAATATGGCTCAAGGCCCCCAAGATAACAAACAATGGACAGAGGGTAAGGTCAGGCTGAGAAATATGAAGAAGGAGGAGATCTTGTTCATTTAGATGCATAAAACAAATTAAATAAAAACAAGGTGGAGCTGGAGGAAGAAAGAAAATCAGTTTGGTAGGATCCATCTTCGCTCCCCAGCACTCTTATAATTACGTACTACCTTCCTGGCTTCCCGGTAGCAAAACAATGTCATTTTTGTATTTTGAATAGGCACAGGCATGTGATTACAACTCTCAGACTGCTGAATAGCAGTCTCTGCAGGAAACAGTAATGTCTATGGGAACAGTTAACAAGACAAAATAAAATAAAATGATCTCTGAAAAAGAAGACAATAATTTGGCTTAATTACACATTCGATACATGTGTTTGAAGCCACCTGGAGCATAAGAAATTCAGTGGTGTCAACATCTCTCTGTGGGTTAGCAGTGATGGAAACCAGCCTGCTATTGTGATGTTCTAATCACAATGAAGCATGAAGACACATGAGCGGTGCTGTGTGTGTGTGTAAATACCTGAACTCTGTAACCCACATCTCTGGTTTGCTGGGTAGCATTATAAAACCATATCAACAACACACTGGCTAAAACGTAACCCTACTCGACACTGCTATTATACTAAAGGTACTATCTTCCTCTTGAAATAAATAAGCAATACTAATTATGGACAGAAAAATCAGGATGGGAAGTTATAAATAAAAATATGAAAATGTTTTCCAAAAATAACAGCATAAAAAGGAAAGAAAAAGTGAAGTGAAGACACTATAAAATTATATGGATGGATTAATACTAATAATCCATCCATGTCTAATACTTCTGTCTTATAATTCAAATATATGGTGTATGAGTCCTAATAGCAAATAAACTCAAAGTAGGGAGGGAGTGTATGTGGCTGAAAGACTGAAGTGTGGAGTACAGAAATGTACTATAGTTGAATTGAACATTTCTGGGAAATGTTTTGAAAGTGTCCTTAGGAGATAATCTGTGCTGTTTTGGATACACATACAGAAAATATATATATATAATACGGTATACAGTAGAAATTTGTGATCCTTAATTTTTTTTACTTACAAAAGATTGCCCCCCTTTTTTGTATATTTAAAATGTATAGGGTGTATTTTAATTATATTTTAACCAAAAGGCAATATAATTGAAGCCAGAGTGGATCTAGAGCAGGTGTGATCATGTCAAAACTATCCAGTCAAACACTTATGGGCCTCGGTACTTGTATACAAAGATATCGGGGGGGGGGGGGGGGGGGGGAATTTGGCATTCCTTCCTCTGATCCTTTGAATACAACACCTCTCTAGCTCCAAAACAAGATAAATCCAAAAAAGTAGAACTATAAAGAACTGCTTCTAACAGAGAACAGAGTTAATTTCAATTTACAGTTAACAAAACCCAACATCAGAGGGACAGTCTCCAGGTCTTCTGTATTGTTTTTCTGTGAATTTGAATTAATGGTATCATAGCTTTGTTGTAGAAGTGTATTATGTAATATGATGAGGATCATTGATCTGTTTCTCACGGGTTTGGGGGGAAGTTTGCTTCCTTGGGAAAACAATGTTTTGGAAGGGCTATATTGTTTGGGTCGTGCAAAAAAAGAAAACATTAAAAAAGAAAACATAAATAGGAAATATTGACTAAGAAAACCAGCATTGTTTTTTTTTGAACAAAGGTCATAAAATAGACCCAGCTGGGGCATTGTCCCAAACAAAGCGTCCCTGTCAATAAAACACACCTTTCAGAAAGGAAATTACCTGGGATGCAACATTTTCCAGACCACACAGGTTTTAGTCAGCCGTTATCAAACAAGGGTGAAACACGGAGCACCTAGAACTCCTGTGCCCCAACCCTTGAAACATCATTCTGTATTAGAAGCCACAACCTTGTGTCACACATTTTCCCTGTTTTATGGATTTATCTGCCCACCAAGTGATGTCACTTTTCTTATTCATGTAATAGTCATGCAATAGATACAGTGAGGGAAAAAAGTATTTGATCCTCTGCTGATTTTGTACATTTGCCCACTGACAAAGAAATGATCAGTCTATAATTTTAATGGTAGGTGTATTTTAACAGTGAGAGACAGAATAACAACATTTCCCTCATTAACATGCAAATCAATTTATAACTTTTTTGAATGCGTTTTTCTGGATGTTTTTGTTGTTAATCTGTCTCTCACTGTTAAAATACACCTACCATTAAAATTATAGGCTGATCATTTCTTTGTCAGTGGGCAAACGTACAAAATCAGCAGGGGATCAAATACTTTTTTCTCTCACTGTATGTAGTAGGTAATTAAATTGAAGAATCATTCAAATGCAAAACTTGAATTTGCCCTTAGAACAAAAAATGTTTCTACATATATTTTATTCTGGTGCTCTTAATGTGAAAATTTAGTTTTTTTAGGTTGTTTAGGTTTAGGTTTTAGGTCATACATAAATGTTGTAACCTTGTCTTTGAAAGCCAATATTTTCCATACTGAGACAATCATTACAGGCTGGGCAATAAATGTACTATAAGATAAGAGTGGATGTCTTTCAATTACGAATTGTATTACAACCAAGTTCAATCGCTAATTTAACTGATTAGGGCCTACATTTGAGTATTATTTGTTTTCGCAAATAAAATGTAATTGTGTACACATTTAACATGAATGGGAAGTGTATTAACAGTAAATAAAATTAACAGAATAAACATGACAAAAGCATAAAGAATTTAATATTAGTGTAGAAACCCTACAGTGTTATGATCATCTAGTGTCATCTTATGCTCTCAATAGAAAGCATCTGTTAACCAAATTAACACTGAGTATTGAAATACTATTATATTAAGCTCTATCTGTCATTTTCAGTTGGGAGCACTGCTGAATGTAAACACAAATCCAGTACAGTACTGCTCTCTTGTAGTTAAACTCAGCCAATCACAAAACCTGTTGAGCAAGTGTGCGCTCTCATTGGCTCGTCCCAGGATAATTGTGTCCCAGCCCTTCCTGACAAGGGGTACTGTTAGGAATCAAACTTCCTGACTGCTGACTATAAAACAGGCAGATTAATCAATGAGAACAATAACAATAACAATAAATATTAAGTAGTCCTAATGTTTCCAGTGCTCTTAAAGGTGTCTTCCTACCTCTAATGTAAACACAGAAGCAGCAAGCTGCTGGGGGCCCAAATCCCCAAACCCCTCTGCCATATTATTCTAACTAACAAAACCATCCAGACTTAATTTAACACAAATCACATTTTCAACATAACCATATCACCAAAAGAAGGGAAAATATACAAGAGAAAATATACACATTAATACAAACTGTTCCCTCCTGTAAAACCGACCGTGCGGAAACACGGGTGAAACAATGGTTCCTACTGCACTTATCCTCGATTAGGAAGTGTTACGATTACAGTACTGCCCAGATGTAGTGTTTTTAAAGATACTGTAATTATGCGTTTTATTACCGTTTTGCCGAGTTGAAGAGCGGACCGTAACCTCTGCAGTGATCCCAATATCAGTAAAGCACATAGGTCTCAAAGAAAAGTGAGTCAATATCATGTATCAAGGCAAATAGTTAGTGAACAGCGTTCTCTGATTGTGCTATACTTAATGTAGAAGTTAGTGTGCAAGACAGATAATTACTGGTGCCTACTGTCCTGTCCTCCTATGCCCAATATATTTAATATGTCAGGATATGAATCAGATAAAATTAAATTCCACATTCATTCTGTACAGTAGTTGACAAAAAGCTTACTTTTTATTAAATAATTTAATTTAAGAATATAATACATTGTTTATATGTTCTGACCTTTAGGAACTGAACATGTGACAGATTCAAGTAGATATGTTTACAATGTCAACTTGTATGCGCCATGACTCTCATCAGATTCACCAAAATGTCTCACATGTCATGATGATGTCACCAATTGAGTCATGTGCACATAATGAGTATTTTGAATTATTTCGTGCTGAGCAATTCTGGGGACGAAAAGTAAAATGTACACCCTAGAGAATTATGTTCATGAAATGATGTAAGGAAAAATACATTTCGTGCACCAAATGTCAAAGTTGCGTTTCATTTTGTGGACGAAATGTGTATTATGTGTGAAAAGAATATTAAAGTTCCTAACATAACATGGATAACCGCCCAGAACTCCCCATGTCTTGATGATGGGGGTTGAGGAGGGAAGTGTCCTTCACCATCAACTTTAGCTCAGTCAGTCAGTGACTCACAAAATGTCATATCATATGAATAATGAGTATTTTGTCATACAAACTACTTATTTCATGCTGAGCAATTTTGTTGACGAACAGTAAAATGTACTTCCGTGGACGGAATGAACACCTGAGTATGCATTATTTCCATGAATTGATGTAAGGAAAAATACTCTCATGCACCAAATGTAAAAGTTCCACTTAATTTCATCCACAAAATTATGCTTGACACAAACTATGCCCTATACAGGTGTCTCTCTCTGCTGCTCTGGGGAAATGTCCACTGCTGTCCAGGGTCCTGATGCCTGGGGCTTCCACTATTCCTGTGAAATAGAAAAGCGAGGAGCAGTGCAGCACATAGCGATGCTCTATGACCTGGCCCTCTACACTGTGTACTGCATTGTATAAAGGAACAATTATCTCCACATGACAGCCTCCTCTGCACTGATTCCATGAATTAATTATTGTAAGCTTATGATGAATGGAATATACCTGCAATATGGTCTCTGACTCACTACACCCCCTGATGGAGGCTTTCTGGCAGAAACGCTGGTGTTTTGTGCTCCATAACATGAAATTATTTTCCTATGGTGTGCGGCTCTTCTTTTTCAAAACAAAAAACTGAACTAAACTAAAAAAACATTTTTTTTATTAATTCTCCCTTTTCTCCCCGAGAGCTTCATCTTTATCCTTGGGGGAGATGCACTGATGGAAGTGTCATTGTGGCGCTGGCTGTGTGACTGTGGGACAGAGAAAATAATTAAGGAAGATTCACAGGGAAGCTTTTCTTTAACAGTTTTAACACATTTTAACATTGTACTCCTCTGCCAGGACACACAGGCATTCCTGGCTCTCAGCGCAAAGCCTTTGCAGTGTCCTACCTCTGGTCAAGCTGCTGGGAGTGGGCCGCTACTCCTGTACGCTGCCAGGCTGGGGGCACTACGGTCTGCTGGGCTGCACTGGGACCGCCAGACTCCTAAACAGGGTGGAGAAGAAGACATGATATCAGCTGTAGGGACCAGTTATCTCTCTCCACAGGGAGACAGTTAGTGAGGGCGGCTGCAATGTGGCTCATGACATCAAAGGAGGCATATTGTTGGATTCCGCACCAAACTGAATTTGAATTACCATCTCTAGCAAATTAACTCTCCTGATGGCCAGTTCATTGGTGTTTTAGTTACTGAATAACTCATTATGACCGAAGGGCGCATTTGACACCACGACTATGAACTCCACGGCTGTTAGCCCTCATATCAGACCTATCCACTCCTACCTCTGTGTCAGAGCACTTCCTCTTTCTCCTCGGTGGAGATGCATGGCAGACGTGTCTGTGTGACTCCCTGTGGGACAGAGAAAATAATGAAGGAAGATACACAGGGAAGATTTTGTTTAACTGTTTTAACACATTTGTTTTTAAACAGGCTAACCTGTATTTACACATTAACAGTTTATTAATGAATTCATTAATTTGCTTAAATTAAGACAATTATTGTATTCCACTCCTGTCCAATATGAAATGAAAACCTAAACAAATTAACTATCAATATAATATCACAGCTTGCCAAAGAAAACACATGCAGTAACACTTCTGGCAATGTTTGGTAACATTTGCAGAGAAAACACGAAATTTCTAAATATCCTGGCTTACATTTAGACCTATAGAGAGAAATATTTTAAAACAATGCATCTCTAGGTCAGCAGGTGGCAGCAACACTGCGCAGCTCTGCACAGGAGGTGTGACTTTTCTAATGGGCCGTTTAAGGGCTGTTGCGATGCACAGGGCTGGACCGAATCAACATTTTCACCTTCCCATGAATCACAAAGTGCAAACCTATCGCCATTTACTTCACTGTCAGAAGGCACATTCTACTACATATCAATCACAGATCACACACTTATAATCACTACGGGTTGCACTTGTGTACATTGCAATCTGCACCTCTACTGTAAGACTCAGGGAAGAGGCATGTTTGATACAGTACAGACACAGAGACACCACTGGCTCTTGGGTACTCATAGTTTGGTACAAGATTTAGGCTGGGGCTATATTCATATATTAGACTATATTAATCATGATTTGTTGCAGTACTCCTCTGCCAGGGCCAAATAGGCATTGGAATTGTTGGGTGGAATTGTCCTACCTCCGGTCAAGCTGCTGGCAAACGCCCACAATCCCACGGATCAGAGCTGTGTTCCACGCAGACAAGGGGGACCCCACACCTGCAAACCTTAATCCTCTGGAAACAAGACTGGATGCTGGGCAAGAGGAGGGGATGCATTAGGAAAAAATATCTACACGTTCTGAGCACTAGCTTTAAAACTGTAGTCAATCCCTAACAGGTCTGGAAAAGCAGCAAAGCCAGAGATTTAGTTTCCATGGCTGATGGTATTATACTTTCATTTGGAGGACTTCAGAAGTCCTGTACCTCGACACAAGGAAATACTCTTTTGCTTTGAAACTATCCAGGTTACATTAAGGTCAGCAAATAGATTCCAAAATCTCAAAGTTTATGTGTAGTGTTATAATCATTTGTACTTTTCTACCGGGGCATTTTTTATGACAAACCGAGCCTCCTCCATGCTTCACTTTAGGTATGGTGTTCATTTCTTTGGAAGCTTCATTATTTCGTCTGCAAACATAGAGCTGATGTGACTTGCCAAAAAGCTCCAGCTTTGACTCATCTGTCCAAAGGGCATTCTCCCAGAAGGATTGTGGCTTGTCAATATGCATTTTAGCAAATTCCAGTCTGGCTTTTTTATGTTTTTCTTTCAAAAGTGGAGTCCTCCTGGGTCTTCTTCCATGGAGGCCACTTTTGCTCAAAAAGCGACGGATGGTATGATTAGAAACTGACATACCTTCACCTTGGAGTTCAGCTTGTATCTCTTTGGCAGTTATACTTGGTTCTTTTTCTGCCATTCGCACTATCCTTCTGTTCAATCTGGGGTCGTTTTTTCCTCTTGTGGCTGCGCTGAGGGAGGGTGACTACAGTTCCATGGACCTTGTTTTGCTAAATTTGCAACTGTTGTCACAGGAACATCAAGCTGCTTGGAGATGGTCTTGTAGAATTTACCATTACCATGCTTGTCTATTATTTTTGGGGCTGCAACAAACGACTATTTTTATAATCGATTAATCTGTGGATTACTACCACTGGTGGCGCCAGAGGGTTGTCCAAAATTTCATTCGCTACTGGCAGTTTGATGCTGATTTCACCTCTTGTTGAAAGAAGCATTTATTTTGACGTTCGGCGGCACATTTTTCAAATCGAGAACGAGGAAGAGAGATATTAATGTTGGTTTGCGAGATAAAGAAGAATAAGAAGAATAAGAAGAGCATACGGAAGAATAAGAAGAATAAGAAGAGCATACAGAAGAAGAAGAGAGAATATTTCCATAGCTCCACGAGCTCTTTTCGCGATTTGAAAGTAAGTTTTATTGTTTAGCATCAGGTTTATGTTTCCTGAACAACTTTTACGAAAGTTGAGTCGCTGTGCAAGTTAACATTAGACCTTTGGCTCCATTTACAGACAGTTAATCAGATAAGCGAGATCGGTTCCCAATTTAGCCTAACATTGTTTACATCTGTGCTAGTAATACACACAAATACAGTGCAGTGTGGTAAGTTACATTATATTCATGTTTAGCTAATGTGGGGTAACGAGTACAGCTGTCAGTGTTCAGCAAGTTCCTTAGATGCCAGGTTAGGATTACACACACATTTTGGTGTCATGGTCTTGGCCACCCCGTGTATAAAACTCTAGTTCCGCCACTGATTACTACTACGATTAAGCGGATAAAAATAATTCCAGCATTAAATGCACATTTTGAGTTTTTCCTCATCTTGCATAATGCTCTCTTTAAAACAACTGAGATGGCAGTTATAAAACCAATAGAAAACATATGTGCAAAAAAGAAAGGGCATTATTGCATATAGTGTATACTGTATATTAACAGGTGTTTTTACATTGATCTCAAAACACAAAGCTGTTTTACTCTTCAGTTTGAAAGGTGCTAAACTCTTGATAAACAATAAAAAATAAAGTAAACATTAAATTCAGTTTACAGGCTTTTATGCATCAAATAGCTTCCACGATACTTCCAATACTGGACTGTGGAGATAGATTTTTTTTTTTTCCTGAAATGAGAGACAATGTGAGTATGCATAGTAGCACAATATTTAAACGTACATGCACACTGAATGATGCATACGATCATAACTTAAGTGAAAAGTGAAAAACACGAGTGTGTGCATCTTCCCTTTCCTCCTCGCACACTAACTGTGAAACGAGTTCAATTCGATCTGATTTTATGTGCGTTAAAAATGACATCAACCAATGAAACACAAGAGGAAGACATGGATTGGAAAAGCTTATGATCTGTGTGTCTAATCACAAATAACTATACAACAGAGCAAATAAATATAGACCGACAATACATGGCACGGAGGAGCTGGGCAGGAAAGGTACCTACTGTCTGAAGTAGCTAGAATTCTACGAAGAGGTTAAGCACAGATAAACAACAACAATGTGACTTAAATTATTTACAAAGATTTACACTTTTAATAAATAGTTTAACAAAACTTCTCAAATACTGTCTGTCTATCAGGTGCATATTCAGTCATAAGATAAAACTGAAACTATCAGAGAGTAGCCATTTATTGTTAGTATAGCTGTCACTAATGACTATTTTGGAAATTGAGTATTCTGTCGATAATTCTGATGATTAATCGAGTTATTCGGATACAACATTTGCATAATCACTTTTTTTAAATGCTTTATTGCAACATTCTTGTGTTTCAATATAAAACTAAGAAATGTGTCAATGTGTGTTAAGCACACATTTTTGTGCTTTACTGTTTCTTAAACAATATCAAAGAGGTTTGTTGTGAGCGTTAACCAATCAAAAAGCTTTTAAAACAAACAGATTGTTTTGTATTGGTAAAAAAGTAAATAACCCATCAGTTTTACGAGAAGGGAAAAATGGCAGTGCGCTTAAAGTGATCACTGATCAGATTAGGGATGTTTTGAATATTTTACTGCTTCCGAGACCTATACAACTTAATTAAACTTTTAATTGGGCAAATTGTTCAGTATTGTAGACAGTTATAACAATGATTTGGGAGACGGGGAGGCAGAAGTTTATCACGAGGATGTACATTCTAAAAATGTAAGGTTCTTCAGCAGTTCTATTTGGGTTCTTCATGAGTTAAAGGGTTCGATTAAGAACCGTGAGGTCTGTTTTAAACACAAGGGATCATTTAATAACCCTTTTTCAACATGATTGTGGTTGATTTAAGATATGTTTAAGGTTCTTTAAGGATCCTTGTTTGCAATGAACCTTGGTAAAAGGTTCTAATAAGAACCTTTAAGGGTTCCTCCACAGTATCAACCCAAGGAATGCTAAAAGGTTCTTATTAGAATCTTTACTTCTTAGACTGTAGATGCGAGGGGGTGAAGATACAGATTAAGATGTGTCTAGTTTATTTCAGCAGGTCTACCTGAATGTCAGAATCCCCCTTTTCAACACAAATTACATAACTGACACAAAAGAAAATCGCTAAGATTAAGAAATACACAGAATTAATAGATGTATTCAACACAGCAAACCTGACTGGCTGATTTCTCAGCAAAGATGAAAGCACACATCTTCACCAAGTCGGACACACGAGTTTACAATAAATGCAAAGTAAGCAATGTACATTTATTATTATTGTAATGATTAAATATTACTGGTACTAATAACGACAACAACAATAATATTAATTACATTTGAAGATGCTTGTACACTCACCTAAAGGATTATTAGGAACACCTGTTCAATTTCTCATTAATGCAAATATCTAACCAACCAATCACATGGCAGTTGCTTCAGTGCATTTAGGGGTGTGGTCCTGGTCAAGACAATCTCCTGAACTCCAAACTGAATGTCTGAATGGGAAAGAAAGGTGATTTAAGCAATTTTGAGCGTGGCATGGTTGTTGGTGCCAGACGGGCCGGTCTGAGTATTTCACAATCTGCTCAGTTACTGGGATTTTCACGCACAACCATTTCTAGGGTTTACAAAGAATGGTGTGAAAAGGGAAAAACATCCAGTATGCGGCAGTCCTGTGGGCGAAAATGCCTTGTTGATGCTAGAGGTCAGAGGAGAATGGGCCGACTGATTCAAGCTGATAGAAGAGCAACTTTGACTGAAATAAACACTCGTTACAACCGAGGTATGCAGCAAAGCATTTGTGAAGCCACAACACGTACAACCTTGAGGCGGATGGGCTACAACAGCAGAAGACCCCACCGGGTACCACTCATCTCCACTACAAATAGGAAAAAGAGGCTACAATTTGCACAAGCTCACCAAAATTGGACAGTTGAAGACTGGAAAAATGTTGCCTGGTCTGATGAGTCTCGATTTCTGTTGAGACATTCAGATGGTAGAGTCAGAATTTGGCGTAAACAGAATGAGAACATGGATCCATCATGCCTTGTTACCACTGTGCAGGCTGGTGGTGGTGGTGTAATGGTGTGGGGGATGTTTTCTTGGCACACTTTAGGCCCCTTAGTGCCAATTGGGCATCGTTTAAATGCCACGGCCTACCTGAGCATTGTTTCTGACCATGTCTATCCCTTTATGACCACCATGTACCCATCCTCTGATGGCTACTTCCAGCAGGATAATGCACCATGTCACAAAGGTCGAATCATTTCAAATCGGTTTCTTGAACATGACAATGAGTTCACTGTACTAAACTGGCCCCCACAGTCACCAGATCTCAACCTAATAGAGCATCTTTGGGATGTGGTGGAACGGGAGCTTCGTGCCCTGGATGTGCATCCCACAAATCTCCATCAACTGCAAGATGCTATCCTAACAATATGGGCCAACATTTCTAAAGAATGCTTTCAGCACCTTGTTGAATCAATGCCACGTAGAATTAAGGCATTAGTATTAGTATTAGTATGGTGTTCCTAATAATCCTTTAGGTGAGTGTATATTATTCAACACAGCAACCTGACCGGACGATTTTAGTTTTTTGTTGTTTTGCCTGTAATTCGTACGAGTTTCTAGACATATGCGCTCCTTGCAAAACTGATGATACACTGAACAGTTATTTGTATATATCTGTGTTTATTTGTATTTTAAAAATAACATTTTGGGGATTATAAAGTGCAGAGGTGTAAAAAGTATTCGGAAGTCATACTTGAGTAAAGGTAAAACTATTCTATCAAAAACTTACTCCGGTAAAAGTAAAAAGTCTCCCATTATGACAGAACTTGAGTAAAAGTAAAAAAGTAGCTACTTTTAAGAGTAAATTGTGATTTTTGTAATGAAGTGAATGTGGATGCGTTTGCGTGTGAACCTTATAAAGGGGGCACACAAGCAATTCATTTGAAGTTTTAATCCAACATTTTATTTTCCATAAATTATCAAAGGTATTGTTACTGGATATTACTTTCATGTGTATTCAGTATTAACAAAGGGTAACATTGGGGGATTTATATAAATAAGTTTGAGTTTTATTTAGCAAACTCACTGTTCACACACACACACATATATATCACAAAGAGTTAAACACAAAACAAAATAAACAATATAAAATATTCACCCCTGTAGTGATCACTTTTTTTATAATGTAATCTATTGCACTATGCTGCAGAAGACTGGGTTTGAATCTCAAAACTCAAAATGATACATCTCTGAACAGTAATGCTCACAGCCTAGAGGGGGGGCAGTACCTGAAAAGAGGCACTTCGGTCCGGGGGGTGTAAAATGTGACAGGGGAATGAGCCACTGCCCCAATACGTCCCTGTATCTGAATATAACTTAAAAACATCCATGCACTGCAGCGTCTTCACTCCCATGAGGTGTTGGCCCAAATAAGGCAAGCATATATAATGAAAAATTGATTTTGTAGCCGCACTCTCACTTCTTAGGTATTGTAGGGTGCCACCGCACTGTAGGGGTTAATGGGTAGAGGCAGTGTGGTGGGTGGAGCGTAGAGAGGGAATAAAAAAGAAAGGAAGCGGAAGGAAGAGGAGAGTGTGACTGTGTAATGGTGTGTGCAGGGCATGTGAGCAGTGGTGGATTTATTGAAAAATAAACGGGACGTAAAATAAACGTTGCAATGGCGTCGGAAGTGGCGACTCACAGGGACCACCCTCTTTATCCTGACGAGCTGCGTGAGGTGAAAGTCGACCCGGGAACCCAAGCCGCAATCCCGGAGCGCTACAGCATGAGCTGCACAGCCGCGCCAAGTCCACGGGCCCTGCTGACACAGAAACTCCCACTTTCGATGGTGAGTCCAGCTGGGAGACTTATGTCACTAAGTTCAAGATTGGCAGTAAACTGAATGATTGGAGTGGTAGTCAGAATTGCCTGTGGCTCAGCCAATGCATGCATTTGGCTTAAATGCAGCCCCTGTAAATAGTGTGAATGCCCTCTTCAGTGGAAATGTGACATCTTCTCTGGGGAGCCCACATTCTGACTACCTGCACAGCTGGCCAGGGATGTCACAGCTCACCATGCCAAGCTACAATCCTTCCTTGATGCAACCCCAGATGCCAGCTACTCACCTGGGACCCTCCACAATGCAGAATTGGTTTCCTCAACAATTCAGCCAGACCCAGAGTGACCTGAGAGAGGTGGTCAGAACAGTCCTTGAGGTGTGTGATGAGATTTCCCTGCCTATACAGCGCCAATACTGACGCTGGGTGTGCGGCCGCCTGGACCACTGGGCTCACAACTGCCCGAAGAAGTGCATCTGGCCAGAGAGAGGCCAGCAGAACTCAAGGCAGCCGTCAGGAAACTAAAGGGAGCCAGGCTCGTGAGGCGGAACCTGGCTCGCACATCTGAGAAAAATGCCTCTAAAATACTGTTTATTAGGTTTAAGTATTTTACATTACGTAAATAAAAACAATTCAATTTTTAATACTTGTGATTAAAATGTCAGTCCTTAAAATCACTTAAAAAAATTTAAAATCTTTGTGATTTTAACACAAACTAAAACAATTAACTTTAAAATAAACGTGCTCAAATCAACATAACAAACGTGATAAAAGCAAGAACTGCACACCAACAAAAGGGTCAAATACATTGAAAATAACTGAAAATGCATTAAACAAAATAAAGAAACAATTAAAAGGAAAAAATAAAAAACAAACAAAAAAGGTCTAATGCATTTTAAATTAAACCCAAAACGGTCAATGTATTTGACAACAAAATATAACAAAACTATACCAAAAAAACCCTGAACAATGTGATTTAAAAACAACTAAATCTTTAAAAACAATTAAGATTCCTTTTTTAAAATCTTTTTAAAACAATCATCCTTAAAATCTTTAAAAGATCTTGGACTCGGGCTCCAGCAGGGGGAACTAACCGTCCCCGGAGGTGGGTCCCATCATGGGATCCTGAGCTCCCCCAGATCTTGTATACGCCAGTTCTTGTAGGCTTCCTCCTTGCCCCTCTGATGGACCTCCAGATTGACATAGTCTTTTACAAACACCATGCCCCTCCGCGCGATGACGATCGGGTCCAGCTCCTGCTTATTGAACAAACAGATGTTCCGTCCCTCCCACAGTGCCTGCTTCACTGCGCAGACGACACGCCACCAGCACCTCAGGGTAGATGATGAAATTCCCCTGGCCGGACCGTACAGGATCTGCTGGGCGGTCGCCCGCGCAGGAACGGCGAACCTGTGGAGGAATGGAGAAAACAGGAGCCAGACCCTGTGGGCGGAGGGGCACTCACTAAAGATGTGAGCCTCCGTCTCCTTCCCCAGGCAACCCTTATAGGGGCAGGTGTCATAAGGAGCTATTCCCCTTCTGTGCATGAACACTCGGGTGGGGAGACACCGACTCACAGCCATCCAGGAGACATCTTTCTGCGTGTTCGTGAGGCAAACGTGCGTAGCGTTAGCCCAGATAAACCGGCAGGTTTCGGGAGGGAAATCTTCTATCCGGCTGGTCTCCTGGGTAGATCTCATCTGACTACAGATGGTCTTGTAATCCCAGGAGGCCAGCACGACTTTATGGAGGCCTACTTCGAGCGCAAAGGCTCGGAGCGCCCTGTAGAACGGCGGGGGATCCCACGAGTGCGGCCTGGTGTTATCCATGGCGCAGAGGCCGAATGGTCTCAGGCTGCTGGCAAAATAAAAGCGGTTCATGAAACTCACTTTCTTGCCAGCAGCCTGGATGTTCTTGACCACATAGGCCAGCCCCTGCGCCTTTATCAGCCGCACAACGTCCGGGACCCCCCTGCCTCCATCCAGGGTACCCTTCACCATCTGCACTCTTTTCAGCCTCTCCATTTTGCTCCCCCAGACAAACCGAAATATAATTCGGGTCACTAGTTTTGCGATGACCTTGTCTGGGGGGGAAGATCATTCCTACGTAGAGGAGTATCGGGAAGAGGATGGCCTTTACGACCAGCACCTTACCAGCCATCGTCAAGGTCCTTGTGCTCCAGCCGTGGATCTTCCTTTGGACCTTTGCTATGGCCTCCTCCCAGCTCCGGGTGCCCGTGTTGGTCCCGTCGATCGTGATCCCCAGAACCTTGATAAACGGCTTCACAGGGAACACGGTCGGCGGGCCCCGGCCGACAGGCCATGCCCTGGAGAGGTAGACCTCGCTCTTGGCCTTGTTCACAGCGGCCCCCGTCGCCCCGCAGAAGCCGTCCAGCAGTTCCTCGACCCTGGCCACGGACGGAGCGTCCGTGCAGACCACGGCCACGTCGTCCATATAGGCCAGGGCCTTCAGTTGCTCTCCGCCGGAACCCGGGAGATGGAAACCTGTCACCCGGACGTCCCGGCGGATCGCCTGCATGAACGGCTCCAAGCAGAGGACGTACAGCAGGGCCGACAGGGGGCAACCCTGCCGGACCCCCGACCTGACCGGAAATGGTTCGGTCAGGTGGCGGTTCACAAGGACCCTGCTGCTTAGGCCGCTGTAGATGATCTTGACCCACTTCCTCAGGCCAAGAGCGAGACCCATCCTCTCCATGACAAGCTGCAGGTATTCGTGGCCCACTCTGTCGAAGGCTTTCTCCTGGTCCAAGCTGATTAGGACCAGGGGAAGCCCTCTCTCGTTCGAGTAGGCCACGACATCCCTGAGCAGCATGGCGTTGTCGGCCGCCGATCTCCCCCGGGCACCACAGACCTGGTCGGGACCCACGACTTGAGGGAGTGGCCGCTGCAGCCGGAGCGTCAGTGCTTTGGCCAGTATCTTGTAGTCGGTGCACAGGAGGCTGACTGGCCGCCAGTTCCTCAGATCTTTTGGGTCTCCCTTCTTGTAAAGAAGGGAGAGGATACTCTTCTTCATCGAAGGGGCCAATCTGCCCTCTCTGTACATCGACCCCAAGACCTGGCCCAGATCTTCCTTAAGCACCTCCCAAAAGATCTTATAGAACTCAGCAGGGATCCCGTCGGGACCCGGTGTCCTTCCAGAGTTAAGACTCTTTATCACCTGGGAGAGTTCAGTGGTGGTGATCTCTGGATCCTCCTCCTCCTCCTCGTCCCCCTCATTGCGGGACTCCAACAGGGACAGAAAGTGATGGATCAGATTTTGATCCACCACCTTCTGGTCGTACAACTCCCTGTAGAAATCCCGCACCACTGTCTCAACAGCCTCTCTGCCCTCCACCTCTTGCCCCGAGGAGTCGATCATGGAGGACAATGCAGGCCGCCTCTCCTTCGTTTTCTTGAAGAAGAAGCGGCTGCATTTCTCATCGTCCTCCATGATGCGGACCCTGGAAAGGACCTTGATCTTCTCTTGCTCCTCCCGATAGAGGGCGGAGAGACTCAGTTTGACCCGGGCCACCTCCTCAGCTAGGTCGAAGCCTCTGAGCTGTAAAAGACTCAGGCGCTGGAGGCGGGCGTTTAGATGGGAATATCTCGCCCGCCTCTCGCGAGCTTTCCGTTTCCCCAGCTGAATGAAGTAGCCCTTGGTTCTTTTCTTCATCATCTCCCACCACTCTATGGGAGAATCAAAAAGGTCCTTCAGGGTCCTCCACTCCTCGAGGCGTCTGCTAAAGGTCTTAATCACACGAGGGTCATCGAGCAGAGAGGTGTTGAGCTTCCAGACCCCAGGCCCCGACTCCCGTGTGCTCGGAATGAGCACCTCTGTCGTCAGGAGCCTGTGGTCTGAAAAGAAGACCGCCTCCGAAGACATGGCGGTCCTCTCCAGTGGCTTACTGAGGAGGACGAGATCTATCCTGGAGAAGGAGGAGCCAGAAGAACTCACCCAGGTGAACAAGGGGACCAGGTCCCGACCTGCGTCGCAGAGTTCAAAGTCCTCCACGAACGCAGCGAGGTCCCTGCTGGATCTATCGTTGCGGGGCTTACTCCGGTCTACATCCCTCAGAGCACAGTTGAAATCACCTGAAATGATAACTGGCAAGGTGCCGATCAGGAGCGGGCGTAGCTGAGGGAGAAAGAGGACTCTCTCTCTCTGGCTGGTGGGGGCATAGACATTGACCAGCCTCAATACAGCCCCCTTGTATTTAAAATCGAGGCTGGCCAGTCTGCCCGCCTCTATTACCTTAAATGTTTTTACTGTTAAGAAGGGGTTTTTCAGGAGTACGGCAATCCCGTCCGCTCGGGACACATTGGACCCCGACCAGAAGGATTCTCCTAGGGTCCAAGTGTCCCGGAGATCTTTATATTCTTTTTGGAACGGGATGCCGCACTCCTGTAAACAAATAATGTCTGCCTTCATTCCAGCCAGAGAGTTTAAAACATCGGTCCTCTTTTTCACCTCAGCAATGCTCCTCACATTTATTGAAATAATGGTTAATGCCATAATGGCTGTGAGGGCAATTACCCGCTCCGTAACAATCATGTAAAGAAACCTTTCTCTTCCCCACTCCTCTCTTCTCCCTCACCTAGCTTAGCGCTAGCACCCATCATTTCAATCATTTGCCTCACCGCTTGATCCTCTAGGAAGACTATGGGGGGGGCTCGGCTCCCGCCACCCGGTAAGGCTGGCAAAACTCCACTGGGCTCAGGGCCCGTGGTGCTGGAGGTTCTCCCTGGTTCCTTTGAGGCCGAGGCCCGACGAACAGATGGCAGGGCAGAGGCTTTATGTACAACTGGGGAGAAAACTGTGTAGACCCCGCTAGTTGTTCTTTTAACTAATGGTGGGGGAGGGGGTGGTCTCTCCCATCACGTCCCTGATGTCTTTCTGGGAAAGGACACTGGCGCCGACTCTCATCTCCTGAGGACCTGCGGCTCTCCCACTACTGCCGGGAGGGCATACCTGACCTGAAAAATGCCTCTAAAGCGACAAGTCCCACCACAGCAACTGCAGCAGCCAGCTCTAAAAGCCGCCACGATCCACCACGGATGAGGACCCCACCCATGGTCTGCCTGCTGGGGAGAGCACGCCACCTTCGTGTCGGCTGCTGTGTAGAAGATATTTACTGCCAGGGCCTCATAGACACAGGGGCCTCAGTCACTATCTTGCGCGCTGATGTGCTGCACAGGGGCGGAGTTAACCCCTGCTTGTACTGCCACCAGAGGGAGGAGAACGACAGACGGGCCTGTGGAGTCTGGGTTATCGGCTCTATCAGAAGTGGAGGGCACCGGCGGGAGATTGCACTCTTTGGCAGTTAGTGGTACCCACTGCTATCCAGCCCTCCGTTTTAAGAGTTGCACATGGCCTTCCCACAGCAGGGCACTTTGGAATTACTAAAACCTTACAAAGAGTGCACCAGCACTTCTACTGGGTGTGCTGTAAAAGGGATGTGGAGAGCTGGTGCAGACGCTGTGATGCCTGCACAACAAGAAAAGGGTCCCAACAGCAAGCAAGAGCTCCAATGCACTAGTATAATATAGGTGAGCCTATGGAGAGAGTGGCTATTGACGTTATCGGGCCTCTGCCGACCACGGAGCGGGGCAATCACTTAGTTCTGATTGCTATGGACTTTTTTTCTAAATGCCCTGAGGCCTATGAACTGCCCAACCAAGAGGCGGCGGTTGTGGCAGAAGCTCTTGTGGGATGGTTCTTCACTCACTTCTGAGTGCCAGGTGAGCTCCACAGTGACCAAGGACGTAATTTTGAGTCCAGGGTTTTCCGGGAGGTCTGCAGATTTCTGAGAATACAGAAGACACACACCACAGCTCTGCATCCCCAGAGTGACGGCATGGTGGAGCGGTACAATCACACTGTGGAGGTACAACTATCCCTTTTCATGGAGCAACACCAGCGTGATTGGGACACCCACCTCCCTCAGACTACTGGCTGCACCCCTGTGCCCATCATGTGTGGGTGGGAGCTCATAATGCCCACTGAACTGCTTTATGGCAGGCTGCCTGATGAGGACACCACTACAGGGCCGGGACTAGAGTACGTGCACCAACTACAGGACCACATTGATAAGATTCATCAGTTTGCACAACAACATATGAGAACGCAGTCCAACCGTCAAAAACGCCTGTATGATGTGCGTGCCAGAGAGACTCACTTCGAGCCGGGTGACAAGGTGTGGGTTTACTCGCCACGCAAGAGAAGAGGCAGGTGTCCAAAACTCACCAGTTCCTGGGTGGGCCCGTGTACGGTGCTCGAGAGGATCTCTGATGTAGTGTACTGGGTGGAGATGCCAGGCAGGCGACGGATGGTCATATTGCATCAAGATCGGCTGGCGCCATATCGTCCGAGGGAGGCAGACAAGAGGAATAGCCAAGGCCCCATCTCAATACTGCCAGACTCATCCCTCGACTTACCAGCCCTTTTTCAGAATCCGGATGCCCCTGTTCCCCCTGGAGCTGCCACTGCAACTACTGACGACCCCGCTGTTGAGAGCGGGCCACAGGCTGTTCTGGAGGGGGAGGGCAGAAGGGGTTAACTCACTGGTTGTACCTGGGGATGTTGTCCCTGCCCCCAGTGACCTCTCCCCAGAGTGTAAGCCAAATGCTGCTCCAGAGCGGGAGGAAGAAGAGGAAAGCATATGTCCCATGGTCGAACTGGGACAACAGGAGACTACTGAGGGCATTTTACCTGGCACAAGTGGAACTGTGGCCCCACAACGACCAAGGAGGGCCAGAAGGGCCCATAAGGACTGTCCTTAACAAGGGTGTTTAGTGCTGTGGAAATGTTAATCAGTCTTCTGTAAATAGTTGATGCCACATCATTCGAGATGAATGAAGCTTGGCGGGGGGCAATGTAGCGTGCCACCTCACTGTATGGGTTAATGGTTAGAGATGGTGTGGTGGGTGGAGCGTAGAGAGGGAATAAAAGAAAAAGGAAGCGGGAGGAAGAGGAGAGTGTGACTGTGTAATGGTGTGTGCAGGGCATGTGAGCAGTGGTGGATTTATTGAAAAATAAACAGGACTTGTATTACAATCCTGAAATATGAGTTGGGCTCATATCTTGCAAAACCCCCCGAGCGTTACAGTATTTAGATAGGACTCTCTTGTATTACAAAAGATTCATTTTATTAAATAATAATGCGTCTTGACACTGTGTCTTCATCTGGGCTATAAATAAGGGAGAGTGCGGCTACAAAATCATTTTTTCATTATATATAATAAATATAAAATTTGATGTCGTTACGCATGACATCTTAAAAACGTTTGTTTTATATAAAGTGTAAACATCACCATGGACACGATTTCGGGACCTTTTCTCATATACAACTTATTTAAATCATAAAGTGAATAATAAAGTTAATGTCAAATAAAAATCAAATATTAATACTGTATCTTTTGTGCACAGCTGTCATTAAAGTAGAGCTGCTGTGCTGTTCACCCTCGCATTGTGTTTTGAATGGATGTGCTTGTTTAATGTGCAGTGATGCAGTAATGCATGCTGCTGGGACTCACGATGTTTGTTATGGGGCGCGCGCGTATACTGTGCGTGTGTCCACGGGGGGGTGACGTCACTTCTGATTGGTCATATTCTTTCCAGTCGCGGCGAAAACATCTAGAAAGTAGACAGTTTTATATGATGCTAACTTCCTTAAAGCAGTGTGGAGCTCCTATTGAAATACAGGCAGTTCTCCAATTTTCGCTCGCGTCCAGTGTGAAGCGCCAACACACCTTATATTCATGTCTGACGCAGGACGAGCTCACCGTTAAGGTCGGAGACATGAACCAAATGAGGGAGAGTGTAGCTAACCTCTGTCAAACCCCCCAACAGCCTCTGAATGCTCAAAAACAGCCTTTGTTGACGAATGCATGCATCAGAACAATCAATAACTCGCTCTGCTGGGTCCTTCAGAAAATAGAGACCTGCCTCTGAAAGGTTATACCGTGTGTCGCTCAGTGCGCAGTATCTGATCCGGCCGCGGGTTCGAGTCCATCTTTGATCAGGAAAAGAAAGAGCGATGAAGCGCTAATGGATGAGAGAGGGAGTGGATTTGAGCAGCGGATCCGGCTCACTGATTGGCTCACAACAGCGCTGCTCATTATGCTACAGTGTGATTGGTCACAAGTATCGAGCTTGTTAATTCCACGTAGACGTATGTAATTCCTCTCTCCAATTATAAAAACAGTAACGAGTCGTCTGTGGGAAATGGAGTTAAAAGTACATTATTTTGTTCACAATGTAATGGCGTAAAAGTTAAATTAGCCACAGATAAAAAATACTTAAGTATAGTACAAATACTCGTACTTAAGTACTTCGTTACTTTACACCCCTGATTAAGTGTTAAACCGGGTTAATTTTGAAAACATCCTTGTTTTGAGTATAAAACTTGTATCTGTATAACAGATTTCTTAGCTATTGCAGGTTTCTGTATTATTTCCAAAAATAAACAAATTATAGAAAGAATGAAAACATAAATGTCTTGCGTTTCTTGTGATATATATGTTTCATATGATCATTATAATGATGTATGTAAAATTAAGTAATTTGCTGCGCTGTGGTTTGTGTGAGAGCGCTGTGAGCTCTGAGGGTTAATAGAACGAAGCCTCGAATCAGTAAATTCTAATCGAGGATTTTTTGTAATCGAATTACTCACGTTACTGGATAAATCGTGACATTTTTTGTCTTTCTTTTGGTATTAAAGTAGTCCACAAGTGAATCTCAAGGGTTAAGTGTATATTTCTACTGACATACATGTTTTAGAAATGCAAAACAACAGGTATACCAGTGGAACTAACAAAAAACATACATTTTTGTCATCTACCTCTGTGTAATAACCGCTGTCTTGACCACACTGCGCCAAGCTACCTTCAGACCCTCGTCTCCCCATACATCCCCTCCAGACCACTGTGCTCTTCCGGTGCCAGAAGACTAACTGTCTCCCCTCCACTCCCCTTCCTCCAGAGCCGCTCCTTCTCATCTCTGGCCCCTAAATGTTGGAACGACCTTCCCACTGCAGTCAAGATAGCAGAGTCCTTGACCTCCTTCCGGCACTTACTCAAGACACATCTTTTCAGACAGTACTTGTAATATTAGTCCTTTTAAACCCCTATAAGATAGCACTTACTAATACTTGTATTATTGATTGATTTCCCCCTTGCTCCCTTTCCCGTAGCTCTTGACTGTGACCCTACATCTTGACAGCACTTTATTTTACAGGATGTAAGACCTCACTTACTGTACTTACCTGTGTAAATTGGAAGTTGTAAAATGTATTATACTTTGAATTGCTTTGTATAATGTAAATTAGAATTTGTAATGTTTGATGCCTTGTACTTAACTGTATTCTTGCACTTTGTATTGCACCTATGTTGTAAGTCGCCCTGGATAAGGGCATATGCCAAGAAATAATAATAATAATAATAATAATAATAATAATAATAATAATAATAATAAATAAGTCATCATTAAAATGCAAATTTCTATTAAAGTTTCTAGTGTCTTTTTCAGAATTCCTTAAGGGCAAGAAGCAGCTTCTCCAGAAACACATATGATTATACTTGCCCACATGTTATATACCTGTAAAACATAGTTAAGAACCTGGTAGTACTTTGCTACTGGAAATTGGAATGGATAGAAAAGACTTACTGAATCATGCTTTGTTGCCCCAGTGAACAGAGGATCCCCCAAAAACATATCTGCAATGATACAGCCCAGAGACCACATATCAATAACTTCTGAGTAGGGCAGGCAAAGCAAAATTTTTGGAGCCCTGCAGAGACATGACATAAAGAAACAGGGGATTCAGTGTGAAGGAGCAGAGGCAAGAAAGACACAGGATTTCAAACAGAGGGTGACTCTATAACCCCAAGGCCTACTGTAACAAAACCTACATCCCACAGTGAGGATAAAAAAAATAAAAAATAAACAAGGTGTTACTACATGAACCATTTTCAAATGATTTATTGGTTTCAAACAGCCATTTCAATATGCAAACCTGCAATAAACAGAGGCTTAATGTGACTAGTAAACCTGTAATGTGGGTTGAATTCCCCTACAAGCATGATCGAGTGAGAAGAGTCGCATATGTCAAATGACCACAAAACTTGAAGAATAATATGACTGTATTATTTGGCTTTAGTCCAAAACCTACATGTTTAACATACTTCTCCATGCTTTAATAATTTCACTTTGCTTTCACAGTAAAAATGTATAAGGGTACACAACAGAACCACTGATAAAAAAAAAACCCACTATATTAAAAAAGCACTATATTAAACCATTTTCTGACACTATGTGAGCTATATTTGCAATGAACTTTCATACATATTACATCTTAAGCTGCTAGGGGGTTCACAGAAGTTAAGGTCATTACAGGTTTTATTACCCAGTATGCATAGTTAGTATTCTAGCGTAAACACAAAACACTGAATACACAGAAGAAGCGGTGCCACATGGCCTTACCTGTAGATTTTGGTCTGAAAGAAGGCAGAGCTACCTGCTTTTGAAGGGTGGCGGGCCATGCCAAAGTCAATCAGCTTGACTCTGTATGGCTGTCTGTCCTGGTCCACCAGCACAATGTTGTCAAGCTTGAGGTTGGCATGGATGATCCCCAAGCTCTTCAGTTTCATCAAGGCAGTGGCTAACTGCTGCAGGATGGGCCAGATGAGCTCAAGTGTCAGTGGCCTGTGGTTGATGAAGTTTTGCAGGTTCATGCACTTGTGGCCCTTGTGCTGGAACCATTCGATAGCCCGGACAATGTTGTAGTCGTTAATGTTCTCTGTTTTCAGCCTGTCCAGGATGCTGACTTCAACCTGGCCCTGCCAGTCATAGTCAGAGGATTTCTTCTGAACCTTGATAGCCAAAATCTCATTGGTGCCCCACTTCAAGAATTTCAGCCCCACAGCCAAAGCTGCCATGTCCCAGGAGCCCCAGCACTTCATAAGTGTTGGTCTCAGAGCAGAGCTCATGCAGCAATGGCCCGTGTGTAGATTGTTTGTTGGAAGGTGTAGAGGTGTCAGAAGTAGTGGCCTCAGAGGTTGTAGAGGAGTATGTCTCATCTGAGTTGGAGCACTCAGTGGACATAAAGGTGATGGCCTCATTATAGGGCCCCGAAGCTGTGGAACGATCTTCCAGCCAATGTAAGAGATGCCCCCTCTGTCTTAGCCTTTAAATCACGTCTGAAGACTCATCTGTTTAGTCTCTTTTTTTCTAGCCCATAGTGCCGCAGGTGTGCCATGGACATGCAATTGCACAACTGTCTTTGGAAATGTCCTGCACTGCATGACCAGTATCTGAGCACGACTGCCCTCTTGTCTTCCAGCAACAGCCTCCTCTGATGGTCCAACGAGGCACCTCGTCCCCCACCATGGAAGTCTGATGAGGCACAACCCATCCCAGAAGCACCTCACCACGGAGGGTCAACGGGGCATTCACACCCAAGGTTTGACGAGCCATCGCAACCCAAAGCCTGTTGATGGTCCAAACCCTCCACCAACGATGGCCAGCGAGAGGCCTCCTCCAGAGGGAAGAGCACAGCCAGCAGCACCGATAAAGAACTTTCTGATCTCCTTGCTGCTGTAATAACTATACTGCCTGGAGGGGAGACAACCATTAGGCCTAGGCCCTAAGCCGTGGACGCCCAGAGATTCATTTTCTCCTACATGCCACCCATAGGAGTTTTTTGTTTTTCTCTCCTCCGTGCCTAAATGGTTTATTTACTTAAATGTTCACTCACTTTATTCTAGATCATGTAAAATGTTTACAGGTCTATATTTGATTTTATTGTATTTATGTTTTTTATTTTGCTATACATTTGTTGTATGTTTACCAGTCTGTAAAGCGCTCTGTGGCTACCCTGTGAAGGGCGCTATACGAATAAAAATGGATTGATTTAATTGATTGATTGGAGTCTGGAAACATAAAGCGAAGGTAGAAATGTGAGATGCAACAATACACTTTGCCTGCTTTCAGGAGTTCATAGCAGTTCGATCACACTGGCCTCAACAAATATTCGTTACTGTGTTAAAGAAAGTACAAAACCTACTTAGAAATGTACTGTAAAAAAAAAAAAAAAAAAAAAAAAACTGAGCCTTTACCTCTTAAAAAGATTGATCTTACTTACTCAAAAAGATCTTGAATCTTGAATCTTAATTTTAAATAAATAGATACATTTACACTGTGACAGAATATGGCATTGTCTGATGCATGGGAGTAAGTAGAATATCCAGGTGATGTTGTATAACTGGGGTGTGGTGTCGGTTACTCTGGTCGATGTCACTTTGTGTAAATGACATGTCAATTTAAAAATATGCAATTATAATGTTGCCTATACATCAGGCGCATCTCCAGTGGGGCTTCAGGGGATGTTAATGTATTTCCGCATAACCTCTTCGCTTCTGCAGTGCATTTGTGGCGCACATGCAATAGAGACAGGTGGTCGGTCTTAGCAGCCCCCATACAAATTGCTGGGGACACCTCTGATTACAGCCTGGGCAATACATGTACTACAAGATAAGCATCAATGTCTTTCAATTACGAATTGTGTTACAACCAAATTCAATCGTTAACTGATTAGGGTCTACATTTGAGTATTGTTGTTTTTTTTGTTTCCCAAATAAAATGTCATTGTGTACATGTTTAACGTGAATGGGAAGTGCATTAAAAATAAATACAATAAACAGAATAATCATGACAAAATAAGAAGCATAAACAATGTAATATTTTTGTAGAAACCGTAGGACAATGTGCTCCTATTGTTATATATGTTTCAGTTTTGCAAGTGTTATGATCATCATGTTGTGAAATAGAATAGAAAGCATCTGTTAACCTAGTTAACACAGTACTTCCACTAATCAATCTGTAATTTTCAGTTGGGAGTTCACTGCTGAATGTAAACACAAATCCAGTACGTTACTGTCTGCAATCATGTGATTGCAGCTACACCGTGGCCCTCTGGTGGAGGGATGTGGATCCTGTCACTATTGAAATTACCACATTCATGAATTCAAACATATGCCCAGCACATAGCACATGTGGCATGGATGGATTTTTGCTGAATGATCAAGGCTGAAAACACAACTGCCATTAATATCTGCAGTAGCCTTTGAGATTTTATAATGAAAAATGCCCTCATTGTCTTCTTCTGGGTCATTTTCTGAGATGATTAGCACTTTTCAATGCCCTTAGACTGTATGCTGTACAATCCTGCAAAATCATTCCCCTTTCCATCAACTAAAATAGAACAGTGTTCTTAGAATTCAAAACAATGAAAATACATTGTCTCTTGTAGTTAAACTCAGCCAATCACAAAGCCTGTTAAGCAAGTGTGCGCTCTCATTGGCTCATCCCAGGATAACTGTGTCCCAGCCCTTCCTGACAAGGGGTACTGTTAGGAATTAATCTTCCTGACCACTGATTATAAAACAGGCAGACTAAGATAATATTTATTACCATTGTTCAAGTACAAGATGTGTACTTTAGCATACAGTGGGTGGTATGTTTATATACTCTGCGTATCACCATCAGATTCAAGCAATTATCTGCTAGTTGGAAAACAAGATGCAGCTTGGTATCTGGAGTTATAATTTTCTGCTTTGTTTCCAGTTAATGATCCTTAAACTAATCTGGGTGAGAAAGAGAATAATAGACATTCACACAACAAACTGTATCCCAAATTATGGGGGGCAATTTATACACTAAAAACTATAGTGATTACTGTGGAACGAAGACAGTCCAAAAGGGAGCGATGACATCAGCACACACACAAAACATGCTTTTCGTTGGTGTCAAGATGCTTTTGGGGTTGAATGACGCTAGAATGTGCTGAGCTCTTGGGCAACGAGGCAGTGCATTCTTGAAATGACAGCAGTACAAATGTTACAGTTGGTTAATAGCATTCGTATTCGATATTTACCATTATTATCTCTGTGTTGTCATTTATTTGTGACCAAAGCAGTGAGTCCTCTATATTTTTCTTACTGCTCTAAAACTTCCACATGATGCCACTAGTTGACATTAATGCAGACATTGAGGTTATTAGCTGAATATCACCCATATGTGATATGAAGTCATTATTCAAGAGATACGTTTATAACAAATAAATTAAAAGAACAAATCATTTTCCAGCCCTTTTCTATTGCTGTTTGTTAATTATTTTGTTTCCCCCACCAATAGGTGGCAGACAACCCATTTGGAAAACAATGCTCACCTTATGCCTGATCAGTTTTATACTGATACTGAAGTAATAATAAACAGTTTTCCACATCAGGGTTAAGCTGTGTGTTGGTGCTGTCTTACCCTCTGTTGGCACCTCTCAATAAAAGCAGAGGGCTCTTTCTCCCAAGAGCTGTGAAGTGTCCAAGGTCATTCACATGACTCCATATGTCATTTCTGGAAATATCTCAGGCCACCTACTTGGGACCAGTAATATTAGTGAAAGGGTGTATAGTGCAGCATATGGCAGCTGATCTATAAAATATTGAGCATAATTTGAGTGAGGAGATTTTAATATGGAAATTGATAAATATGTGTGCCAGCTCTTAAAAATCCCAATGCCCACTTTCACATCTGAAGGATTTTTTTCCCAGGACTATAGTACTTCTGTAAGATGTCTATGCCAGTGGTTTGTATTGCACATGATTTAATGACTGAATAGGCTGAAAATCATAGCAGTGAAAATACAAACAAACCCAAAAAACACTTGAAATGTGAGTTTATTTATATTCATAAATAATTAATATTGAAGTATCAATACCATAACCTTGGATCTCCTTAATACTATTCCTTATTATTTTGCATTGAAGTATTGATTAGATGTGAAGTAAAGACTGTGAACTTCAACGTGGAAAATGCATATACTGTAGGGACTGTGGAAAGTAGGTTTGAATATTTAAACTACTACATATTCTAAAATGAGGGTGGCACAGTGGCACAATAGCTTCTGGGAGACTGATTTTATTCCAGTATTTGGTATCTGCCTGTGTAGAGCTTGCATGCTTTCCCCGTGGCTGTATTGTTTTTTTCGCTAGGTGCTCCAGTTTCCTTCTACATCCCAAGGTCATGCTGCTTAGTTTTATTGACTATGCGGAATTGACCTGTGTGTGGGGATGTGCTGCCCTACAATGGACTGGCATCTCATCCAGGGTGTACCCTGCCTTGGGCACTGCACCTGCCGAGTTAGCCTCTGGCTCATCATGACCCTGTACTGGATGAAGTGGTTATTGGAAATTGATGAATATTCTAAATTTTAGGTGGTCCTTCAAATTTTGATGTTGGGTAGGTTTGGGGCTCTAGTTATTGACAGGGCTCTTAATATCCGACCACACAACACTAGCAATAGCTACATTTCCATATTAGTGCAAATTATGTTCCTAACCCTGCCCTTCTTAGTAATAAAGCATTTTATTAGTTAACCCTGCCTTGAACTTTGCTCCCACTAAATCACAATCTAAAACCTTCTTAGAGCTGGCCTGTTCCCTGAAAATAGTATGTTTCCTTTCATTCTATAACTATTTAACACAACGTTTGTTTATTAGCTTTTTAATCATTTATAGACCTCAACACAATTCGAAACAACTGTAACTAGAAAAAGCTTCCTTTTTCTGCCTTTTTAAAATTAATTAATGTAATCATTCCTCTCACTTCCCGTATCTTCATCTGTCAGTCCGGAGTGAAAGCCCGCCTCACGCAAGCCCTTTGACCAATGAAAACACCGTAGCGCCTGCCGTTCATACCGCGTTCTTGTAGCGCAGATGTCCGCAGAGCTGCACAATCTCGCCAATGCCGTTGCTGGATCAGCGCAGATCTGCGGACATCTGCGCAGCACGAACGCGACCTTCGATCTGTGGAATTGTCGTCCCGCCCCCGTGCGAGACGATCCCTCCCCCAGTCTTGTGTTCTGTATGCGGGGCTGTCATTTACCAAGCGGGCTTGGTCAAGTGTTCCCGAGGAACGGAATAAGGAATAAAGTTTTTCATTTTGTTTTACGTTTTATTTTTCAACACAAAAGGGGGACACTTCCGCAACATGCTCAGACGAATATTGCAGCGGGTAAGGTGAACGCCACCACAATGGCAAACGTGCTTGAGCGGTGCTGTCTCGTCTGTGATTGAATAAGCTCCCCGTGCAATGCAAGGCCTGTCCTTCCTCTGTGTGTACAGGCCGTAGAAGTAGGCCTGCTGTTGTGATCAACTGCAGCTGGTCAATGCATCAAATGACAGGCAGCGATCGATTGGATCAATATGCGTTTGACGTGCAAATACAGCTTTTTGGTTTTTTTAAATTTGAACAACAGTGGACTGCCGAAGGACTGTAATTTACGTCTTTTACACAGTTGCAGCGGTGTCTGGCTGACAGTAATGTGTGGTTCGGGCTCAGTAACTGTATAATATAAAATCGCACAAGTTAGTGTGGGCGTTTCTTTGTATTCACATTTCACGCTGCAATGCTTTGTAATGGTTTCTTTTCCAACGTCGATTGAATTCATTCGAATGAAGCGAGAAATCGTGTTATTGGTCTGCTACCCCTGTCTCCTATGATATCTGCGCTGTGTCATTAATTTTTCCAAGTCTGCAGTTCCCGACGTTTTGATTACCTGAAACAATTCAAAATGTAAATGTAATTAATCTCCCAGCACGTTTAGCCTTTGCACATTGTTTCAGCACTTGTTTTATTTTGTTTTATAATTAATCAAGTCCAGGTGTCGTCTGTATCAAACTGCCCTTCATAAAAGTAAACACTGGTATTTTTAATATATAATTAGCGTGTCAATTCGATTCCAATGCAACATCGAAACAGACATTCAGAACAGCGGGGTATTTCCGCTGTCACGCATTTCACATTTGTACACCTACCAAGCTCAGGAATTTTAAATGTCTCTACCCCTCCCCTCCCCTTCTATACATTGGCATAGCTTGTCTTTTTTGCATGCTCTGCTTTGTGCCAGGTGTTTTGTTGCAGTTGACACTGCCCATTCTAATAAAGTAGAGAAGTATAGGCCTATTTCACATTCTGCTTAAAATATGATCCATCATAATAGTACAGTAACAAATGTAGAACAGGTAGTGTAACCGATTCAGCTTTATAATCCATATTTTGTGTCATTATCCTATATGAAAATACCAACTATAAGTGTGGTGATAACACAGGTAATTCATTAGGAAGTTCCATTTCATATAATGGGACCAATGGACTGACTTGCATGTGCACAAAGATCAGGATAATAATTATACTAGAAACAGTCAGAAAACAGTGTTGTAAAGCTGCCAACCATATATAATAGGCCTGTTGTACTGTTCTGCCATTAAAATGCTACTCTTTCTATTACATCTGTAATATTGTACAGTAATCTCAAGTGTTTTTTTTTGTGGAAATTTGGTTGGGGGAATTCAGAGACAGCCACAGCATGGTGCCCACAGACCGCTCTACCTATCAAAAGTGCAGCAGTGTCACAAGTGGCTCCATTGGGAGGCAGAACTGGTTGAGTGGTATGTCTAGGCCTCTGTGGTGAGTGCGGACCAGGTTGGTAGAGCTTTCACTCAGACAGCTGTGGAGCCGACATACACAAGGTCAAGCACAGTGACCAGTTACAGAAAATGCCATGGCAGAACCCCTGTGCTGTAATGTACAGCGTATGTGCAGAAGGGAAAGGGAGTCCTATTGAAACACTAACTTTAAAAAGGGCTGAAAACAACTTGCTGAATTCCATTAGGTTTTATAGTTCAGTCCTTTAGCTGCTTTCAGTCATGTTAAGCTTCAAGTGTATGGTCAAAGGCAGAGGTTTCTGAGGATTTTTGTTCATGGCAGTTTCCTCTCCCACTACTCTTCCGGTTGATCTAAGCCAGTGCTGCCCAAACCCAATCCTCCAGGGCCCCTATCCAACAGGATTTATGGGTAACCTTTAATGAACACCTAGAACTTTAATTTTCAGCCCACAATGACCAGAATTCCCTTAATTGAACAAATTAATTGATTAATTGAATGGTTCTCAAAACTTTCCTGGAGTACCACCTATGCTGTTGGGTTTTGTTCCAACTGAGCGCTCAATTACTTAATTGAACCCTTAATTGAACTATTTTCCTAACTTGTAGCCTTTAAATTATTTTTAACAGTACAGGATTTCAAGTTAAGTATACAATTTGTATATGGAAATTATTAAGGAACCAATTTTCAGTTACACAATTTGAAGAGTCAAATCTAATCAAATTCAGGGTTCAATTAAGTAATTGAGAGCTCAGCTGGAACAAAAACCAGCAGGGTAGGTGGTACTCCAGGACAGGTTTGAGAACCACTGGCTTAATTGATCAATACCTTCCATGTGGTTCCAGTTTCGTGAAATTAGAGATTTAGGGTGAGTGACAAAACATACTGGATAAGGGCTCTCCAGGACTGTGTATAGGCACCACTGATCTAAGTTCAAGTCTCCCGTTGTCTGATTTTATTTTTGCTGGCATAGTTGTTTGGCTATGATGAATAACAATCTTAAGAGGAAGAGCCAACAGCAGAAAATAACTGGAGGTGTGCTAGTGACAAGGACTGGCAATCATGCACATTTTGTGGCTGTCTGAGCAGGTGAAAGAAGCAAAATTAATGTTTGAGTCCAATGCTGAGACTTCTATAGAGGCCTCCAAATTAGATTATAATAAACTTGCCCGACTGTCTTGTTTATATTTTTGGTTCCTCACACTAATTGACTAGCAATTTTCTCAATCTAACAACTGAGATATCTACAAGCTCTGGGTTGCATCTGGCTGTCATAAGCACTCTCCTTTGTGTACTGGCAGTGATTCAGATTCAGATTCAGCAGGATCACAAGAAGTTGTATTACAGCACTTCTCTACAAATGCAACCGAAATTCATACATATATCTGCTATTTATGCCTTGGCCGCTAATTAGCAGAATGGTTATAGTCAGTAAGGCTGTGATACTGAATTTTTGATTATATATAATGTACATATACAGGTATATAATTGAATTACTTATTTTGGTCTTGTCAGAGCCAACTCTTTAACTGCAGTGACTGCAAAACATTATACCCTGTTCAATCAGGCTTCAGTTTTTCTTTTTTGTGATAAAAATGTTTTCATTGAGTGTATGCACTACGTTTTAATTTTCTCCTTGTGCATGTGAGAAATTACATATTGTTCATTGAAAAGGAATTTGGCATATTTACCATGCTGTGATTCTCCCCGCCCTCCAGCTAGCCTTTCAGTTGATGACATTAACATCTTGACTTTATTACCCACAATCTAATGAGCTTGTCAAATGGAATAACAGTCGTCCACAAATGGGGCCTGCAGTGTTTTGCTCTGTGCTTCCTAAACCCTGTTTGTTCCCTTTCTCCTGCAGACTCCGGGCAAAGGAGGTTCGCAGAGCTCGGACCCAGACCAGCCTGCTGCTGATGTAAACAATGAGGAATCCTCTGAGGTACACCTTTCCTTATATTGCAGGAGAGCAGCTTCTGTGTGGACTGTTTATTGGCACAGTTTCTGCAGTGCATTCATAATCTCGGCTCTGCCCTATTCGGAATTAAAGAAAAGGGAAGCACCTTTAGAATTTTCTTGAACTTTTAGGAAAAGGTCAAAGACTGCATCAGAAGGGAAAATGATGAATCTAATAAAAGTTGTTGGGATGTTAAGGATAGGTGGATACAATATGGGTACATCGTGACAATTTGCAAAATATTTTATTGTTTAATTGTAGTTTCACTCTAGCTGAAGATTGACCCACCTACAAGAGGAAAAAGCACAATAATATCTGTCTGCTACAGTAATAGCCACAGTGATGGAAAGTATTGATGCTGCAGTTTATCTTGGAACTACTCCAAGGTATTCAACAGAAATTACAATACTAAATTCTGATACTGACATTTACCCCAAAGAAAACACACTATACCAATACATCTTCAGTCTAGTAATATTTTCTTTGATAGAGCAATTGTTTTATGTTTAACTTTGTAGGAAAATTGCTAAGTTAAGCTTGGTTTATTGAGGATAATAAATTGACATCTGGCTGTATAAACTGTAAGTGGAAGAATATATACATAAAATTGAGATCAGGAGATTAACTTTTGTCCCGTTTATCTCTCAATAAGATGATATAATCACAAATGTTTGTGCTGCGAATTTTTCACAGAAGCATTAGCGGCATTATTGCAAATGGATCTTGTGCTGCTAAACTTTCCTGGTATCAAATCTGAAATGATCTGTGGTGCCAGTTGGGCTTCTCGCAGATCTTGTTTTACCCTACCATGCTGTGGGAGTGGTCACATTCTAGGTTTATTACTATTAAATCAACAATACTTGTGGGAAAACACCCTGCAAATGCTCTTGCAGCTGCTCTTGTTAAGACAATTTCAAAGTTGTCTAAATGCCTCTCTTAGGCCAAAATGTAAACAGAGCACGTTTGGCAAGTGTTACCTAGGCATATATCTACATACCCCGTGCCGCCTTGTGTGTACGGTGAAAACATAGATCGCTTACAGTAAAGGTGTGACACAATATCAACAAATTAAATGTGGCTCCCACCATCCATACAAACTAAATGCATCGCTGTGTACAGAGAGAGAGAAAATAATGTTGCATGGTGTGTTATATGAATTATGTTTTTGTATCAGTTTGTTTATTTAGTTTATTAATTCAGGGTTGCCCATTTCAGAAACCACAATGGCAAAGCTTTTCTCCACCATTTTTGCAGATTGATATCTTGGATTTAATATAGCCGGAAGTGGTGCTGTGATATTCAGAGCGCAACTTTTCATGTTAGTGGCATGTGAACATTTTTATAATTGGGCCCATAGGCTAAGTACTGATTCGTGAACTCAAGACATCTTTGTATTGGTAACATTATTAATAGAACTCCGAACTTTTCAATAAATAACAACCCTTGTACCTCGCTCTTATGCAACACAAAATGCACTTGTCTTTTGATTTGATGTGATGCTGGAGCTTCAATTAAAGCATCTTTCTCATGGTGGTTATTTTTCTAACTTGTAGGAGGCAAAACAAAACAAAATCATAAAACCAGTCAGACAGGAATGCACTGTAATAAATATTCTTTTGATTAACATTTATGCTCTTCTGCTGTGTTTGCCTGGAGTGAGACAGGTTGTAATACACAACGCATCAATAAATAATGTGTTCTTTATCAGGCACTTGGAGTGAGAGGAAATTAGGTGTGTGGGGAGTTGGGTTGAACAGGCTGGAGAAATGCCACCCTGCCTTTTTAATGGACCTGCTTGGGTCGGCAAAGCCACCACTAATCCACATGGTTCTGGGATACACTGTCACTGTTGTTTTCTGAAGGACTCAATGTTTTGATAGCAGGTGCCCAAAAGAAACAAACAGTCTGACCATATAAAGGCCAAAGGTTAGCTTTGATTCTGCTTCACGTAGGAGACTGCAGTTGGAACACAGGTGGACACTTTAGGTTTGCCTAGCCCAGACCGGCCATATCTTCTGCAACCAAGGATTTTTCTAACTCCAACTTTCTACCAAGTTTCTGATCGATACATTTGAAACTAGAGACCAATACTAGAGATCTTTAGTCACACATTCTATCCCCATTGTATGTTAGCATCTTATTTATTATTATTTTGTATATACTGTTGGAAATAAGAACCCCCTAGAAACCAAAAATCTTCCTCTGAGATTGTAATTTTGCAGCAGTGGGTTGGGTTGAAGTTTTGATTGAAACTGTAGGCACCCAGATAGACAGAGGCTTGTTAAGTTGCAATAATCAATTTTTGTCAAGCCTGTTAAATGGTTTTGACCTATATACGTCACAAGGGTCTCTTAACAGTTATGTGGACCAGAGATTGGCATCGCTACTGTCCCAGCCACCGATCTTGGCAGGAACTGCCAGCACACAAACGGTCTTTTGACTGTATGTTACTACCTCACCTGACTGTGGCTTTCCACTAACGTTTCGTGTATTGCTTTGTTTGCCTAACATTGCTGTTTGACAGGGGTTCATCTGCCCTCTGTGTATGCGCTCTTACCAAACCTCCACTGAGCTATTTGACCATTACCAGAGTGAGCACGGGGAGGCAGACACAGAGCCAACGGAGCAGCCAAACCCTCCTCCTCCTACTCCTGCACCACCACCCTTCACCGTGGGTCTCTCCATTTATTTACTAATGGCGGTGGCGGTGCTTCTTGGGTGCTAGGAGAACTCTGCTTTGTTTCTTTCGCAAAACTCCTTTGGCTCCTTGCATGTTGCCTCGTAGCGCAGCCTCTGAGCTTTACTTGCAAATGAGCCACGTTTTTTGCCAGCCTGGAGTCACCGTGTTGAGGGGTAGCAGGACCTCTGAGACCAAGGACCTGGCAATAGTTTAACCTGATAACTGTAACCTTTCCTCTGAAGCTTTGCATGCCTTGCATTTGGGTACTCTGTTGTTGTTGTTTTTTTATTTTCATTATTATTATTTTTAAATAATGTTTTTTTGAGTATTTGAGGAAGTGAGCTACATGGGATTCATTGTTGTTGTACTGGTCTTGCAGGCCTGACAACATTAAGGACCGTTTTGATGACTGTTGATGTATAGCAAGTGGAAGTAGTATAACTCAAATCGCAGTAGCTGGTAGCCTTTGTGAAGATTCTGATATGAGATGGTTTAGGAGATGGATCTATAGTCTATCGCATAAAAGGATGCTGATGCTTCCTTAATTTGGGGAATTAGTCAAGTTTGGGATTTTTCGAAATAAGTTTTCCATCATTAACAAAACTGGTTATAAGGTAATGCATCGTGGAAGCGGTTATCCATTTTCTTTCTCATTTCCAGTCATGATGGTGTAGTTAATTCCTTAGCTGGTTCCTGCAGTAGGTCAGTTCAAGGGGAAGTTATTTTGTAATGCCCTTTCATTAATAAAGATGTTTATGATTTCCAAAAAACATAGCTTTTTTTGGTAGCTCGGAAACATGTGTAGCGGCCATCAAAGGCTTGGTTATTTGGATTTTTTGGTTTAATTTACAAATTTGTGGTTGAGTCTTCTGAGAAGCATGGGTCTCTGTCTTGCTGTGAGAATCTTGCCTTCCATCACCTCAAAGAGGGATTTAAGTGCATTTCCATTTGTGGTGTTTAGAAGCTGGCACAAGTGTGTCGTCTTACATGGTTAATTTCCAATGTGTGCTTCTTGTCTGCAGGGTTTTATCTGTCCCCAGTGCATGAAGTCGCATGTCTCAGCTGAAGAGCTTTTCAAGCACTATGAAGCGGTCCATGAATCTGGCAATCAGTCTGGTCATGGAGGCATAACCAACCAGTCTCCAGGAAGGTAAGTAATGTAAATGGCTGGCCAGGCATCAGGTATCAAAAATGTGTGTTATGTAATGCTTTTCAGAAGTGTTTCCACTGACAACTATAGGATGCCCTGAGTAAGGGTGACTGCTAAGAGTTTATATATTATTAATAATAATAATAATAATAATAATAATAATAATATTAAAAATATGAGTTGGATTCCCTTTTATTTGCAGAAAACACTAAGTTATGATGTTGCATTATTGTTTCTGTAAAATAGAAATTGTTATTATTATTATAACTAGTAATACATTGCAATATTTGGTCATACAATTTTACAAATTCATTGTAACTACTTAGGATCCATCCAGCTGCACAATATATCAAAAAGTATGTTGTGCGTTTATGACATCTCATTCGTGTTAATTTTCTGCCGTTTAATTTGTCTCAAAGTTTTCAAAAGCTGTAGCTTTTAACATTGGTCGTATTCCAAGCACAATTCCATGTGCATTGTTGATAAAATACTTGTTCTGAATATGATGGTTCATTCTTCTGTGTTAACATTTCTCTACAGGGAGGATTTAGCACACCTCCGCCAAGAAGTGCAGGATCTCCAAGCCTCACTTAAGGTTAGACCACCTGCTCCCTGTCACAATTGAAGCTAATTAACTCCATCTGTAGTGCTATTGGCCTGTACTGTTACACTGCAATTATAGATGATATCAAGATGGTGAAAAACTGACATTGAAAGGTCGCTGAATAATATTACTGCTCGTTTTACTAAGCGCTTCAACGCAGCAATGTGCGTATTGGATTCAGTGTCTGTACTGTAGTTAAGAAAATGGCAATAACACAGTTATCATTGCAATATATACAATATCGCCTTTTTCCTAATTTGTGAATGTTGTGCTTGCTCGTTGCTTGTCCAGGAGGAGCGCTGGTTTTCTGAAGAGCTGAAGAAAGAGCTGGAAAAAGTTCAAGGGCAGCTGAAGCAAGTAATTCCTTTAAAATGCCTATGGAGATGAATAACCAATAAGCCTGCAGTGTACATGGGAAGATTTTTTAAAGCATCATTAGTTTTAAATCACGTTTGGCTTTAAAATAATAGAACTAGCATTTCATCCCTATTAGCTCTTACTGGTTATAAGTTGGCAACTATTTGGATGCTGTAAACTCAAGCCACGAAGGTGATTAGAGCAATAGTAGAAAGCATAATCAGTATCTTAATTGTTTCTGCCACTAGCTTTCTGTTGAGTGGCTGAATCTAAGCTGAGAAACGTGTGACTGCCACTGAATGATTTGGGCTTGTTTAAATCATGCATTACCTTACTACCCAGTGGCCTTGGTTCGTTTTCAGGAAAGAGTGACATTTGCGGCACCCCCGCCTGCAGTAATGTCATTAACGCAGCTCCCTTGTGTGTCTGCAACCGCAGTCAAGATGCCACCCCCAAATTCTCCTTGTCAGACTGTCCAATTTGATCAAAGCCTCAGCGGGAAATAACAGCATGTAGACCATTGGCCTTCTCGAAGTGACTTTGGTATTCAAACATCTGACAATTAGTGGAGAAAAAGAAAGAATAAAGTGCTAAAACTACATTGGGTAATGTTAGTAAATGTAATTTGTTTCTGAAAACCCTCAACTGAACATTTGTCAATTGTTCTTGAGCCAAAATACACATTTGATTACAGGAATGATTTCTTCCTTTTAGAGTCCACAGCCCGATGGAGTTGCAAGTGCAGAATCATCAGGTAAAACACACTATTGAGGATATCAACTGTTTTTTTTGTAATATTTTTATAATTGTAATAGCATTTATGTAAAGGTAATACTGCATCTTGTCAATTACAGAGCTGCAGTCGCTGGAACTCAAGCTGCAAGAGGCAGAGATGGAAAAGTTCAACATTAAGCAGATGAAAGATTTGTTTGAGCAGAAAGCTGCACAGCTGGCAACAGAGATAGTAGGTAAGTAGGCCGCACATTGGAGGTTTTCTTCTGTGTTGGGAATGTCTCTTACACCATGTTAGTAGTGTGTGGCAGGATGGCCTGACGTGAACTGTCTTCGTTTTTTGTAGACATCAAGTCCAAATATGACGAGGAGAAAAGTCTGCGGGAAGCGTTGGAGCAGAAAGTGAGTAGCCTGACCCAGGACATGCAGAAGGAGAGAGAAGAGAAAGAGAGGCTCCACACTGAACTGGTATGGTTATCTCACCCTGGTGTGCCCTGGTTCTCCAGTATGGCTGGCCACTCACGGGTTTGGTCACTTTAAAAGAGGGCTTCCCAACTTTACACTTAGCATGACGCCATTTAGATGTGGGCACAATTTTCAGACACAAAAAAGCTCTACAGACAAGATAATTATCTCCTCAGTACTATTGGATTACAATGCACTTTAATGTTTGGACCTCAGGAAAGGGGTGGGGTGGTTGCAACTTCCTCCAAGACATTTGCATGTTCTGTGAGGTAGATATGCATGTTCCATCTTCCATCAAATGTTGTGTCCTTAACGTTCTTAACTTTTTTGTGTTTACTGTTTGCATGATAGAAAAAGAAAAGCTTCTAGATTTTCTCGTGTCAATTCATGTTCATTGTTCCCACTGATTTTCACAAATAGAGAAAAATCGGTCCAAAATCACTGAGTACAAAATAGAAAGAAAATAACTTGTTACATTGGTCATTTCAACAGCACAGTGATGTTTTAAAATGCCAGAATAGACAGCAGTGTTAGTCATCAGTGTTTGTGGCAGGGCTGTGACGTCCCTCCGTTCTCTTGTTCTCTCCCCAGCTCCAGCGGCCAGGAGTGGAGGACGTGGAAGTGCTGAAGAAAGAGCTGATCCAAGTGCAGACGCTGATGGACAACATGACACGCGAGAGAGAAGATGAGTCGGAGCGCCTCAAGAGCCAATACAAGCAGCTGCAGGCGGACTTCACTACTTCAGAGGTATGCTCCATTACAGAAGTTAGCAAGTTACAGCATTTATGCTACAAACTAGTTTTCCAGTGTGAAAGACCTGGCCCAAACCGTGAGACGTACACATACAATGTTTCTCACCCTGGTTTTCGCTGATATCTTGCTGTTTTTGTTGTTTTTTTGTTTTGAAATTTCTCCTGTCTTCCCTTGTGTCAAACTCCTCACAGGCAGCTATTTTATATGACGTATAATTCAGTGATTTATTTTAAATTATTGAACCCAGAAAAAGCCTTATATATGAGCGAGAGAGAGTTTTAATATTTAAAGAAATTACATGAGAACATCGCAGCAATTTGGCTTCTGTTGAAGGCGGGTAATTCTTTATATCTTTAGATGTCTGTGGTTCCTTGCTTCCTCTGCCCCAGATATGGCAACAGTTATTACTGATGTAAAGGGTATCCTACTTTAATTAAACATACACTCAACTAAAGGATTATTAGGAACACCTGTTTAATTTCTCATTAATGCAATTATCTAATCAACCAATCACATGGCAGTTGCTTCAATGCATTTAGGGGTGTGGTCCTGGTCAAGACAATCTCCTGAACTCCAAACTGAATGTCTGAATGGGAAAGAAATGTGATTTAAGCAATTTTGAGCGTGGCATGGTTGTTGGTGCCAGACGGGCCGGTCTGAGTATTTCACAATCTGCTCAGTTACTGGGATTTTCACGCACAACCATTTCTAGGGTTTACAAAGAATGGTGTGAAAAGGGAAAAACATCCAGTATGCGGCAGTCCTGTGGGCGAAAATGCCTTGTTGATGCTAGAGGTCAGAGGAGAATGGGCCGACTGCACAAGCTCACCAAAATTGGACAGTTGAAGACTGGAAAAATGTTGCCTGGTCTGATGAGTCTCGATTTCTGTTGAGACATTCAGATGGTAGAGTCAGAATTTGGCGTAAACAGAATGAGAACATGGATCCATCATGCCTTGTTACCACTGTGCAGGCTGGTGGTGGTGGTGTAATGGTGTGGGGGATGTTTTCTTGGCACACTTTAGGCCCCTTAGTGCCAATTGGGCATCGTTTAAATGCCACGGCCTACCTGAGCATTGTTTCTGACCATGTCCATCCCTTTATGACCACCATGTACCCATCCTCTGATCGCTTCTTTCAGCAGGATAATGCACCATGTCACAAAGGTCGAATCATTTCAAATTGGTTTCTTGAACATGACAATGAGTTCACTGTACTAAACTGGCCCCCACAGTCACCAGATCTCAACCCAATAGAGCATCTTTGGGATGTGGTGGAACGGGAGCTTCGTGCCCTGGATGTGCATCCCACAAATCTCCATCAACTGCAAGATGCTATCCTATCAATATGGGCCAACATTTCTAAAGAATGCTTTCAGCACCTTGTTGAATCAATGCCACGTAGAATTAAGGCAGTTCTGAAGGCGAAAGGGGGTCAAACACAGTATTAGTATGGTGTTCCTAATAATCCTTTAGGTGAGTGTATGCCTGCATTATTTAAAAATGACAAGGCCCTGAGAGTGAAGTTCACAGCAACTGCACCATTTTGTCCCATTTTTCAGGAAGGCAGTGGAAATATTTTTCATGTAGCAGTGTGTTATTTTTAAATTTAATGCATTTTCGTATTATAGTCTTAACAATTTGCAAAACAGTTGGCTCTGGGAATCTTGCTGAAAACTATGTTCTTCTCCCTACTTGTTCATACATTTTACATAGACGTACACTAAAACAAATAGAATTTTAAATGCATTGAAGATTTGCAAATACTTAGTTTATGGTTATTAAAATAATAAATTACGTAAAAGAAAAACATTGGTTTTTTTTCTTCTTCTGATTAAACCAAAATATTGTTCAATTCAATTTAGAGCAGAAAACTAAAACATTTTAATGACTATACCTATCTGGTGTAAAATTGATTAGTATTACACTAATCACCTTATGTGTTTGTAAGCATTTATAGATTCTGTAAGTATTTTAACATGCAGCTTCTCAATCCTGCATGTGATGTTTAGTGTATTTTTGAAAAGGATAAAAAATGAGAAGTTGGTTGCAAAGGTATTCCTGAAATGTAGCGTGTGTCCACTTTCTGGACCTTAAAATATATTAAGTGATTCACATTAAATAAAGATTTAAAAATAACTGTAACCAGTGTATCATGCCCACTGTTCAAATTCACACTGATGATGTCCAAACTAGTCTGAAGGCATCTCTTTCTTTGTGTTTCCAATTTTAACTTGCCTTGTAGCTCAGCTGTGCTGCCTGTTTCGACAGTGTGCCTTTTGTTCTTTGCTTTTCTGCAGCTTCTTCCCTGTAAGATCACAATGCATCGCTGCTGTTAATTTTCTGTTTGTCTTTTTTCTTCCATTTTGCATCCGTTTGTTTTCTTCTGCTTTCTTCTGGAGATACGTAAACTTGAGGTAATCTTCTCCATTCTGTTTCTCTCACAAACGTTCCTTGATTCTGTTATTGTTCGAGTTCTTAATGCTGCAATTGACACAAAACTGGGCTCTGGAATTTGGTTGTTCTTCTCAGTGTCGCCCAGATTGTCAGAGATTAACTGAAATTGTTTAACTATCCTTTCAGTATAGATTACAGTATACAATTTCAGTTATGGTTATTTTTGGCTTTTGAGATCATCACGAGAATGATTAAGAAAATACCTGAAAACCAGATACCTAGAACGGTGTCAGAAAATAGCTTTATACGTCATTAAGAGTTCCAACAACTGTGCAAATACAAGGACAGTAATTTATCCTGCCATTGTTGACATTTAAAAAAGTAAACTTGCAAGAACAGCATGCACACTGTTTCCTTGTGGCTGCTGTCTGTCAGACACCTCTGGCAGCTACTGGATGGAGGCCAACTGTGTTTCACGACCCCATTGCGTCACATTTTACAGGCATGGTGTTTCCGTGACAGCTGTGAGTGATGTCAGACACACGGTGACCTAGAGGCCACACCCCCTGCACGATCACAAAATGACATTTTGAAAGGGGTTTGGATTACATTTACAAGCTGCAAATGTCAGAAGGTGAAAAATGACAGGAATATCTACAGGCATAGTAGCTAAACAGCTGAAACAACATTTGGTGCCAATTTTTGGAAGCCCACTATTTGCATTTTCAGTCGTTTTTTTTCCTATACAGTAATACAGTAATTCAGATGCTGTGCCTTTTATTAATTGGCCCATATCTTCTTTTTTTTTTACCTGTAGACTGGTGGTCCCCGACCCTGTATCTGCTGGTTTTCATTCCAACACAGTTTTCAGCTACTTCCCTGGACAATATCCACATTTTTAAGAGCTGAAAACAGTGATCAAGATTGAAATACGACAAACAAAAGACCCAGGGTTGGGAACCACTGTTGTAGAGGATGTTTTGGATGGGCAACAACATTTCTTTGAATGCATTTATTTACTTGATTATTCCCTTAAAAAAAACTGAATACAAGTTCCCTCTCTGTGTAGACGACGGTGTCGCAATTGAGGGCTGAGCTGGAGAAAGGACCTCAGGAAGTAGCTGTGTACTCCCAGCAACTGCACAAACTGCAGAGCTCTCTGAACGGACTGCAGCAGCAAAACCAGGTAAGCCGGAAAAAAAAGGCCGTGTTAATCAGATATGCACGACAGCAATATTAATTTTCCTTGTGGTATAAATAAAGCTGAAGCCTGTGCTAACACATGTGATTGTATGTGTCACTGTGTTGCTCAGTCAGAGTAATTAGGAATTATTAGGAAACTCCGAGCATTACCAGACACAAAATGAATATTCATCAGAGAAAAACCCGAGTGGCTTCTGGGGATTTTGAGTACCTGCATTTGGTACCATTTTCACCTTGCAAAACAAGTATAAATACAGTGACAGATTTCAGTACGTCTCCATACATTTCTTTACTGGCGGTAGGTAATGCAATGAAACAAATTTAAAATAGAGCCATGGCTTCATAGGCTTGAATCATTAAATTTATATATCTCATTTAGTAACCCTGTCATCGTTACCCATAAGATTGATAGATGGCACATTCTTTCCAGAATCCATATGTGAGAATATGCAGGAAGTGCACTAGATCACTGGTTCTCAAACCTGTCCTGGAGTACCATCTGCCCTGCTGGTTTTTGGTCCAACCGGGCTCTCAATTTACTTAATTGAACCCTTAATTGAAGTAATTTGATTACATTTGAGTCTTTAAATTGTGTAACTGATAAAATATTGGTCCCTTAATAATTTCCTTAAGTGGAAGGGGGCATAATCAAATGTGGGAAATCAAAATATTAAACAACACAAGCACTAGCAATGTAAAATCAAGTAGTATGACTAAAATGTTATATAAAGTGAAAACTTTGAGCCACACTGGGGGAAAAAATACAAAATTACAGATACAGTCTGTAAGACCAGAGGTCTGGAGGGGATATACAGAGAGATGAGGGTCTGAAGGTAGCTCGGTGTAGTCTGTTCGAGACAACAGTAGGTGAGGGTCAATGTCTTGAACTGGATGCAAGCTGAGATCAGGAGCAGTGGAGTAGCGTGTGCGAATCGGGGGCAGAGACGCCAGATGAGCCGCAGGGTTCTGGATAAGCTGTAACGGGTAGGTCATAGTTGTTGGCAGGCTGGCCAGGAGGGAGAGGACCAGGGACTGGACGAGCAGCTGAATTGAGTAGTCGGTGAGGAAAGGTTGGATTCAGCATATGTTGCTCAGGAAGAATCGGTAGGTGTGTCAGCGTGGTGACGTGCTGAGATGAGTGTAGGAGAGTGTAGGGTTTAGGGTGACTCCTAGGTTCCTAGCGGAAGAAGAGGGAGAGAGTGTCGTAGATTCCAAATGGATTGTGATGGAGAGATCAGCAGAAGATGAGGAGGAATGAGTGCATCCAGGCGGAGATAGCACACAAACAGAGATGCGAGAGGGGATGAGGGGGTCAGAGAGGGCAAAGATGGGAAGATCTGGGCGTCATCTGCATAGAAATGGTAGGAGAAACCATGCAATGCTATAAGGGGGCCCAGAGAGCATGTGTAAGCACATGTTTTTAACACTGAAAACCAACAACAACGAAACGGAATTAGTTACATATAGTTCTTTTAAATATTTAATTGTATTTCAAATGCTTCTTTTAAAGTTAGGATTTTTACTTTATAACAATTGCACATCGTTCTTTTAAATCTATATTGTATTCTGTTTGTGTTGTGTAGACTATCTGTTAATATTTCATTTATTTTGTAATTGTGTAGTTCTACTGTTCATTTGAAGACTCCCCCTACTTAAGAATTTCTGAACCACACCATGCCCCCACACCCATGGTAATATTGAGCAAAGCTATAAATTCTTCAGCGATATATTGATACTAAAATCAGTCACCGGAACAGCCCTATTTTGGAGGTGAAATAGTCAAACCTTTGATCCAGCTGGTAGTTTATATGGTCAGTGGTAAAGGACCACCACTGTTAAAGGGGAACTCCACAAAAAATCCATATTTTCTCTGGTTATTCTATAAGTAGAAACATATTCTGTGGAGTGAGATTTTTTCCAGTGGCAGTGACTGGAAAAAAGTAATAGCGTGGTGGTGTTGAAATGAACTTTTTATGACTACAAACCAATGGATCTTTTTTTTTTTATTATTATTATTTTTTTGACTTTTCTGATTTTCTCAGTTGACTTCCAGCAAAGCAGCTCCAGAGTTAGTACCCACGTGATGTCATGGCATTTTTTTCAATCTCTGATTTTTGGTACATAGAATGAGCTGGACATGAAAAACTCTGTTTCTACTTATAGAATAACCTGAGAAAATATGGATTTTTGGTGGAGTTTCCCTTTAAGTAAGCATATTTAACTTTAACTGATACAGTGCTCAGTTTTATGCCTTCAATCATATTGTTATAGGAAATACAGGAAAAAATCTACTGGGGGATGATTTAATTTTTTGTGTATAGTGTTCATATAGTGCCATTCAGGTCACACTTCAGCCATATAACAACATTTGTGTTTTTTGTCTTGGTCTTGATATGTTAGATATAATTTGTAATGTCATATGGTGGGATAGTTTGCCATGGAGGCTGATTATAATGTAGTTTAATATATGTGTTAAGGGCTGCATGTGTTTGTGTGTCACTCTCCCTGATGGTTGTCAAGGAACAACACTCCAGGGATTTTGCTGTAGCGCCAAGCGTGCACTCATGACGTTTTTATCCCAGGAATGAAGGAAATGCGCACACGATATTTTGCGAGTGAGGTGAGACTAGAAGCCCAGTGGATGAATCATTGTGCCTGCTTGTGGACAGATTACCACTGAGCCCCTGCTTCTCTGGCACAGAGCACATAACATTTCATGGAGAAAGTCTCTATAAAAAGACAACAGCTGTAGCCCCCTCAGCTTCTGCCTTCCAATACAGAGGGGGAGATTTAATCTAGTAAAGCTTTGAGAGAGAGACAGAGCACACACTGCAACAGCCACTCTGCTGCAGACTTTAATCCAAGTTTAAAGTGGAGGTCCTGAGCAGTCTCTTCCTATTGTGAACTGCTCTCTCTTTCTCTCTCTCCGATTGCACTGGTTTAGGCTTCTTGATTGTGACCCTCAACTGCCCCCTCTTGTACCTGTGTTGAGCCACTTTTCTGACAAATTTTGAAACAATAAATCAGTATTGTGAAGTGGATATATGTTCTTTTGACCAATGTTTTGTTGTATCGCCAATGCAAAACAAAGCGTTATTTTATAATAATTATTGTCAAATAGTGCCAAAAAGAGTTTTGTTTTTTAACCAATGCCTGACTGTCTGATATTGTTTTAAAGGAAAGTGCAGTCAGGAGAGAATCTCTTAAGTGTTATTTATGAAGCCTGACCTTCAGCCATCAGCACTGTCACAGTAACAACACAGTCTGAAGAGCTTAACAGATGTATTTGCATCATATGGAGCATGCCGGTATCTATCTTGAATAACAAGATTAAGTTGGGGATCAGATTGCCTTTCACTAATTGCAAACCTGCTTCTGTGGCTAAATACACGATCTTAATGTTTTCTAAACCTGCTTACAAAGTTCATGGAAATGAGCCTAGTATAAACTCTAATGCTGAGGCTGTTTCTGGTTATAGATTTGGATAGATAGATAGGTAGACTACACAGTGTATGAGTCAGCATATAATTCCAGCGCTATTAATTTATCATTTATTTTGTACACAAACAGATTGCTTTTTCTAAGCCAATAATTTAGATATGGTAAGAAATGTTATGTTTTTAAGGTAATTAATGTATAAGCTTTATATGTATGACTTTGAGCAAAGCGTATATTCTAAAACTTCTTGTGCAAAATACTTTGTGATATTAAAAATAGGGATGAGACCAAATAGTCGAACATTCGACTATTCATTAATGAAGGCCAGTATTGACAAGTGAATCTAATATTTAGTGGTAATGCAGGTTGACTGGAAGGTGGGATTTGTTGTTTTTTGTCTGTGATTGGCTAAACTAGAACTTACCCTGACTAATGTTGGCTTCATCACAGAAAAGTACAGTATGGAAATAAGTAAATGAAAACACAGTTAAGTATAAAATATGTTAAACTAATTAAACTACCACAAATTTACAACTGGCTTTTAGATGGGTTAATATACCGAACACAGACACTAGCAGTGACAGAAAAGGAAAGAGGACCACAACAAACAAATTAATATTATATACCTACATACATAACCTGCTATTGCCTATTGGCGATCATTTCTGATCATCATCAGAAAGATGACACTATCTTCCAAATCATAAATGTAACCGCTACTATGTACATATTTGTAGTTTTCTATTAGCGGGTGGGTCAAAGTTTTGATTTAATCCAGCCCTTAGTCTCATTCTGAATGAGGGGTGCAACTTTTTGTATAGTCACCGACAACAGCTGTGGAATTTTCGATTGAATCAAAATATGTGTCATGCACATCCCTAATTAAAAGCAAATTCTCTTAAGGATGTCACAGAAATGGATTCCATCTGCGTTCTGAGGGAACGTCACAATAGTTCTTTGAGAACAGTTTCCCCTTCAGTATTCACTGACCCTTTCACATGTGTGCCCGTTTCCAGACTCTGACAGAGAAGCTGTCCAAGAAAGACAAGGAGTACCAGGAGCTGGACGAGCGGCTTGGCACAGAGCTGGCCAGTAAGAAGAGCCTGCAGACCAGCCTCCACCAGAAAGAGCTGGACTGCCAGCAGATCCAGGCTCAGGCTGCTTCCACGGAGACCTCCCTCCATAGGGCCCAGGCGGAGCTCAGCGAGAGGGCAGAGGCGGGCCTCAAGCTGAAGCAGGAGCTGTCCGAGCTGGAGGTCAAACACCAGCAGCTCAAGGCTGAGTTCAAGCAGCTCCAGCAGCAGAGAGAGGAGAAGGAACAGCAGGGTCTCCAACAGCAGAGCGAGATAAACCAGGTAGGCCCAGTCTGGACTGAACTGCCAGGCTTCGGTACCAATGCTGACTACCATTGGATCGTAGCATGCCTCTGTGACGTACTGCAGGGGTGCTTGTATCTGAGAAGTGCTCCCCTGTGTCACTGTGACAACGGCCATGTTGTTTCATAATCAAGTAACGCAGAGTCCCTTGTGTCTGTGCGTGTCCGTGTACGTCCATTTCCCCTGCAGCTCCATGCCAAGCTGCTGGAGACTGAACGGCAACTGGGGGAGGTGCAGGGCCGGCTGAAGGAGCAGCGACAGCTTTCTGGGGAGAAGCTGAAGGACCGGGAACAGCAGGTGGCTGATCTCCAGCTCAGGCTATCCCGGGCAGAGGAGCAGGTAGGCTGGGCACTGGGTCTCACACTCCCAGCATGCAGCACCCAGCCTTCAATGGGGCTGCTGGTCTGACAAGCACACACACAGGACATTTAGGCCTAGAGGTCTTTCAGAAGTAACAACGATCACAAATGGAGTTAACTTAACCCTTCATGCATCATGAAAAAAGTGGCACAGTATTTTGCCCAGTGGCTTGTCCCATCTAATGTCTAGCTTTAAATATCCTCTTTCCCCATAGATGGTCACTTGAGGGCACAGTAGAGTTGTCCTCCCAGGGCATTTCTGTTCTATACCTTTTTTGGTTTCCATGTCCACACAACTGCACTAAACAATGTGTTTTGGGCCAGTTTACATTATAGAAGTGAGTTTAAAGCTTTGTAACATTTGTTCTCGCCTCAATTTTTCAGTTGAAGGAAAATGCAGCAAAATCAACCGACTTGCAGCACCAGCTGGAAAAGGCTAGGCAGCAACACCAGGAGGTGCAGGCTCTCCAACAGACGACCAATGCCAAGCTGAGGGAAGCTCAGGTGAGTCTTTGGTTTCTCCACTGAAATTATCATGTCATGTAGTGGAAGTGTGGGTCAATATCACAGTGCAGTTGTATTCAAATGAGTTGCCATGACCTAGCAGAGGTCAGAAACACCAAGTGCAAGGTGTAGGGATCGCAAATGTGTCATTGACTGGTCCAATGTAGAGAGTCGGGGAGAAGATGCATGTTTGTATCATGGGGGCTGACGTAAACTTGTGGGAAAACTGTATCCTTCATTCACATTTGCTAGTTTTAATATGACTGGGCTGTGCAGGACAACAGTATTAATACAAGAAAAGAAAGATATAAACATTTTTTTTTATGTATTTTCATGAAGAGCATGCTCATCATCAAACCAAATCGGGTGTGACCCATGTGTCTTCTAGAATGATCTGGAGCAAGTGTTGCGTCAGATTGGCGACAAAGACCAGAAGATCCAGAACCTAGAAGCGCTGCTGCAGAAGAGCAAGGACAACATCAGCCAGCTGGAAGCCGAGAGAGAGGACCTGTGTGCCAAAATCCAGGCAGGGGAAGGGGAGACAGCTGTGCTCAACCAGTTGCAGGAGAAGAACCATGCATTGCAAGAGCAGGTACTTTCTATAGGCACTATATGTATTTTTCATGCTTATGTTTTTTTGTTCTTTATCTACAACTGTGTTCAACCATTTACTTTTTTATATCCTCTCCACCCTCGATGTCCAATTCCAATCTGTGTTGGTGAATGCTGGATTGTGTTGCAGGTCACCCAGTTGACGGATAAGCTGAAGAATCAGTCTGAGAGCCACAAGCAGGCCCAGGAGAACCTTCATGAGCAGGTGCAGGAGCAGAAGATCCACTTGCGCTCTGCCCAGGACCGCTGCCTCTCACTGGAGGCCTCCATCACGGAACTCAACGCTCAGCTGACCGAGAGCAAGGAGAAGGTGGCCCAGCTCGATACCCAGGTACACATATAATTCCAGAATTGGATCCCTCCCGCCAAAACTCCAAGCCACAGTTATGCTTCGATTTTCCAAAATTGCTTAATGATTTACTATTGAATAAGAGCAGTACCAATAGTTATTAAGATTTACTATAACATACTTAGAGCTGACCTTCTCACTCAATGGTTGCTTAAAGGTCCAGTAAATGGTGTAAATGGCTTAAAGGTCCTATTGGTTAGGAAATCGTAGTGTTATCAAAACTGTTCGGGAATAAATACGTAAAGTTGAATGTATAAAGCCAATGGGTAGGTTCTCAGCAGCCTGGTAAAGCAGTGGCAAGGCTGAAAAGCTCACTGGGATTGGTGGTGTGTTTCAGCTGAAGGCAAAGACGGAGCTGCTGCTGTCTGCTGAAGCTGCCAAGACAGCCCAGAGAGCAGACCTGCAGAATCACCTGGACACAGCACAGCATGCACTACAGGACAAGCAACAGGTGAGGAAGACGCTTCGTTATCATTTTTCTCTCGTCAAGCGTGGTGTGTAAGGTTTTTCATGTTTCCGGTAGGAAGTTGACATTAGCAGTGAGGATTTCAGGAAAAACCCATACAAACTCTGAGAGCTGATAAAACCTGATACGTTGCCAATGCCTGCCGCTAAGTCTATTATGCACCTCTGTCTGTTTGATATGTGACTTGAGTTGGCCTGCAAGCAGTTAATGTAAAATAATTGTCTGTTATTTGTAAGCACTGACTGATGCATCCTTCACTCTGGCACCTATCCATTCATCCTTGTTTGTGTTTTGTTTTTTTAGGATCTGGTATTTGGATAATTTTTGTTTACTTATTTATTTTTCCTTGGCTTTTCCAGGAGCTGACCAAAAGCAAGGCACAGCTGGAGGAGCTGGGTGCCAAGCTCCAGGACAAGCAGGAGTTCTGTGGTCAACTGGAGGGCAGCCTGAAGGAGTGCAAGGACAAGCTGCTGCAGTCGGAGCAGAAGGTGGAGCAGCTGGAGTGCCTGGTTAAGGTTCGTATCGACAAAATGAAATGACATAAAAATCAAATTCATACACTGGAAAATCCACCCTGGATTAGATGAGCCCAGTCCAGCCTGTATTATAGGTCATTTGTCCAGAGAAAGTGTGTAAATCCAGCATTATACAGGTTATGGGTGGCAGGGGTGACTATGGCACTGCAGAGCTGTGTTCTTGCTGTCAGCAGAAGCTGGAGGTGGACCTGCAGGATGTGAAGGCCAGCAGGGAGCAGACCCAGCAGGACCTGCAGAGACAGAAGCAGCAGTGGGTGGAAGCTGATGGGAGAGTTAAGGAGCTCAGCAAACAGCTAGACTCAGAGAAAAAGGGGTAAGACTGACATGTTACCCTTTCTTTCCTGATAAGTATATATAATGACACACAGGAATAATCTCTAGTTTTTGTAGGATGTCAATCTCAATGTGCAACACCTATTTCTGGTATTTATTTATTTTTTAAATTATAATTTCAGCAATTGATAACTTTTTTTAAATCATTGTGCCCCTTTGCTCATATATACAAATTAATAAATTAATAATTTCATGTATTTACTCAAACTGATAAGGGTCATGGAAAACAACTAAAGGAGATGTCAGGCTACTGAAGTAATGATTTTTAACAAGCTTTTTAGTTTTTGCTGTGAGAACCCATCTTCAGGAGACTGCCATGTTGAAGAGTCACTTCTGATCACATGACGTCCAGGACTTTTCACTCAGGCACTAGAGAATACTCTCTTCTCTGTACCAACATAAAATCTCCTGCTCTTCTGTTGAAATTGGTCCCTGGTCCCTGAGAAACCAGAATAGCTCAAGTCAGTGTCAGGCAACACTTAATTTTACAATTTCTTAATTTGAATATCTGCATTTACATAATTAACATCCTCCAAATTCAAAACCCCTCCCTCCACTGCCATTACTGAACATTATCATGTTTTGGGTTTTTCTTTTTCTTACAGGATAGTGGCTCTCGAGGAAGAGCACCGGAAGAAGTCCAGTGCTCTGGAAGATATGAAACAGCAGCTGAGCAAGCACGAGGAGGAGCGGACCAGCCAGAAACACATCCTGGAGAAACTCACCCAGGAGTCGACGGCACGGCAGGCCGAGCTCGAGAGCAAGTCACAGGCCTTGACGGGAAGCCTGCAGAAAACCCAACAGGAGAAGGAGTCCCTGTCCAAAGAACTAGCGACTGTGAGGGAGAACCTGTCCAAAGCCTCGCAGTCCCTAAAGGAGATGCAGACGCAGCTGGAGAAGGAGAGAGTGAGCGTCAAGGCCTCTTTGGGTGAAAAGGTTGGCTGTTTTATTTTTCTTCCAATTGTTTTGTACCTCCTGTAGTTTTTTCCTTTTCTTGTTCTCTATAAACATGACTCATCAGTGATTGAGCAAGGGCAGTGTCATTGGAGAATAAAGGGCAGTGAGGCAGTGAGATCATTTGAAGTGACTCATCTGGTTAAAGTGAGCCCAGAGTTCAGGGACCAGTCTTGCTGGTTAACTGACTCAGGATTAATCAGTAGGAACCACTGCATTGTCTTTAAACTGTCCTGTGAAGTCAAATGTGGGTTTGAACTAGGCTTGTATCTTCCCTCAGCCAGCAATTGCAAGACACCTGTAGTCTTACACCTGGTCTTCTCAGGGTTTGATGGCACTTGAAGCTTCTACTTCTATGGCACCCATATACACTTCAGAACTGCAGGACTAATTCTTAAACATTTAAACTTTCTAGGAAAAATCTCATCAACAAGTGAAACAGGAACTCGAGAAGAAGGCTGAGAGTGCTGCTAGAGAAGTAAACGAGGTGAAAAGCCTGCTGCAAAAGAAGGAAGAGGTAAACTTCTAACTGTGAAATGTCATCATCTTAGATTCAGGGTAGCACTGTTCCTAATCTGTGCATATTACAGATTCTACGCCAGAAAAATTAGTCTGTAGAGGGTCGTGTTTCTCGCTTAAGCATGGCAATGGTGTAACAACTGTAATTGTCGGGTAATTTAATTACACAATTGTAATTGCTCCCAGGTCTGGTATGTAACCTACTTGTTTCCAAGCTTGCAATTGTGTGTGTTTTGGAAAACCCATGTGTCGACCTTGTTCTTATAGACCGAGAAAGGCCTGAAGTCCCAGCTGACGTCGGTGGCTGCACAGCTCTCGCAGACACAGGAGGCTCTAAGACAGAAGGAGAAGGACGAGCAGCAGCTTCAGGGGAAGCTGAAGTCGGCCCAGGAGTCCTTCACCCAGGAGGTCAAGAAGCTGGAGACACAGTTCACTGACCTGCAGGTCCTCCATTCCCAGAAGGCAAGTGGACCTGTTCTTTAGGACTGACCGATTCTCTGCAAACATGATCTTGGGGCAGCTTTCACTCCTTAAATGTCACCTGACTGGTGATGAGAGAAACAACAAAGGCTCTTAATAGTGAATAGTTGTTTGTTTTTCCCAGGACTCTGGTTAAAGAACTAACCATTCACTAACAGAATACCTCTTTAGGTGTAAGTGCTGGGTTACAGTATGACTTTATGTGGCCAATTAGTCAAGCAAAGTTTCAAATATACAATGCACAGCAAACATGCTAGAAGAGGTCATTCTCTGGATGCAATACAGAAGAGGAACAGAAACTGTGTGAAATGCAACATGAGAAGTCTCACAGTGCTCCAGAACACCTTCTTTGTGGGGTTAATTTGGGGATTTTTTGGGGTTTCTGTTCAATAATTTGTGATGTACAAGAGAGACGTTAATCTTTCTGTTTATAAAATACCCTCTAACTCTGCGAGTTAAGGAAAAAGCTTGGAGGGGAGTTGCATTCTTGTGGTTACTATATGAGAGTTTAAGGTTTAACCTTTTCAGACTAAATGGTGAAGAACTGTGTGTAATTGGATATGCTATCAATGCCATTACTGTGTGTGTTTATTTACATGCCCCAGATGAAACCAAATGAAACTTGAAATGAAAATGAACCTTGTTCAAATCATAAACCTGATGGATATATACAAATGTAAAAAAACAAAAAAAAAAAACAATGCTTTTCTGCTCATTATCAGTAGGCTAAACTATTTTATACACTGTAGTACGACACCGCACACACAAGGGTGCTTAATCAGTTTCTTCTGCTTCTGTTAACTTATGGTTGTTGCTTTAAAGGTCGAGGCAGAAGAAGAACTGAAGGAACAGTTAGCAGCATTGTCGAAAGAGCTGAGCACAGAGAAGAACAAGAGTGCCGACCTGCAGAAGAGCCATGGCAAAACGACGGAGGACCTTGCCAAACTGCAGTCCGATTTCTACGGGAAAGAATCTGAGCTTTCTGCCATCAGGCAAGACCTCAAGGTGGGCAGCATGAACAGTGATTATATTAAATGTTAATGGATTTATGCATATGAAAGTACGGTTCATACAAAATGGAGGTACATATTATCTATTAGTGCTGTGCTAAAGTAAGATCAAAAATCATATATATTATATTATATAGATAAATGTAAAATAGCAAAGAGGTATTTAATTTTCTTTTCTCATAAACAGTACTGCCTTGTTACAGTTTAACTATAGCTATAGCTGGAATAAATATGTGTTTATATCATCCATTTGCAACCGGCCTGCCGTATCCCGTACCAACAAGCAGTGTCCAGAACAGATTACTGGGTACTTTGTCCTCTGCCATTTAATGATGCTGGCAAGATTTTGTTTAAACAATAATAATAATAAAAAGCAACCTTCCCTCAATCTCCACTTTTGTTTAGATTTGCTTGAAGTGGTTTTCATGAGAACTGAGACCCTGTTCAATGCATTTGACCCATAGGCCTCGGAGGACAAGCTGGCTCTTGCTCAGGAAGAGGTAGTTGCCAACAGGAACCAGCTCAGCAGCCACGGTGAGTTGATCCAGGAGCTGAGAGCTGGGAAGAAGGCCCTGGAGCAGGAAATAATGGAGAGGGGCGAGCAGCTCAAGCAGCAGGAGGAAGCTCTGCAAGGTGCTCAGAAACAAAAGGTCAGTTTTGGCCAAATGGGAAAGTTTAAATATATTTACCTGAAACTTGACTGGCTTTGGCATTCTAGTGATTATAGAGGAGGTCGGCAATACTGCAAAAGTGCAGCAAAGCAGTTGTTTGGAATGTCAGTTGTTTTTATTTCTCCTTCATTGTGAGGCGTCCACTTTGATTTTCATTGATGTTCAGTCTTCTCTTCACTTGCTACACCTGAACAAAGTTCTTTTTGAAAGCAGTCGGTTTGTTAATGGAGGATCTGTGCCATTGTGTCGGGTCATAGAGCTCAGATTGTGATTGGGTGGAATGCTTTAGCCATTGTGTCCGTGTTGTGTGTGTCCCGCAGGTTCTGACAGAGGAGGTGTTGAAGAAGGAGAAATCCAAAACTGCCGAGGTGAGTGAACTAAAGTCCAAATTGGAGAAGGAAGTGAACAGGCTGAGCGAGGAACTGAAGGCCTGCAGAGACCAGTTTGAAAAGGTGAGTCAAAGTACTCCCATACTGGGGACTTCACACAATGAAAACACCCAATATTGTTATGTTGCATGTTTTTTCTCCAGCTTTCCCAATAACCTTTAGAAATGCATTAGTCAGAATCCTCTCTAGAAAGCGTGCTCCTACTTCTTAAAAATGCAGTGGACAACAGCATTTTGCAAGCTGAATGAGCACTAACAATGTTGTTGCAATGATATCATGTTGTGAATTTGTTGAGATTGTGTTGCAATAATGTGAATTGGTTGTTCCGATTGTTGTGAATTTGGACTTTTGTAATGCTTTAAACTGTATTTTGTATTGATTTGTATTACTGTAATGCTTCCAAAAGCTCTTTGTGTCAACTGGAATTCGAGTGTTACAATTGTGTGATGTCGCGACTCCCAGGACCTGACAGACCTGCGCGATGCCAAGCAGCTGCTGATCCAGCAGAAGTTGGAGTCGCAGGGGCAGGTGGACAGTTTGAAGACGGCGCTGGAGCAGGAGAAGAAGGAGCACCAGTCCACCAGGGATGGTCTGAGTCACAGAGAGGAGGCGCAGAAGAGTGAGAGAGAGCAGATAGAGGCCAAGCTGGTAGAGTCTCTCCAAGATGTAGAATTTTCTTGTCGCTTGTTTTTTCTTGAATTTTGTGGAATACACCCCTCATCATATCCCTGCTTACACTCTTCTTTTTCTTCCCCCGTTCAGAGTGCCGAGCTGCAGTCTAAAGAGGAGCAGAAGAAGAGGCACGAGGAGGCTGAGGCCAAGCTGAACATGCAGATCACAGCCCTCAACGAGAACCTGGGCACGCTAAAGAAGGAGTGGCAGAGCAGCCAGCGGCGGGTGGGCGAGCTGGAGAAGCAGACGGACGATCTACGGGGGGAGATCGCCGTGCTGGAGGCCACGGTGCAGAACAACCAGGACGAGAGGAGGGCGCTGCTGGAGAGGTGGGTTTGCCTTGTTTAAAGACATTGGGGAGAAAACATTGTCTGTTCAGGTTCTTGTTTTTTTTTTTTTTGTACTGGGATTTCAACTGTTCTGTAACACATCAGGTGTTTGAAGAGCGAGGGGGAAATTGAAAAGCTTCAGGCCAAAGGGTTGGAAATACGGAGGAAGTTGGACGACACTACAGCGGCAATGCAGGAGCTGGGCAGAGAGAACCAGTCACTACAGGTGAGACGACAAGCCTGCACCCTCATGACTGGGCTGCAAGAAGCTGTTCAAATTGGGAGGAAATCTCTGGCAATAAGCCGTGGCCTAATGTTTTTTTATAATGCTTTTAATTGTAACAAATACCAGAGCTGGGCAGTTTTGACAACTGCTGTGTTGTAGAACTTAAGGTTGCACATTCCAAGACCATTTTATTGAAATTATGACCATGTGCTTATTATAATTTTTAATCACGAATATGGGAGGTTTTCAAAGATGGGGAAGGAGTAGCTGCCCCTGTTGAGAAGAAAGCATGATGTTTTCAATTGATTTCATCCTGTGAAATTAAATGTAAACAAATACGTTTTGTCATAATTGCACTGTGTGTTGCTGCCAAATCTTCTATTAGAGGATCCATCCACAGGACAAGACATGCAGCAGATGAGTTGGTGCTTGATTGTTCCGTCTCTCTCCTGACAGATTAAACACTCGCAAGCACTCACTCGCAAATGGGCCGAGGACAATGAAGTGCAGAACTGTATGGCCTGTGGGAAAGGGTTTTCAGTAACAGTCAGGAAGGTACGTATATTATATTGTATTGTATTGTATTTTAACTGTCAGACGGTAAGCTAGTGGTATAGGTTTTGAAGGGCTACTTAAAATCCAAAATTCTCCTTTTGTTTGTGTTAGGATGATGATTATGATGATGATTATTATGAGTAGTAGTACTATTATTAATTATTATTACTACAACTAAAAATTATATTAATGGTTTTATTTAGGTGCAAAAGCTAAAGTCACCACTGTTTGTTGTATAGACTGAAGATGAAAGGACACCCTTTTGTAATCAGACATGGATTGTGCTTAACATCAAAACTTCATGTGGATCGAGCCTTTGAACGGCACAGTATCGTGTACAATCTCCAGCACCTTAACATGTCTCTGTTTACAGTAAACCTTGGTTTAATTGACGGTAACGTGCAGGTTCATTTGACACCGATGTATCAGTATGCGTCAGTGCATCTCTCCCCTGTCGTCCTGCAGCACCACTGTCGGCACTGCGGGAATATCTTCTGCGCTGAATGTTCTGCCAGGAATGCCTTAACGCCATCGTCGAAGAAGCCCGTGCGAGTCTGTGACACATGCTTCGATGAGCTGCAGGGATGAGAAGGCCGGGAGATCGCCCTCGGAGAATCCGCGACATTTTATTATTTTATACATGCGTTTGTATGTACTTTGAGGAGGGAAAAAAAAAAAAAATAACTTGCTATTCCATTTTAACACTGATTGCTGTATTTTATAGAGAAATTGGCATAGGATCACAGGGACTAAAGTTTCATTGCAGTTCATTCTCATTCTGCTGTTCTGCGTTTGGAAGGTCACTGTGCTTAGGAGCATTGGAGCCGGGTTTATTTGGCACTGCCAGCCTCAATGAAGCGTTTGTAATGCAAGGATGGATGGCATCAAGCAAAGGGGAGGATATAATCTATATAGTGCCTTTATTGCTGATGCAGCCATATCAACTTAGGACTGTATAATAGAGAAGAAAGGAATTGTTAGAACAACAGTTTTAACATTTTGATTTCTGAAACAGATGGTTTTATTACAGAAGAACCAGATCAAAATATATATCCCTTCAAATGTGTTCATACCCTTAACCAAGTGTGACTAAACATTAATTCCCCAGTATGTTTATACAATATAATATACAAAGCATGTTTGACTGTCAATACCATATACACACAGCTCTGGAAAAAATTGAGACCACTCCAAGTGTGTGTGTGTATATATGTGTATATATATATATATATATATATATATATATATATATACACACACACACACATACAATTAATATATCCACCAAAAATGGCTGTGAGGAAAGGTTCAAACTGGTAACAGCTGGAAAGGTTGTGCACTGAGGAGCTGTTCAAAAAAACAAACTCCTGAGAAGCCCTTTCTGAAGGTTAAGTAAGCCAGGTTAGGATCAGGGAAATACTGGGAGTGAAATAAATAAATTATGTAACCTATTCATATATTGTATATGATTACATTTTATTTCTGTTGAAAAATACTTCAGACACCTGTACCATCTTGGCTCAACCACCTTTTAGTTCCACTTTAGTTGCACTGGTATGAATATATTTGGATTCAGCCATACTCTTTAGGCCATAGATTTAGGTGTTTTTAAGTTGATGGCAGAAGAGAGGTAATGAACTAGATAAGAAGAATGAACCATTGTTTTGAGGCTGGCCATTTTTGTTTTTATTTTTTGCTCCAGGCAGATCTGAGATTTCCAGTCAGAGAGGTTTTCCTGGCTTAAGGCACAAGAGATGGTGTCAGCTATGGAATTTAATTTTATTACCAAAGAATGCCATGTATAGTTTCACTGTATTTCTGAGCTCAAGTCCTTAATTTTTGCTTCCTTCAATCCCAGAGAACCAGTCATAGATGACCGATCATTCTTTGCTCTTATTTAGTTGCATGGTAGTCCTGCTTATTGTTTATGGTTTCTTTTGAATGTTGCAGCAGTTTCTAAGAAAGAGGATAGTTATGGGACATCATTTAGGATCTGACGATTTAGTTTACATGCATACTCAAGAACTTTGGCACGTGTAGAATTGTGATCCACATTAATGTACAGTATTAACCTATTTTGCAATGCTGCTGTTATTTATACAAAATGGAATGTCTTTTTTTGCATTTTCTTTTTTGATATACAGAATTTGGTGCTTGTATTAAAACCTAGTAAGGTATATGCAGACTGGATATAACTGGTTTTCAACCGTGTATTTTAAGTTACCTGTATGCATAAACATTAACAGCTGTTTATAGCAATTATTTGAAAGCTGGCGGTACTTCTACACCTACTATATGAAGCAATAATCATGGATAACTTTAGTTACTGTGGGGAAGTCCAAGGAGACATATGCGCCAGGAATGCAGTGTGTAAGGCATCGGACAACTCCGGACATCCGGGCATCCATATCAGATTGAAGACATGCTCATCTCAGAGCACCTCTCAGCTGCATTTTCCTGTTTATTGACAGGCATGTCCCAGCACACGCTAAGGCCTATATCGAAGCAAAACTGAAATCTACCCGCCAATCGCAAATGATAAATGTGTACCCTACTGCAGTTGCATTAATTGCGGGAAGCCACTTTCTATTGCTTTTGTTGATAGGTCTATGTTTTGACTGGCTTTAGGCCTACGCCTTGAGTGGGTAAAACTCAGGTGTCACATTTTGGGTGTCACGGCCCCGACAGACAATGAGCCTGTGCAGTTACATCGTTATGACCCAGATATATATCAGTGATGTCTTCTGTAACCCTTTGGAAGGAATATGTTCATGCTTGTCAGAAGTTCAATCATGCTTTACTGCTAATTGGTCAATTTTCAAATTCGGCTTGCTATGGCAGTTTACAGTGAAGCAACCTTCAGAACAGATCTGTGTGGCTTTATGTTTCAGTCTACCTCTCGGTTTTTTTTACATAGGATTATGGTAACCCTGCAAGAATGTCTGAACTCATTTGCTGACAGTCCCCGGCCAGTTTCCATATGTGTGTGAATTACGTTCGACACTGTATTGAATTGTTTGGTTGAGGAATGGAGTTCCATACTACCTATGTGTGTGTTCGCACTTTTCTGCAATCTTAATGCAAAATATCGCACAGCCACTTAAGAGAGACCCTCGTTTCCCCCTTTCCCCTTGAGTCCCGCAAGACTCTCGAAATGCGTTAGAGCGGAGTCCTTTGGCGGAGAAATATATTTGTATTCTTTTATTGTGAAGACAGTGCCAGACCATTGAAACTTTCCTTCTAGTCCTTCAATATGTTGATTTTAAGTTTTGGTTATCACTGCAAATGATGTTAATATTGTGTAAAGAAAAAAAAAAAAAGAAAAAAAATATTAAGATGACTAATTTCTGTACAATAAAAATAAAAAAGGAATGGTGTAAAATAACATTGATTTCAAAAAAATCTATTTAGTGGCTACAGATTGATTCTCCATGTTGTCTCACAATATATTGTTTATTTAAATGATGACACTACACACTTAATTGTTGGTTACACCTTGATGTAGATCGTTGTGCATGAAATGTCAATGTTTGAACTGGCATTCATTGGCCATTTCCAAGTCCAACGTTATGTTTTGTGTTCCTGTAGTTGTGCCTTAAGCCACAAAAGGTTTTTCTGTTTGATCTTTCATTTGTTCAGCTCGGTCCACGGACCCTCGTGTCTGTGCTTGGCCAGGAGACTGCCACTTTATTTGAGAATGGGTAATAGAACACGATTATTGTCATGAAAAAAGTGTTATTTATGTCCAGATGTAACCGTCATTTTCTAATTTGCCATCATGGCTAATGGTAAATAAAACTAGGTGTTTCTATGTTGTCTTTGTTTAGTCTTTTTTGTTTTTGCTGCAGAAGTCTTATTGAGTCACAGCTCTCGACAACATTGCAGCTGTCTCATTTGAACACATTTGGAACCAGACTGGTCATTGTACCCGCAGTGTAATTTTACATTGAATTGTGTACCCTCAGAAGCCTGGCAGTGCTGCAGCAGGTCCTCAATAGGGATACTTACCTACAATATAGAAGCCCTTCCACCTGCTTCAGATTAATGTAATGTTGTTTATACAGCTAAGTACACTTAAGCAACAGCTCCTGTATAGCAGTCATATTGGCTACTTGAGAGCCTTCCAGACAAAGTCTACCAAAGCTAGGAAGGTGGGAGACATTTTTATACATATTTTAATTTATTTATAGTAATTTATAGTAGCTTTTGAATGGTGTGCCCCATCTTCAAATGTCAATACAAAGCATCACGAAGACATTTGTTATTATTGTTAATATCGTAAACAAGTCTGATATTGCACATAAAAATATGCTTTTATCAATTTCATAACTTTTTTTTTCTCTCCTAAAAAAAAAACAGGAAAAACTTGAATAAAATATCAAAATGTTACTTTTGATGATTTACAAAACTAAATCACCTGTATGTCTTCAATTTGCTGCATGGTCTCAACAGAACTGGCCCTGGGTGTTGAATTAAATCTGTGATGATTCCACCCATAATGAGGTGCTCGTGCCACGTTTTTTCTGAGAGTCTGACCCAGACAGCGCTGCCATCGCTTTTTCGATTTCCGAAATCCATGTTTTCTGGAAAACAATGTTTTGCTACCCTGTTAATCATACTGAGGCAGTAATAATGTTATTGGCAGTAAAAAATAAAAAAAAGATCTACAAAATACAACAAGAAATAAGTGTCTCCATGTTCTCAAAAAGCAATTATTACTAAACCATATAAAGTAAATCAAACAAAAATATTTCCATGTTACCTTAACCGATTCGGACTGCGCCTGTAGGATGAAGACTCCTATGCACTGCTGGTATCTGTTTTGGTGCATTAGGATGAAGGAATTGTGCAGTCCAGTTACTGAAATGAATCATTTACAGTGAAAAAGTAAAATCAATAAATGAGGTCAACTGGAATTATGACCAAGGTAATTCAGATAAGATTAAATAAGCAGTCAAGAAGGGTCTAATACAAAAGTCAAATGGATAGGTCAGTGTTGCATATCTCTGTAACAATTTCTCTGACATCTCCAATATCATCTCTCATCTTTTTTTTTTTTAAGATTTCTCCGCTTCAAGGTCAGAGCTGGCGAGATGTGTATCACTCACTCTCACTCAGCTGTATGTGGTGACATACACATGTACATCAGGAGGTCCAGCTCAGATGTCTGAAATAGATGACATCTTGCTCTTTTTGTCGGTTTATCACATTACAGCTGGCTGCTAGATGCTGTTCTGCACAGTAAATGTACACATAGGTAATTGCTGGTGACACTCACTTCAACTTTGACATTTTAAACCCTTCTGGTCAACACTCTCACAGGTTATGTGTTACAGTTCTTAATAAACTGCTCACAGTGCCCCTCCCTCCATGACTGTGTATGAGAATTTGGAGAAATCAGATCCCCTACCAGCTTGACCAATGGTCATTATCTGTGGCATTTCATTATCTGAGCAACAGATAAATATATGTATGTGTGTGTGAATATATATACAGTCACCCTTAAGCAAAAAAGGCTGTATAAAATTAACAACACAGATAATGGGGAAATACATTTGGGGAAACTATATTCTTTTATACTATTTTTATCAAGTAATGTTTGTTTTTATTCTCAAGAAGATAGGTGTCAAAATTATAAGCAGCCCTAAAGATTAATATAAATAAAATCAAACTAAATTTGTATTAATATTCATTTATTTTAAGTACATCTCAGTCTTAAGGGAACTGTATTGTTGCCTTCCATTGCTTCTTGTTTCACTCAGGTATATAAATTAGGTAACATGCAGAAAAATCCATTTGTCATCCATCACCATAGGGAAAGGCAAATGAAAAGAGACAAATCTACAATAAGATGCCACTTCCATGCTAATAGCCTATTTGGAAGGGTTGTCAGACAAGTGCATGGCGTTTGTTCAATGACAGTGGCACTTGGAATGGAACCAGGTGCTATGGTCAGATGAGATGAAAATAGAGCTTTTTGACCTTCAAGGGGAGGGTGCCAATAACTTACACTTATTTTTTTCTGAAAATAAATGCATCATTTGAGAAAAGTGTGATTTTGTGGTCAATATGGTCTACCTGTTGGAAAATTACAATATAGCTCATTGCCTGTTTTGCTCATCTTTATCAAGGGTGCCAGGTATTATTACTATTATTATATATTTTTTCTAATATGGGAAGAAACTGGAAATCAATGGAAGAAGAGTAGTGTGAAAGTAGTGTGGCCCTGCTTCACCTGTCGTATTCAGCTGATCAATGTTTTTTATCTGCAGTCGGTCCACAGAAATGGGCTGGTCCAGTACAGTGAAGGTGCCACCCTCTTTAAAGATTCCCTGTAACTCTTGGTTCACTGTGAGACGCAGACTGTTCAGCTCTGACCCCAAAGATTTCTGAAAGTACAGAGGTGTTTGTAGCTGTCATGATTTGAGCTCTGAAAAACAGTAACTATTATATAGCAATTCTGAGGACATTACAGAGAAGGAAAAATTATGTAATGTAGAACCAATTTGTTGTGTTATCTATAAGATGTCCATTCCTAGCTTTCACAAAAGGAAGTGAAATACTATCTAAAACAGGCAAATTATAATTATAAGGAAACCCTATTTACAATGTATGTGGACATTCATAAAATTGTGCAATTATAAGCTTCCAAGTGTCTATGGCAGGTGCTGGTTTTCTTCAGATTGTATGATTTCCAGAAGTACTGGAAGCTGAATTTGAATGCTAAGAAGGACATGCTGATTTTCAGCATTCAAATGTAGCTTCCAGCACTCAGAAACTGAGAAGGACAACACATACAAACATACAACAAATTGGCTTGACATTTCAAAAGCAATGTTGTTCTTCAATGAACTGTGATGATCATACATATAAAAAAGAACAATGAAAATCAGCAAGAAATAAGAAGATTAACAGCCATCTACAACCAAAGCCATGGAGCTGCAGTACACACTGCCCCCAGTAGAGGCTGCTGTTGCTTTACAAGTTGTTATTTTCTGCTATTTTAAACTTAGAACAAGAGGGAAACCGCCCCCTTTTGGACAGATTTCTGCACATTTCGAAACCTTATCTTTGTGCAAGAGATTTGTGTTTGTATCTGTGTTGAAATCAGTTGGCTGCAACACAAGAACCTGCTTTAATACAAAGTGACAGAAGTATCGTTGCCAGCTTATGTGGAAAGGTTGTTACACTTTGCTTAAAAATATGTTATCGCTTGCTGAGTGAGCACTGTGATATCATAAACAAGTACTTTTTTTTTAAAGCTAGTACAATTATATTACCAGTTCACCTTTTCTCTTGTAATCTGACTAGCCTTTGTAGGATTGTAGGTCAGTAACAGGTTAAATGGCAGAGTAGTTATGTATTAGTACAGGAACTATTTATAGTCCATTAACAATGTTGGAAGTAGGATGGGACAGCCAACAACAAGAGCAGTATCAATACTGATACTCCCAGGTCATATTTGTGTTCTTCAGTTATTACCTTTTTACTTCTTTTAATCTTGGTAATCAGGAGGAATTCATCAAACAGGAACAGGTAGATATCTTGCAGCTTTGCATTTTCTGTTGATTCACATGAACACGTGTTTTAGGTAAAGGTATTAGTCAAACCAGATAAATCTTTTGATTTGATCTCTACCAGCACACCATATGACTGTCGTACCTACCTGCAAGAACTAACCTTCCCTCATGTAAAAGTGTATGGTGTGTTATCAGGCTTTCAGGAGTCACCGGCTTCAGGAGATATTTCAAATTCTGTGGATATAAACACACTTCATTTTCTAAATGATATCAGAAGTAACAAACATGATCAATGCAAACCTGCTTGCTGAACATAGTTTAGAATTGAAAGGTATTAAAAAAACATTTTCCTGATATCAAAATTACATTTAAAAGAGTAAAAGAGTTACAGTTTAATACACAAACAGTCTTGGATGTATAGTTCTCTTTCCACAAAGCCTATGTAATGTAAGCCTATTTTTGAGCTCCATCTCATTTTTTATCACCTGCTTATAATTATTTCAAACCATATGACCTTGCATTGCTCTCATTTGTGAGTGTGTGTGTTGTGTCTGTGTTTGTGTTCAACAATCTAGCTTTCCCATTTTATAACTGGACAGGTCATAGATAACTTAGAAACTTCTCATTATAATAAATTACCATGTCTGTGCATGATTTGATTCCCAGACAGGCTGGTTTAATTTTAAACTGTAATGATAATTAGGCCTAGACCAAAACTTTGACCTACCTGCAAATCGTTAAGTGCAAACCACAACAGGTAACATGTATGCAATTTGTAATTAGGGGTTTGGGGGTGAGACCAAATAAAGTCAATCATATATTACAAACTTGCCCTTATCACATTATTATTTATTAATAGAAAGTAGCTTCTGACAAAACATTAAAATGCAATAGGGTACAGGTTTGCACTTTGCAATTCATGGGTAGTTCAAAGTTTTAATTTGATCTGACCCTTCATCAACATTTTGATTTGCTCTAGGCCTTTAAGGAGAAATCTCCCAAGCGGTAAGGAGAGTATACCTCAGGGATGAAGGCTCTCTTGTGCTGCTCCCAAAATGAAGGCCAGATGATCATTTCTTTCAGTCGCTGGACCTTCTGGAAACTATCAAGCCACTTCACCTTCCCTTCAAGGTCTTCTACAAAACCATGAGGGTAGAAACATTCAGAACAGCATCAATAATACTCCATAATAGTCTTAAATACCCCTAGATTTGTTATTATTATTTTTCATTACTGTTTCTTATTGTGAAGCCCCAGATTAACAGGAGATCAGATTAGACAAGCAAAGCACAACATATCCTCCTTGAGATAACAAGATACCGATTACATATCTCTATTTTCACTTTTGGCTGTGGAGCTATTCTTGAGTAGTGATCTCTCTCTCTCTCTCTCTCTCTCTCTCTCTCTCTCTCTCTCTCTCGGAATTTCAGGAGTTCAAGCCTTGAAGAGTGAAGCAGTTTTTCTCTCCAATACACAGGTTAACAATTAAACAGAGACAATTTATGAGTGTAACAGTGGCAGTTCTGCAGTTTCCTTGTACTGCAGTCACCAGACCCTACATCCTAAGCAGCAAAGACATTTTCACCAGGTGTCGCTTGGACACTTAACATCGGTATGAGTACTGCCATTTTTTCTTCTTACACTGCCTTGTAACAGCCTGCTGTTCTGGACACACCCTGTTACTAAAGCACTGAGTTGAGAGAGCTGTGGTTTTGCAGGAATGGTATCAAGTTAAAAACAAGCCAATTACCACACTTGCTTCCCATAGCCTATCCCTAACAAGACAAAGCCAATCATGAAACCTGTTAAGCTGGAAATGCATCCACATTGAAAACGATTAATTAACTCTTCAAATGCCTAAACTCTTGTGCTAGTCATCCTGCCACTTCCAACTATCTAGAAATCAGCTGGAAATTAATCATGAACTCCATTTGTTCCCGTTTCTAGACTACACGCTTATTCTTTATCGCCGAGATGAGAGGGAGTGCAAAAGTGTGTTGAAGTATGCTGCCCCAGAGTTGGTTACCAACTCTGTTTATTTCCAGGTAAGCAGTAACTGTATTTGCTCAGTAAACCAGAACCTAACAAACAGTGGTTATTGACCCAGCTGGCTATGTTAAACTGCCTGTTGGAAATCTTTAAGGACAGTTATTTTCAAACTCCTTCTCTGAAGCACGATAGGCATTTTGTAATGTTGCTAGGAAAGTGTGATAACCAAAAAACAGGTGATCTTTTAACTTGACATGCTTTTATTTAAAATGAAGATCAGAGGTGATTACTTACTGGAATTGTCTGGGAATAACTTCTGAGTCAATTCTTGGAACTACAGCCCACTTCTCTTAACCATAATCAATATTTTAGAAATATAACGTTATCACAGTCTGGACCCTTGACATTGGAAACTAATGCCAGTCATGTAAATTGTTCATGCACATAAGAAAATCTATGAAGGAGTGCCAGCGAATGCTTTCCATTTCAAAATATTGTGTTGCCAAACTTTCCAGCTTCTGCTCATAAAGTTCCTTAATTTTTCCGCCGGCTTTCGCATTAGCCTGACATCGGCACCCTGCGAAACAAGGTGATGTCTGTTGACCAAGAAATGAAAAGCAGATCTGAAAACACCAGAAAGCATCAAACATCCACTTGTTGAGTTTCAGCCAGCCGTAAACAGATCCCTTATGGCTGAAAGGCACCAGAGGAAGTCTCTCACCTTTCAAAAATCATACATAAACACAAAATAAAAAAATAAAATAAACAGATGCTCACGTATGGATCTCTCCACCAGCTCCACCAAGGACTGGACTGCACTCTTGTCCTCCTCGCTGCTGCTCCTCTTGCCAATGTTCTTCAGTAGTAAAGGGTAGCGGGTGAACCTCTGCATTGGTGCTACCAGGAGGTCAGTCAGGTGGAGGCGTCGACACTGCTCATTGCGCTCACACCACTGAGGGAGAGACGAGTGTGGCTGTCATTGCAGGGCCCACACTGGACTGTGATCATGCGGGGGGTCAAGGTGTCAATTTAGCCTAGGTCTAAGTGTCTTATCATAAAGTCAGACAATGCTGTGAAAGAAAGATCTCCAATTCAGTGGCGCCCCTAGCTGTACGCCAAGTACAAACTGTGCGTAATTGTGTTTCTGCCCTGAAAATGTCATGTGATACGTTTATATGTACAACTATTATGTTTTATCCAACTTTAGAATTTTTTAAATTTTTGTCACACAGCTGTTTTATAAAGGAGTCGCACGTTATGCGGGTGCGGTGGTTCTATGCAGTACGATATGTCGATATCTTCTAGTATTAATAAAGATAAAGGTATTGTCTTTGTAGTCCTATGTTTTGTTAGTGCATCTGTTGTGATGTGTATGGCTAAAGCATGAAATTGGCAATGATCGTTTTGATAGGCTATTGTTAATGATGCTGCAAACTGGCCTGTATGTCAATATAGATTTATAGCCAAAAGATGTGGACTACCAGGCTATGGAAGGCATTTCGGGATTTTCTTGTGCATCTGCGAATGGACCATGAAATACTGGATATTACTAACTAGGTGATTGTTGTATTATAGTGTATTAAGGTGTCAAAAGGCTGTGTAGTTAAATTAAAACTGCCTTATTGTTTCCTTTTTGTATATCATGGGAAGAAATCCTGCGGGCGCCCCTGCTCCAATTGATCATGTGTGTTTGATTAACCACCTTGATCTCTAAGATAAATGAATAGCTGAGTTAAGGTGTTGTTGTCTCCTCTTTCTGTTTTAAAATTTGCAAACCAATAGTGACAGAAAAGTAGTCAGTTCAAAGATCAATATCGTTATAATAAAGCAAGTTTAAATTTCTGAAATGAAAGAGAGCAGAGTCCTACTTTCAGATAGGTCCCAAAATCTTCCCTCTGCTTCAGGTTGTCGAGGTAAAAGACTGCGGATGAGTAGTTGAGGCAATATTTTTGCTGACAGTAACAGATGCCTTCTTGAAAAACCTGCCAAAAAATAAATAGAGAATTTTATGAACATGAAGCCTCTTTGCCTAAATCTCTCATCTGGTTGTCCAACCACAGACCAAGAGAGAAGATAACCATAGATGTCCTAGTGCAACACAAGTGTTGGGAAGTATTGCACAAGAAAAAGCAACAGAGGTGTCTGCTGATATGCCACATGACAAGAGGATTTTATTTTCAGGTATCATTTACAACTAAGCATTTTTCTATACTATAGTCGTGTCATGTTATGAATGTAGCAGGGCACCATTCTAACTGGATCACCGTGCAGTGTTACTCAGACCTATTCATTCATTACTCACCTTTGAACAACAATCTGTTGAATATTATTACACTCACTGAAATTGTATTATAGCCAGAAGGAAATGATTTAGTATCAGACATCTTAAATCAGATTTAGAAAGCCTGGCACCTCAAGCAAGATTTGTAAGATTACAGACCAGTTCTAGAATGTATATATCAGTTTTGCATGAAGTCCTGAATAATGAGTAGAATTCACTTTGCTCTGCCTGTTTTTTTTTTCTTTTTTTCAGTAGTTGTTTTTTCTATTACTATTCGAAGGTTATTGCTGAAGAAAATGGGAGACTTTCGCTGTCCTCAGATACTAAATGTGTGGCTCTGTTTCATGAGTCTTTAACCTTTTGATGTGACACAAAATAAAATAAAATACGTATCCTAATGCTGTCATTACCGAGCGAGTTACATTTCTCCTATGATTGTCTCTACCACAATAAGATTTTAGAAGGACGTTCTTTCTGGTATTTGTCAAAGCCTCACCACAGTTGCTGCTGTACTTGCCTTGGTAAGTAAATTTCTCAGAGACGTAGGACTTTTTGTGTCGGTTAATTCCCAAGATTCTTTAACGGCATGCAAGAGGTGGTTGAGGAAGCCGAAGCTCACCTGATTTGGAAACAAATATGTAAATTATGAATGATAAGCAAAACAACAGTCAATATATCTACTCAAATAACAATACTTAATATTAACAAAGTGGTGTTTGTTTCATAGTGTACTGACTAATATTATTTAGGGACAAATTTCACTGACAATTTGTGCTAAAAAAACATGACAGACTGCTACTGTAAATATTAAATCATGCAGAATAGCATTCAAAAAGGCTATCTGAGAACTAAATGATTATACCCTTTCTTCATCAAGGTAAAGCAAAATAAACCCATGTAAAAGTGCAACAACCAGAAGTAGTAGCTACATTCATCAGCCATTATCAGATGTAGTTATGTTGTCAACAAGGTCACTAAAAAATGTAACTTTTGAATTAAAACCAGACAAACTCTTGTATTCATTTCAGTGCATGGGCTGATGAGAAATGTGTGAAAAACACGTTGTCTTTCCAGATGTACAAAAACAAAACAGGAGTTGTTTCCTTTAACCTCTCCCTAAAATAACAGCTGCTACTTTCACAATAGAAAGAAAACCAGTCCTGTCTAGGAATAAAACTGTGCAATTAATTGCTGGAAAAATTGCCCACACACTGTAGTTCCAAAGAGCTCTTGCAGAACAGTCTCTTACCAGGCACAGCTCATTGAGATTGGCGAAGAGTCGCCAGACATCGACATCGAGAAGACAGTTCTTGCTCTGCAAATCCGTCAGGGTGCTCAGAAACACCTGCAACAGAAAATCCCGACTTTGATGGTGATTCAGCAGAAATCCAGTTTCATTTATCAGTCAATAGCTGCACACAGTATGCAGCACATACATATTAAAATACCATGCTCGCACTTAAAGTGGAAGGCTGGGACATGAGAGTGTGATGGCAAAGTCTAAGTCCCCAGTCCCAGTCCTGGAGAGCCACAGTTTTACAGGGATATCTGAATCCTCAATGGCTTAATGATTGGAACAAATAGTAATTTTGAGCAAAACACTGAGATGAAGAAACTGACAAAAATGTACCACACACACATGCCAAGTCCAAAGCCTTTCCTTGTACAAAACAAAAGGTAGAATCAAGCAAATTTTTCCATCACAGGGTTCAAAATGGAAGACACTAGGGTTACAGACAATTGTACCTCTTTCAGAACCATGAGCTGATCTAGAAAGTAGACACATTCACTGGTGAAGAGCTCCCACACGGCCTCTTCTCTCCTGTAGTCCTGGGGACAGCCCTGAAACTCCACCTCGCGATGGTGCATCTTCAAAAACTCGGCCAGTGTGCTGTCCTGAAAACACAAGGAAAACGTAACCAGCACTCGTATCACCAATTCCCAGTATCCCCTGGGCTAAGCCTATTCATTTTTCTTTATCACCATGAATCGTTTTAACACTGTTTTGGAGAAAGAGGTAACCATAAGTATAAGCAGGAAATTCCTGGTGTGACTTTAAAAAAGTGTAGCTTCCCCGAAGGATTTTAGTTTGCTCAGTATCTTTAATGCCTTCCCTAAACACACTCTGATCAAGTCTGTTGTGTCTTGGTGTGCCTTGAGTAGCAATGAGTAGCAATGAGGTTGTTGTCATGTATTTATCGGCTCAGAGTCTGCATAGTTAGAGACAATCCAGAGCACCTTGTACTGTTGGAAGTCACAATTCCTCCAGTCCTGGATGTGTACTGAAGAAAGGCACTTCTCCACATCACATAACAACTTCATCTTGTCTTTAGCCTGGAATTAAAATAAAAGAATCCCAAAAAACTGTTAACATTCGGGTCTATCCATGGTCAAAGTATGGGCAAGACCATATCAAATCTTTGGCCTACCCACAAATCACAAATTACAAACCTGTACACTACTTTATTTATTGCCAGGAGTGGCTTTCTACAGTTGTATCAAAATGTGACAGGGTACAAACTTCGTGGGTAGGTCAAAGATTTGATTTGGTCTAAGCCTATGTATGAACAGAATTCACAATATAATTGTACTGGAGTAAATAAATCATGAACACAGAGCATTTTTAAAAAGTTCCCTGTCGTTGTCACTCAAAACTCAGGGAAAAGAGGGAGTTGGGTAGTTGAGGGGGGGCAGTGCTTACCGTCCAACGTTTCGAAAAAGGCCATTTTGATTTCTTAGTATCTATGGAAACAAAAGATTAATTAATGAATTCATGTTTCATAGGAAATCATTGTAATAATTTTGCATCTATTTGCATTTTTGCTTTGCACTTTCTTTGTAGATTCTTACAAAGATTGAGGTTGTTTATTCGCAGCAAGGGAGAAATCAGGGGCTAGCTTTTATTCCCGAATAATCATCATGAGCTGTGTGTGTTCTAACTGCTGGTAAGTTTGTCTACTTTAAAGGATATTTTATTAGCAATAGAATACATGCCAAATGCCTGGAACAATTTACCCAGCCTCAATTCTCTGGGCTCCTTAAAGAAAAGGATAGATGGCATTCAGGGATCACTACTTAAATCCAATTAACAAACTATAAATGGCCTCATCTCGTTTGTAGCCTTTCTTATGTTTTTATGTCTTTATCCCAGTATGGCGGGGCCCCTCACCTGAGAATGTGGATTGGCTAAGGTAATCTGCAGCTCCATCAGACACGAACAGATCCCCTGGAGAAACATCCAGCCCGGGTAGACTCACCACCACAGAGCTTCGCCGGCGCTCCTGCAGCCTAGAGGGACCAACCACAGTTATTGCAGCACATGGGAAAACATATGGCAACTTCAAAAGTATTTGAACTCAGGCCTGGGCCTTGTGCTTTATTTTTAGAAGACCATATGCACATTATATGAAAAAGGCAGATGGTAGACTGACCCTTTTTCATGAAAGGAAATGGTATAATCTGATACTCCTCTCTAACCACATTCAATTCAATTCAATTCAACCACCTTCAGTCAAGATCATTGCATTTTATGGCAAATATATATATGGATCAACAGTTTTATGGTGATTTTCAACTTTTATTACCCTGGAAAGGAGGCAACGGATATGGAGCTTCTGACTGGAATGATATATACAGTGGCTTTTATATGAATCACAGAAACTGACCATCTTGGTGCAACAGAAAAAAGTAAACAATAAATCTAATTTTGAATGAAAAAAGAGGCTGTGCTCTCTATAATAAACAGACACTATCAGGAAATTACAAAATTCCTTTTGACATTACTGCACTAGATTTTTGAAATGCCTGAATTACATAGAAAGTGAATGAAACTTTAACTCTTTTGTGAGTGAAAATATCATACGTTATCTTTTTCACTTGATTGGCAGTACATTTACAGGATACACCCTTTACCCACTAACAGGTGATACATATGGGTGGGGACAAAAACATGTTTATTGGATTGTTATTTATAAAACACTATAAAGGATGAGTTTGTTGTGATTATGCAAGATCCCCATGGATCCCCTTCCCATACTGAAGATAATATCAACAGAGCCCCACCCTGAAACTACACACACTGTCTAAATAATCAAACTCTGTAGGGTGTTTTCAAGGTCTTACTTCTGGACACGCACACACAGTTCAGTTGGAAATGCTGATGTAACATGACCTTTAAAACACCAGCATGCACTGCTCTATTTGCAGTTTTTAGACATAATTTTGTATTACCGTCTATCTATGAAAAAAATATTGTATTCAATATAATTTTATTGTTACTTAAGAAATGTCCCTATAACCTGTGGTTTGCAGTTACACTAAGGGCCTGGTTGGTTAAAAAAAATTAAGATCAAATAAAATGTCATACATTTTGCACATTTTCAAATAAAGACATTTTATGGGGGCTTTTAACAACTATTTTGTGTGAGTAAATAAGCTATAATAATATTGCTGCCCTTACATAATAATAAACCCCTTACCAACTTCAAAATCAAGCTTTCATACTGGTCGAATTGGCCTTAAGACCACCAGTGGTCTACATTTGTCCTTCCAAGTGAACCAGGGAAAAGCTATAACATTTCAGCTACAGGGTTTAGAAACTACAATTATACAAGGCAGACATAATATTTAAAAATATATTTTTTAACATGAGAAGGTTCAGTTTATGGCTTTTGGAGTTAGGTGGATGCTTGAAATGTGTTTTTCACTTCTGAGTTGTTTTATCTGTTCTCAGGTGCTCTTAACTTCTGCTGTTAGGGTCAAGGTTCTGCTTCTACTTGTTTAACTAAGACGCATACAGTTGCAGATTAAGCAAAGCTTCAGATCTTGTTGTGTTGCCTAGAGCTAGAGTTCAGGTTGGGGTTAGGACTTGGCTTTGATATTGTATTTAGGAATCTTGTCTTGTCACAGGTCCAAATCTTTTACGAAAACAATGTTTACATTCTCCTATATATCTATAAAAAAAAAACTGAATGTGCTTGCAGACTAGAAGTGGCAATCAAATTATTTATTTAGCAGAAGGGCCCAGGAACACATCTACAAACGTATCAACACTCTCGTCACATTACTCTCCTGATGTTTTGATTGTCAACTGTGGAAGTATAATTTTGCACAAAACAAATATAATTAGAGATTACTGTTACTGACACTTCACTGAGTGAAAGTCATTGTTTGAAAATAAATAATCTTAAAAAAAAAAAAAACTTTATTCAATATCCATTACATAAGCCTACCTTTTCCTCAGTTTTACTATTATTATGATTGGATAAAGTTATTGCAAAGTTTGTCCTTATTTATCATCTGTAGATGCTCTCTAAAATGCATAACAATCTTGCAAGGAATATAGTGTCAAAAGGAAGACTTTGAATACATCAGACAACAGAAATCTCTCCATGGCACCCAGCACACCTCACACCTATCCACTACTTAGTAACCACACCATTTTTGGTGAATGCCTGTTCATACAGTAAACAGTGCCTCTTGAGTGATATGAACATGGTTCTTATGGTTCGAGTCTCTTCATGGCTGGGACCCACAGTGTGTTACTAAATGCCTAATTGCACCTACAGTGGGGGAAAAAAGTATTTGATCCTCTGCTGATGTTGTACGTTTGCCCACTGACAAAGAAATGATCAGTCTATAATTTTAATGGTAGGTGTATTTTAACAGTGAGAGACAGAATAACAACAAATAAATCCAGAAAAATGCATTTCAAAAACGTTATACATTGATTTGCATGTTAATGAGGGAAATAAGTATTTGACCCCTTCGACTTAGTACTTGGTGGCAAAACCCTTGTTGGCAATCACAGAGGTCAGATGTTTCTTGTAGTTGGCCACCAGGTTTGCACACATCTCAGGAGGGATTTTGTCCCACTCCTCTTTGCAGATCCTCTCCAAGTCATTAAGGTTTCGAGGCTGACGTTTGGCAACTCGAACCTTCAGCTCCCTCCACAGATTTTCTATGGGATTAAGGTCTGGAGACTGGCTAGGCCACTCCAGGACCTTAATGTGCTTCTTCTTGAGCCACTCCTTTGTTGCCTTGGCTGTGTGTTTTGGGTCATTGTCATGCTGGAATACCCATCCACGACCCATTTTCAATGCCCTGCCTGAGGGAAGGAGGTTCTCACCCAAGATTTGACGGTACATGGCCCCGTCCATCGTTCCTTTGATGCGGTGCAGTTGTCCTGTCCCCTTAGCAGAAAAACACCCCCAAAGCATAATGTTTCCACCTCCATGTTTGACGGTGGGGATGGTGTTCTTGGGGTCATTCCTCCTCCTCCAAACACAGCGAGTTGAGTTGATGCCAAAGAGCTCGATTTTGGTCTCATCTGACCACAACACTTTCACCCAGTTCTCCTCTGAATCATTCAGATGTTGGCAAACTTCAGACGGGCCTGTACATGTGCTTTCTTGAGCAGGGGGACCTTGCGGGCGCTGCAGGATTTCAGTCCTTCACGGTGTAGTGTGTTACCAATTGTTTTCTTGGTGACTATGGTCCCAGCTGCCTTGAGATCATTAACAAGATCCTCCCGTGTAGTTCTGGGCTGATTCCTAACCGTTCTCATGATCATTGAAACTCCACGTGGTGAGATCTTGCATGGAGCCCCAGACCGAGGGAGACTGACAGTTATTTTGTGTTTCTTCCATTTGTGAATAATCGCACCAACTGTTGTCACCTTCTCACCAAGCTGCTTGGTGATAGTCTTGTAGCCCATTCCAGCCTTGTGTAGGTCTACAATCTTGTCCCTGACATCCTTGGACAGCTCTTTGGTCTTGGCCATGGTGGAGAGTTTGGAATCTGATTGAGTGATTGCTTTTATACAGGTAACGAGCTGAGATTAGGAGCACTCCCTTTTTGAGACTGCTCCTAATCTCAGATCGTTACCTGTATAAAAGACACCTGGGAGCCAGAAATCTTGCTGATTGATAGGGGATCAAATACTTATATCCCTCATTAACATGCAAATCAATTTATAACTTTTTTGAAATGCGTTTTTCTGGATTTTTTTGCTGTTATTCTGTCTCTCACTGTTAAAATACACCTACCATTAAAATTATAGACTGATCATTTCTTTGTCAGTGGGCAAACGTACAAAATCAGCAGGGGATCAACTACTTTTTTCCCTCACTGTATATATGCTGCATAGTTTTCCCCTGTAATTTCAAATTGTGGAAAACTCTCAGTCCTATAACCAAAAGACATATTTAACTCTGCCAAACATGCCAAAGTACTTAACCTGAGTTTCCAAACTCTATTTTTCAGGTTTTCAACTAGTGACCATGCAATTTTCTGATACAACATCACTATGTGAATAAGCAAGGGTTACCAGAAGGGATTGAACAATGCATTGAACAATGGGCCATCATTGCATTCATACTAAAAACAAAATTCTTGAGAATTTTCACAGTTGCTCAAAAGACACATGCAAATTGTCTTTGAGAGAGTTTATATGCCACTGTCATAAAGTATGTTAAATGAACCACTGATGAATGGGTCGTCAATCTTATCAACTATATTGAGAACCACAATCAACTATATGAGTCAGGATAGGCTTTCATTCTGCCTACTCCATACGTTGTGCTCAACTCAGCTATTTTTATTGCCATCCTGATATACTTATAATATTGTTACTTGATATGTAAGCATATTAAACTTACAGAGGCCATTTCTTTTTATGAGGTAATGCTACACACAAGCCTGGAAAACCACAATTATGTTTGACTTTCTCGCTGTGCGCACTTATTTCCAGTCCATTTGCTGCTATTTGCTAACTGCTCATTGCATTCCTTGTATTGACCCATCAAACAGAAATGATAGGCAAATATTGGCTTTAATATTGTTCTGAGGCTTTCTTGGCAGCAATAGTTGATATGGTCTAACTGTCCAACTTCAGAGGGACTAAAACAGTGAAATTCAGAGTCATGATGGGTGCTGACCCTGAACAGTCAAGGCGACATTAACTGGTCTTTAATTTCATAGTTTAAACTCATTACAATGTAGGTCTATTGCTTCAAAAGCACACTGCCTTGAGACAAGGAAGATGCAAACGCCTGATAGCTACTTCCAAAGTAAATATACAATCTTGGCACTTTAATTCAGAGTGTATCGTCACGCTTATAAAAACATGATCACTGTGATTTCTTGATAATTTTAATTAAAATTAAAAAGGTCATCACACAGTGCTGTGTTCACCAGAGCATAACTTTTAATTTTTCATTGCATTCTATGCATTTAACCACATGAGCATGGAGAATCTGCGATATTCAGTACTTAGGTGTTCTTTGTATATTCTGTATATGGTGTTAATAGAATATGTCTACTAAATTTGCTAACTAAAACAAAAAAGGCATTACATTGTTAATTGTTAGTAGCTCTATTAATAATAATAATAATAATAATAATAATAATAATAATAATAATAATAATATATTCACTTTAAGGTTTTCTTAAAGTAAAATGCTATGTTGTCTCAGAGTCTAATGTATACTTTTCATTTTGGAAGTAAACTGTTGCTGTTATCAAATCATCAGTGGAGTATTCAAATGAAAAGTAAGCAGTGGAAACTTCCACAGAGCAATTATGGAGAGAAGCAAATCAAATACAATTATCTAATAAAATATAACAGAATAATTGCAAAATTTTGTGAATCCAAACTGGCCCTATTAGTCAACACAATGTTAATGATTGTCCTTCTGTCTTACACATTGCTGAGCAATGCGATTCAATTCAAGTCTCGGTGCAAAACAAGGAGCAGCACAATGAACAATAAGCATTTTCTGGACTCGCTGTGCTTTTGGTGAATAGAGAATCTGTGTGCAGTTGTACACTTTCCAGACTTTAATTTATATCCTTATTAATTACTCATTTGCATTAGTGCATTAGTAGATCAGTCATGTTGGTAAAACTTTTATTTGGGATTTACAAACAATTTAATATACTAGGAAGTGGGGTATAAGAGTGGAAGTCCATTGTATCAGTGGAAAATGTCAGCATGAACACAAGTTTCAGCTGTTTTGTGCATGCTAGTTCTCATTTAAATGTGGACAGTCCTTATCAACAGGATAAGCCTATATTTGGACAGTGAGTTAAAAGCCAGTGGTGTCATTTAGATATTAACATCTACAAGGTAATATGAAAATTCTTCAGAATGTATCCAATCTGTCCTATTTCATCTACAGTAAAACACAACACAATTATTCTTTCATAAAATGCTGAATGGTCACCTACCCTTTCTGGTTTGATTCCTTCATCTAGAATAAGAAAAAAGGAAAGAAAACAGTATTCAATTAGTATTAGTATTACAAAGTCTGCTTATCTGTGGAAGCTCTTTTAATTCAAAATCTAATAACACCCACACTAAATCCCTTGTTAGTGCTGTGTGCTAAATTAAATCAACCTTTTGTTCATCAGGGGGTATGCATTTAAAAACAAGCCTGTAGACAGAATGTACCTAGCCTGCACCAAATTACCGATTCCTTTTACGGTTTCTGCAATGAAGGGGCCCTATTATGATTACAGCAGGGAATCCTCTGCAACAATCTTGGATCTGGGGCTGGTTGAAGCTGTCAGTGTTTATAACTGCTGATTCATTTGCTGTCAAAAGATTTCTTTATGGGCCGCTAACCCAAGAGGTCAAGCATGATTAGGGCACAGGGTTGAACAGGATATGAGGGGACTCAGCAATCTTCTTTTCAATATATCCCAGTCTCCAAAAGTTGTAGCTTGCAGAATAACTTTGTAATGTGGTTTCTCATTAGTGCCATGACTCCTTATTTACCACTAGCATGGTAGTACTATATATTGCTTAGCAGACTACCTTATCCAGGACAATGTACAATATATCTCCTTATTGTTGCATACAATTACCCATTTATACAGCTGGGTTATTACTAGAGCAATCTAGGTAAAGTATATTGCTCAATGGTACAACAGCTTGAGATTGAAACCACAACCCTCTGCTCTAGGAAGTCCAGTTTGCAATTCAGCATTCTGTTCCTTATAATGTCCTAGTATGATTACATCACTGTTAAATTGGCCATTTACAATGTAGCCATTTATGCATTGTATTTTCCTGTGCTCTTACCTGTGTAAAATGAAACAATTTAAATACAATAAATGCTACTTTTGTATTTTTTTGCATTCATATTATATCATCTAATTATATATATATATATATATATATATATATATATATACACTATTTACCTCATTTGAATCCTCTGTATGGTCAAACCTGACACTCTCTCTTGCAGACTGAGGTTCCAGCATTCTGCCAATCACTCCATTATTTAGACTGTGTGCATTAAATTCATCTTTCTTTCCATCGGAAGGAGATACACTAGGCAAATGTTCTGGCAGAAATTCTTCTGGAAAACAGTTGGGAAGACTTCCTGCCACTGGGCATGTCTGTGTGTTTCCAGGTGATGTCTGACTCCCATGATATGTAATATTCCCTGTACTCTTTGAATGAGATAAATTAGGCTCCGGGGTCTCTTTCCCAGGGTCCCTAAAATCCATTTGAGGGCGTCTGGTGCTTCTCCTCATGCGCCTCAGGGTAGGGGAGGTGGAAATCCGGGCAGGTGCCTGTCTGTCAAACTGGAAGAGTGGTGTTACCAATCCATCGATTTCCAACGAGGATGCATGGTTTTGTCTGGAGGATGCCCTGGTGGAATCCAGTCGCATTATCACAGGGTTGCTGGTCTGGGTCTCCTTCTCCTCGGTGGGAATGGAAACCGTCTGTGTTTGGGCAGTGCAATGCCCAGTCCCACTGTCGGTCTGTTCGCTCCATGGAAAGTCAGTCCAGTCCACAGCATCTTCAAACTTGGGCTCGGTCTCAAGAGCGTCCTCAGGCTGCTCCATGCTGGCTCCTTGCAGTCATTCTGTGCAAGAAGGACAAAACAAGGGATTATTTTAGCTGAATCTATTTTTTTCTTCTTCTTTTCAATGTCTTCCCTTCATGACCTGCTGTTATTATTTGTGTGTGTGTGTGTTTTAGCCCAACCTCGAGTGATCCAGGCACATTCCTGAGAACAATTGAACAACGTTTTAATGAAACATTGACAATAAAAGAAAGCACATCAAGTCACCTTTATTCTAATGGTTGGGAGTCACGCTGAGCACCGATTCAGCCCTTCTTTTTGTCAACTTAATTTAATTTATTTTGACACGCAGGGCTGTCAGAAAACATTAAACACCACGTCGGTAACTGTAAGATATGTCGTCTCAAGCCAGTAGACGTGCCGTCATGAAAAAAGAACAACAGTTTGTAGTTTTTTCTTTCGCTAAAACACATTACATGTTTATAATAACAGACCTATCCTATGGTTACACTGGTGACATTGCAACATTTTAACAATTCATTGCCACAAGATGTCAGTACTGCGTGGGAAACTTAAGACTAGTAGAGAATGTGCACCTTCCTTACACCATCAATACGTGTTCCTGAACCATGACTTACATTCAAATTACGTCTATATAATCAACATTTTAGTCAACTTTACATGTAAACAGCAATGTAGTTGTTTCTAATTAAAACATGTTGATATCGCGACTATACATTCATAGATTATATATGACCTATTTCAATCCATCCCCTATTAAATACATTCAAACACAAAGAAAACAACAAGACTTTACATGTCGTCTATATGCCTCAATTAATAATATATGTTCTCGCGATACAATGTAAACAAGTAGCCGGCGTTACAATTAGTTGTCAACTTTAACATCCGCGTTAGCGTTATGATTTTAGTTTTTATTTTATTTTTAAAAGCATAACAACAGAACATCGACAGCCGTAAAGAAGTACATCCATATCTGAACAAACTTACTGCGATGTTTCTGGCTGCAGTGTTGGGAAGGTGCGCACAAAGGCACTAGCGTGAGAACAGGGCGCTCAGTGGGAGCGAAGTGAAAGTGGCGCAGTGTGGCGCAGTGTGGCGGAGCTGTGGCGCTGCTGGAGGACCTGGCACAACCTGCTCGCTGCTAAGGCATCTGCACAACTCCCTTTGACAAGACAAAGGTCGGGGATGGCGAGTACAGTCATTGTTGTTGGTTTATGCTTGGCAAGCCTTTTTTTTTTCTTTTCTTTTTTTCTCAACTCATTAAAAAACCACCTGTGCAGTTATGCGAATGGCAACAGAACTCACCAGTGGACTTTTATTGTGACTATAAAACACTAAAACGATATGTTGACGCCATTGATTTATAATAATCGGGGAAGGTGGGGCATAACGGATGCATATTTGTTTGTCAACATCTGTAATTTCACTGTTTGAGAAGGAGGCAATGACTCTGATCCTAACTGCTTTCTTTTTTCTTATTTGTTTTCCTTTTGGAGGACAGGAGCCGGGAATTAAGCTGAACTATTTCAACAGTTTTACTTTGTGTACCTGGCAATAATATTCTGGACAGGAACATATATTTGCTCTTGCTTAAAGCTTTCTACACATGAAAAACTGTATACGATTAAATTGATTTTATGCGACCAAGCCTCCCTCGTGTGTATGGCAGTTTCCTTGGTGATTGCATGTTGTGTTTGATCTATTTGAGAAAGACATTTGCCCATAAGACTATTCCAATATAAGCCTTATGAACAAAAGTAACTAGTGCATACCTGAAAATAATACAATAAACCAGTATATTGTAATGAAATGAGAAATATACATCACTCCAGTGTGTTTATTATATTGCACCTTTTTTACCTACAGTAAAAATGTCCTGTCAATAGTATCAACAAACTTAAAATGTCACTATGCATGTTTTTATGTTAATAAAGTCATTTGTTTAAAAAATAAATGCATTGCTGCAAGATCACTATAATGAAGAGGGGGGGAAATCAGCTAAGAATATGATTACCAATGATTAATTCAGATTTTTTGAGGTAATAAGGAGATCTCAGTGCCTGTCAACTTGTTATGGCATAAACCTAGTTTAACCAGGTATACATCCCAATGCAAATGAAAGGGTTCAACCTGTTCCTTTGTGAATTCTGTCCCTGCAGTGTACCCACCTGGTGGCTGATAAATTACACTACACCTGGCATATGATTTAGTAATACTAATTCAGTTTAGGTGGTGCTGTATTTAAAAGCATTAATTTGTCAGGACTCCTCCGAGGAGTTTTATTTGACAAACATATATAGTGAGAGAGAGAAACAGAATCTCTGCAGAATAGAGATTTGGTGTGCATTGTGATCAACATAACAATAACAAACAACAGGTTGATTAATTTATGAGAAGGGGAGTTGTCACTGGTCGGTAACCTGAGAAAGCAGATTTAGTTATGGGTGTAGTCGGCAGCCATTGACGTCCCACATTCCTTTATACTACATTCTTACACATGGATCTGTCAGCACCTCAGTCTGATAGTTGGATGTTTGCTTTGATCTGTGCTTTCTGCTCTGACAGGTGTATAGTCTAATACAGTTTCCTAAATCTCTGCCATGAGACATCAGCCTCTTCTCGTTCCCTCACACTTAGCCTTGATAGAACCCTTAATTTAAGTATTAATATGCTAATTGTACCTTTTAAAACATGTGTTTCAGCTGTAAACATTTGGATATTTCAAGTTACATATCAGCTTATTCCTATGATATGGTTTAAATTAAAAATATAAATTACAGTGCCTGCACAGTGTAACTGTTTATTCAGTCTTATTCAATTCTGTCTCTTTTGAATGTTTTTCTTTTATTTCTGAACCTTTTTAGACACAACTTGACATTTCAATCTTTTCTTTACCCCAATGCTGAGGACATGATGATCAACATTTTCAGAACAAACATTTTTGTCTCCCCCACAACGAATGCAAAGTGTGGAAACGATTCAATTTCTAAAGTTCACAAAGTCCACTTGAAGTAATGCATTAGAGGTAGTTACTCTCTGACCAGGGCGTGGAAAAAAATAATTGCTCTGTTTGTTCAGTGTGCATCATCAACAATTATTTTAGTTTCTAAAGAGAACCAAAGAACAGCAGGAGAACTTAATGGCAATGTGTTTTTATTCAGTTCCTGTCTACAGGTTGTGTTAATTAATGGGTCCCTGCTTTTGTTTTCTGAACAGCTGGGTGTCTAAATGGTTCATTTACAAATTAGTGTTTTATATTTCACTGTCGGGACAATCATTCTTGCAGGACATAACCAAACTGTCATGAGGCATTCCTTTACCACACAAGACGTCTACCTTAACAATAGGCCTACTTATTGACATTTTACATAGAACTACTGATAGACATTTGGCTTTCAAAATGAATACAAGGAGTTACTAATGATCCAGAGATGGCAATCACAATGTTGGCTGTAATAATTTTACTACCACACTTAACCCATTAATTCTGTGCATTACTTTAAATGAGCACTATATTCCTCAAAAGTAGATTTTGTTTTGGTTATAATATCAAAGCTTATACATTAATGAATATAATAACAATTTATAGCTTAGATGATTAATAGTACTCCACAACAGTAAACATACATAAATACATGGACATAAATCTGAAGTAATGTCGTTTGTACATGCATAACTGCGTTATTTTGACTACTTATTTAAAGATTGGTATATCCTAAAATTATATATGTAATATGTACAACTACAAAAAAAAAGCAGTTTAATTTTTCATATAAAAAGTTGATGTAGGGGTGAGTGGTGAACATTTGCTGGTGGTTTAGTTCATATTAATGACTTTATGAGCATTGTTTATTATATAAGGCATGCTTTTTTTCCTCTCTCTAACACAAAAATAACTGTATGCGAACACCACCTGCAACCAAAAAAAAAAAGGCCCACACATTTTCTGCTTTGTGTTGCTGAGATCCTAAGAGGAGTCGTTCCTGTACCGTCCGGCTTCTAGCACTACAGAGGAGGAACCATTTACAAACAACAGTGTACCTCCCGAGCCGTAATCGGGGACGGACCAGAATGCTGTCTGGGGATGTTTTCCCCTGAGTTAAGATGCAATAAAACATGATTAAAATATATTCTTAATCCGACAGAATATTAAAATTACAGCATAGTTTCGTGGAATCATATGTCTGAAAATGACACTCGCAAGAAAAACTGGCTAAAAAGGAGAGAAATACTGCTGATGGTTGTCCTGGACTGGAGCTTCTCTGATGATGATAAATATTCTGTTCGTTTCCTAACACATCGGTCGTTTTTAAACCCAGACGTGTTGGTCTTTGGATTTGGTCGATCGATAAGGTAAAGTGAGTGTCTGTGCTTCTTTTGCGCCTTTCGTTTCCAATGCATAGTTTAACGTGATGCATTAAAATTTGATTGATCTGGGTAACTTAATATGGCGATCAACGTGAATTAAGCTTTGTGTTCAGTTTCCCCTTCCACCTTTACGGGAACACAATATTTGAGACACGTTTCGTGTTGTGTTGCAGGTTCAACCTAGAAAAAATAAAAGGATAATAAGGACGAATGAGTTTCTGTTTTAAAGACCAATACCAAACATAAATATAGTAATTTGAAGATTGTGTAACATCCAAATGTGCGCGTCATTGGGCAAGTGACAAGAATTGAATGGGTTGTTAATTACAATTACAGGTCAGTTTAGGAACACGACTTTTTCCATCACACATTCAAATCAGCTGATACGAGTAGCGCTATTCCTTTTACAACTGAAATAACACTACAGCGGAAATAGTCTCCAAAATTAATTAATCTACATAATTAATTCAACCTGTAAATACTAGCCAAAGAAAGAGAAGATGCCCAAAGCGTCAACATATCCATTACAGTTGATTTCTAATCCAACACCAAATTGGGATTAATCAACAGAGCTCCAAGAAGCATCTAAAGAGCAACATGAAAGCAAGAACAAAACTGATTAAAAAAAAAAGAAAAAAAAAGTGATTGCATGTTTAATTTGTCAGGTTTTGACAAAATGCTTGTTACACATCACATATACACAATTGTGAAGAAACCCATGATTACAACCACAGTGGCTCCTCCTAAGTGTAAGAATAGGAAAGTTATAACAATACAGGAATACTGTATTTATAAATAATAACAATACATGATAAACATTAAAATGTATTTCAGAGTTGTAATTCAAGATTACTGCTGCAACAGAGGTATTTATGTTTGTAATGATGAAGTTAAAATAATAAAATAATCAGTCATGGCTCCCGATGTGCATTACCTCATATGGGATGCGCACTTAAAGTGATATTAATTTAATTTAATGTCTTCAACTTCTAAATACTTAAATGCATATCTATTAGGATGCTGTGTTTTTGCATGCATAATTGTTGCCTCCAAGTTATTTTAAGCAAAGTTATACTTCTTTCCTTTCAAATAAAATGCTGCAATAAAATAATATACTAATTTGGCCTAATTCAGGTGAAATATACTGTTCCTCACACTATTAAGATGGATTCTGTTATTAAAACATTTTCACACCAGAAAAAAAAATAGCCTGGCCAAAGCAGTTAATTTGTGGTAAGGTTATACTTGGTTTTAAGCTAGTTATAGTGGTAAGATACAAAGGCTCAGACCAAATAACAAAACTTTCACCCACCTGATTGCAAATTGCAATTCCAATATTCGGTGGCAGTTTCTAGTTTGACAGAGGGTTCTTCCCTTCTAAGGGCCAAACTGTGTTTTTAAATCATAGTAGAGTTGAAATTCTGCTATGGTATGGAAAATTGGGATGTATTAACAGGTATTATTTTCAAAGTCAAACTCGAGTTGATTTATCTTCCCAAAAAGTGCAGCAAGATTTCCAACAGGAAGTAGCAGAATTTGCACCAGGAAAGGATGATATGAAAGTAATAAAGTAAGTTAATCATTTGTATATTGTATATTTATGTACCACCCATGCATGTTTTTTTTTCTTTCTTTCTTTTCCTAAAAGACTTACTGTTTTATTTTGCTGAAGATGAAGACTTTTTCGGCATCTCACAAGACTGTGTTTGTGGTGGACCACTGCCCCTATATGGCCGAGTCATGCAGGCAGCAGGTGGAGTTCGACATGCTGACAAAGAACCGTTCACAGGGCATTATCCCCTTGGCCCCTGTCTCCAAATCCCTGTGGACCTGCGCGGTGGAGTGCTCTCTGGAATACTGCAGAATACTGTTCGATATCTACCCCACCAAGAAACTGGTAAGGTGGCAAGTGCCTATCAGGGGTATTATATTTATATTATATTATTATTATATATTGTTTTTGGTATTATAATATAGCAAAAGTACTTTTGAAAGGATACAAAGTGATTCTGCAATACGTTATTTGTATTATTATTATTATTATTATTATTATTATTATTATTTATTTCTTAGTAGTGCAATACAGTTAATACAAGTGCATACGAAAATATACAGTACTACATCCTAGATTTGTGAGCTCATAATTGCAGACAAGATGTGAAGTCATGGGAAGGGGACATTGGGGCAAACAATGTAAACAACATAAGTACTAGCAATGTGAATGTGATAATGAAACATAAAGTTCTCTCATTGTTTTCAGTATGCTTCTATAGTCTGTTATGTGATTTAATTCCTTGTCAGGAATGTAAAATATTTACCCACTGATTTATTTATCAACTTTAATGAGTGGTGACATTATGATATATATCCTAGTTGTATTAAAATAAGAAACAATAGTCAGCACTACAACAGTGTTCCACACTACAGGCATGGGCTCACGGGGGACTCATGACATAAAACAAAAAAGAAATCGCTAAAAGCAGGAAGGGTTTTAGAATTTGCCCACAAAGGGTTGGGGCAGAAGGCTCTCCTACTACATAAGTACAGAAATGGCAACATTTAAAAATAAGGCACACATAAATTAAAAAGGTATAGACAGCCTTTCATTTCCAAGTTGATTTCACTCTGCTTGTAAAACAGTTAATTCATGAACAAAACATAATACAGCATTGGCATGTATATGGACAATAGAAACAATAAATGAATGCAATATAATAAAACCAGTTATCCTCCCCACATTGTATTTGTATACCTTTTTACATGCTTGATTAGAAATGTTTGGCCTTTTGAAATTGCTTAGCCTGCTTATGCCTAGAGCCCTCTCTGGAACTGAATATGTCTGATTTGTGATTTACAAAGCCATACATGTTGCTGAATTCTGGTAAGTGATCAATAATACTTTTTGTCACTTCTTTTTAACCTGTGTGCTGGCCTGTTTTATCCCAGGTGAATTACATTGTAAGTGACTCAGAGTTCCATATTCTGAACACCTGGAACCAGGAAGACCAGAATATACATGAGGTGAGTTTGCTGCAGCTTCTACTCTGCATTCCGGTTGCTGTATACAGAGCTGCAGAATCAATATTATTTCATGGCTGTTGTAACTAGGTACCATAGTAACTTGGTGAGATCTGGTTCCTCAGATTTTTTTTTTCTTGACAGTGGTGACTAGGATAGAGTCCAGTATGAGTGATTTTATTTCAATGACATATTTTCAACTGCTTTGTTGATTTGCATAATATTGTACCACTCTGGTTTCGAAGTCGCAAAAGTTTTATGGAAATGTATGTATTCCACTAAAGAAGTTAAAAATGAAAAGTGCATAAGTGTCCTAAACTTCATACTTACAATTTGCTTAGAAATCTAATTGAATTTTTTTCTCTGCTTTTTGTTGTTGAAGCTCATGTCAGCGCTGGCAGCTGTGGGGCCACCTAACCCCCGTGAGGACCCCGAGTGCTGCAGTATTCTGCACGGCCTGGTGCTAGCAGTAGAGGCACTGTGTAAGATCACAGAGTACCAGCACGAGGCTCGCACGTCCATGATGGACATGGCCGAGAGAGTCTGCAACCGCGGCCGGATCATCTGCATCACTAATGCTAAGAGGTACTGACCCTACATAGCCATCCATAATTTGATTGCAATTTTTAACTAATGCAAGCAATGCTTCACCAACACCATCACTTTTATTTTTATTAATAATTTCCACAATTTAGCGATTTGTTTATTTATTATGGATTTTCTTTTTCCTCAATGTATTATCAAGTTCTATGTCCCAAACTCCCATATAACAAAATTGAATTTATTGCAGTCATGGCTGACAATAGTGGATATCCAGATCCATCTCAGGGTTGTATGTTTTCGCAACCTCAGGATTTGGATACCTCACTTTGCACAACCCTGATATGCATGGATTCAATATAGCACAGATTTACAACATTAATTATCTATTTAAAAATCAATAAAATATAACAAAACGGAAAAGCAACACTCACCTTGCCGAGATAGATGGCATAGCTGTTTAAAAAATATTCAGTAATTTAAAATTATTACAAATTATTACACAGTCAAAATTCAAATGAAGCACAGTCTCATTAACAGCAGCAACTTAACTGTTACTGTTTATCACAAATAGGTCTAGAAAATTTAAATTGTATTGTGTATAGGAAACATGGGTGTGGCTTTTCAGTCATGAGGAAATGCTTATGGGATTAGTGTTGTAAACACAAGCAGTGCTACAGGGTGTAAACAAATATAGTAAAATGAGAGAGCTTGCATGGAAACGGATATCTTTGTTTTGAATTTGTGGTCTCTGTGCTACCTGCATAACATCCCTAATATCACAATTTGGGGAAAAATAGAAAATCATCCAAAACTTACCCTGTTATCTTGTTGATGCCTCTTTATCATTTACATATTGACAATAAATGATGGTTCAAAAAGGCCTATTGCTCTAATGAAACTACACACGCACATACATATATAATACATAATGACACCATAGTATTTTGTAAACAAGCATACAGCTACTACTGTACTACTGCGGCATAGTGGCAGGGACTTGTATCTTGGCCCTGCTGCTTTAATGGTGGTTACTGAACATTATTTACTTAAGAATGGCCTGTAGCAACTGGTATTTACAATTGATTAATCTAAATAAGAGATCAGTATCAGTTAAGTAGAAAGATTCCACAAAAAATGTATTGCCTGCATGCTTAGATAACTCACTACAAATCCGATAGCAATGCTGGTTACAGTATTTATTCAGCACTGTTTTGATCTAACCATTAATAACATCCCCATGAAGGGATGGCACCTCTCCTCCAATTCATAGAGAGCAGCTCTCCACATTGCTTTATTTTATTAAATAAATAAAACATGGCTCTTCTACTTCTTTGTAAAACATACATCTTATCAAAAAAGCAATGTATAGTGTTTATATTGCTTTTTGTTTTATGTAATATTGCCTGTATTGCTAAACTGTATTGTCAGTTCCCTGGGTTTAACATCTCTGTCCTGTGCTCTTTTCCCAGTGACACCCATGTGCGAATGCTGGAGGACTGTGTACAGGAGACGATACAAGAGCAAAACAAACTGGCCGCGGGGTCAGATAGGTGAGTACGCAGCGCAGCATCAAGCAAGACCCACTTCCTGTAGCCAACTTCCTGTAACAGGGTGGAGAATGTCGAAAAATGGATTGAAAGTAAATGTCTAAGAACCTATGATCCATACATCAATTAGTTTTGTGCATATGTATATATATATTCAAAATTCAAATGTGTTAATTTCCTCTTTGAAAAGGTTGATGCAGATCCAGCAGTGTGAGCTGGTCCTGATTCACACCTATCCCTCAGGGGACGACACTCTGGTCTCCGATCGTCCCAGGAAAGAGGTATGAGTTTCGGTCAGCCATTCAGAACGAGGAACAGGAAAATGATTAACACATTGCTAACGGTTGTGGGTGATGATTTCATGGGACTCATTAATCCATACGTAATTAGTACTTTCTGTTGTTGCAGATTTCTCCCGTGTTGACCAGCGAAGTGCACAGTGTGCGCGCAGGACGGCACCTGGCCTCCAAGTTGAACATCCTGGTACAGCAGCACTTTGACCTGGCCTCCACCACCATCACCAACATCCCCATGAAGGTAAGGCTCCTCTCCTCTCCATCCCACAGTGCTGCTCTCCTCTCTGTATTGCTTTTCTTGATTTCAGCCTTTCAGTTTATTTTTTGGGGTATTTGTTTTGTAAAGCATACATCATATAGTCAAAAATAAATATATAATGTTTATATTGCTTTTCTTTTCATATCATATTTTCTGTTTTGCTAGCCCACATTCAATGTCTGTGACCAGGTTAGTACATTTTACATACAAGAAGGATCACAGAACAAAAGGCTATATTGTTGTAAACTCCTCCAAGCCCTCTAATGTTAAACAATAATATAGCTTTTGAAATGTGGTTGATGTCTTTTCCCTTTACCTGCTCCAGTAGCTTCTCTGACTTTGTCTGTGATCCTTTGTACTGTGTTCATTAGTGATTGGTGACCACTTCTCTAGTTTTAGTGCCAGAACACCTATTATTCAACCTTCCTGTACATCTCCCCTTTATCTACTCTTAGTCCCAACTGCCAGTTGTGTCCATGACTGTGTTTTTTCCCCTTCTCCCATCAGCTAGACTCCTTTCTAGGATGGGATCAAATAATTGAACTTGATTCTAGTTACACACAGAAATATTGGTTATCCTTGCTAATGGTGATAATGTACAGCACATAATTGGTTCCCAAAATATAATTATAAAGTGCTGCAGTATACTGTAGGTTTTACAGGTGATACAATGCACATTCTCTTCCAGTAGGACCCTGGATTTGCTTTGAAATGATCAATTATACATTTGCTGACATGGAATTTTCTCTCCTGTATATTTTGGTAAGCTAATGGCTAACCCAGTTTTTGCCTGATTTGTTTCGCCCAAAAAACAAAAACAAAAAGTAGCCTGGCTAAACAGGACTCCTCACTCAGATTGGCTCATGAACTGAGGCACAAAATGTCCCCATGTGATTTTTGGTGGGAATGAAATCTTAAGTGAAATGAAAAAGTGAAATCCACTGGGATTGTATTGGAAGAACTATTGCATTTGTAAGAACACCTTAATTGATGGGAAACAAAAAGGTGAGAATGATGTCTGCATCTTTCACACAGAAACTTTTAAGTTGCTGTCATCTGGTAAAATGTTACGTCTAATAAATTAGTCAGTCTCTTTAAAGATTACAGCCTGGGGATGAAAAAGAGGTTGTCACCAGAAGCAGTGTCTAGATCCTCAGGGTTAGTTAAAACTAAGATAACAGATAATTACAGCATTTCATGAATTGGTGATGGGGGAGGGAGCTTAAACTCTTCCAGTGTTTGTTTAAATTCCTATATATTATATTAGATATGATTGAATATCTGAGAGAGAAATCCTCACAAGTGTTGCATTTAAATGAAATATGTCCATTCAGTTTTCTGCATGAGTAATGGTCATGAATGTTGTTACGTTTGAGCTGAAACAAAGTTTGTAAAATCCCAGTTTTCTCTGACTATCCTCCTTCTTGTCCCAAGTAGATCTCAGATTTAGTTTCCCCATATTTGGACTTTATTTAATTATAATATACAAATCTCTTCAAATTCTTGTAAGATACTCAAAGTTCTAAAATCACTGGTGATTTAAATGAAAGCGATATGTCCCTTTAATTGTAACTGAGTCTCGTTTTGTGTTTGCTGAGCTTCTGTGTTGGTATGTTACCTTTCTGTTTCTTCTTTTCTAGTAATGTGCATTGTTTTTCTGTTGGATTTTTTATTTTTTTTGCAATGATTAAAGGGCATGTCACCATAGACTGGTAAACTCCCTTGTCCCTTCTGAAAATAATTTTGCCCTCCAAACTCAGTACAGTACTGTATGCACAGGCAGCTTTGGAAAAATGACATGCTTCACATGTTTTATCTCCACATAACCTTAAGACCAATTAACATTTCAACTACTCGAGATGAATATCTAACATAGATCCATGTGAATTAGGTTTTGCACAGATTTGTGTCATTGTAAATGTAAAGTGAAAGAAAAACATCAACATATCTTTGTGTTTAATGCTACAATTGATGACACCCTAAATTCACTACAAAATTCAGTACTTTTCTGGATCTAATATCATTGTACAATACATTTTTGAAATTAATGCACAAATAAACTTGCCACTGCTCCATACTGATTTGTTGAGACGTCTCTGTGATGACGCATCCTAGTTGGTATTTAAACCTCACATTTACCCTAATTAATTTTCTCAAACTTGATATCTCTTCAAATTCCATCCATGGCAACTGATGCTACATTGTCAGTAACCCAAGGAGATGAAGTCTGCCTTAGCTACAGGGTGTATTACTTTTTCTTTGTAATTTGTAAGCTTTAACATCTCGCATCCACTTGAAAGTTATTGGCAATCTAACGTCAGTCCATTCAGGTCCAAATGCAGCGTGCGAATGTGGACACACCATTAAAATAAATGGACTAGCCTTGAGTTTTTGCAGGCTTGTATGAGTGTGGTGGTAATTTACTTCATTTTAAAGCCCTTCAGTATATAATGTAACACCCACCCGCCTGCTCTCCTCTCCTGAATGGAATCCTTTATAATGTTCTGCTGCTGGTTACTGTTGCACGTTCTATTATCTCAGTTCCATGGGATTGCTGGCAGCTGCGCTAGCTATTCCAGAAAGATTCAGTCTCCCAAAATACTTCTTGTTGCTGACTGCTGTATCGCCATAGCTAGCCAACTTAAACTTGAACTTGAACATGTCCAAAATAAAATAAAAATCACCATAGACTGTCAGGTGGTCCAAGATAAATGGAAAAATAGGCGTTTCTTTGTGGAGGTCTGGTCACTTTTACTCAGAAACTGGCCCCTGATGTTGACGTATTGGTTAGGGCCACATGACGTCAGATGTCAGGAAGCAGCAAGTAAGAAGATGTGTGAGTAGATACATTTCCTTGGGTAATTTTCCTGAGCAGATAAACCTGCAATTAAGTTTGATTGCTGGGCAAGTAGGCTACTATGCTGTATTATAGGCTACTTTGCATAATATGCATAGGCTACTCTACTTTGAATAATGTAATTAAAAAGAAACAACAAAAAAGACAGTAGCTAATATGCAGGGATAATTATCATTTATTATGAGACATGTTAGAGTTTGATGACTGCAAACAGGCCCTGGTATTAATCGGTAATAGTCTCTAATAAAAATCAGACGCACAGAAGTGCTCAATTTTCATTTCTTCCATTATAGTTATATTGCCATAGCCTATTTCTTTGTACTTTACAACCTAATTTCTTATTTTATTAAATCTTAAAACGTGTCTCAGCATATTGGCTTTCGTCAGCTCTGCACTGAACTGAAAACTACCCGCCATTACTGTGCAGCAGCATCTGGGAATGTTGTCAGATCTGAAGAGAAAAAAATGGTGCTCTGCAGCAGACATCCCCAGGGCATGCAATTAAATAGCAGGAAAATGCAAGTGTTTGTTGACAGCGTCTTGCGGTGATTAATGTAATGATAAACGGCTCTCAAGAGGAGACAGCTGTCTTCTCATAGTTTTTTCTATAGCTGGAGAAACATCGAACATCTTCTGTGTTCTGACTGAAGAGGCATCCTTGTACTGCAAACAATCTGAGGCATGCTGAAATTATCAGGCAACACTGCTTTAGTGATTTGTGCAGAACAATGACAGACAAAAAGAGCCTGCCTTTTCAATTGATAAGTGAGGCCATTGATCAAAGTGAACAAAACCACAAATACACTACATTAAAATGTATTACAATTTGTGTGAAGGTATTAGTGAATTAAGTCTGAGCAAATCCCTGTGTGTACAGTATGTAACTGTTCTTAACTCATATGGAAGGCTAGATGATTCATTACGGATAGTCAGAAAAACAACTTTGAAATGGGAAGATATTTCCTTACCTTAAAAAAAAAAAAAACTTTCTATATATATATATATATATATAAAAATGATTTAGCATTTTTTGAATTGGCACAGAATGCTAATGGGAGACAGTTCCTGGTATGCTAATGTGACAGATATTTCTCTTGCCTTTTCTTTTGATATAAAGGAAGAACAGCATGCAAACACATCTGCTAATTATGATGTTGAGTTACTTCACCACAAAGATGCACATTTGGAATTCATAAAGAGTGGTATGTAAGCAGTGGCTCGAACAGCCACTGTTGTTCTGTATTGATATGTCTTCTTTTTTTCCAGAGAGTGAATTCTGAAGATTTGATTTGTTTTTTTTAAGTTTAACTTTAATACCATGAGAACGAGACATCTGATGCATTGTATGTATTAGATTATGCCAAGGTTAGTAGTCTCTAGGCTAGTATTTGAACGACACTCCTACTCGTGCACACAAGGACACTGCCTGCAAATTTCTGATCACAATCGTCTATTAACGGCACACTTTAAATAGGAAATAGGAGTAGGAATTGGACAATCCGTTATAATCAATAACCTTGATTATGTACTGGCTCTCCACAACAGTGCCGAATCAGTAAAGACACTCACAGTGACGGATTGCATTAGCGTGTCAGCAAGAGATGAAAGCAAGTCTTTTCCATTCTATTTTGTGGGAATGAAAAGCATGACATGTCTCTCTGTTTGCTTCTGCAGGGGATTTGCACCCTCCAGGCAGCAACAGTCGAGACAGCAGTCTCAAAGAAACTGTGACCTTAAAGTGGTGTACCCCACGCACCAACAGCGTGGGTGAGTATGAATGTGGGAACACTAATATTTCCTCTGTGGGTACAATAGAATTCTAGTAATGCTAAAGGTCAGTAATAGCCTGCTTTGTGTTTTGTTGGAGGGGGTTGTTTACTTTCACAAGAAGTTAGTTTTAAAGTTACATATCTTTCCTGTTTGTGTCTGTATGTGTGTTTGTTTTTAGAGCTGCATTTTTGTACTGGGGCCTACCGGATTTCACCTGTGGATGTCAACAGCCGACCGTCCTCTTGTCTAACTAACTTTCTCTTGAATGGTGAGTGGTGAGGCTCATAAAGAACGATATCTTTAGGAAATGATGACTATACTGTCCTAAGTGAATGAATCATTAAACCAGCTTTTGTATATGGCATCAGTTGATGTAGACCAGGGGTAGTCAATTATTTTTTTTCAGGGTCCAGATTTCTTGGTTAAGGTATAGTCAAGGTCCAGACATGGGTGGGGTGTCACACCTTCAAACGACCCTTTCCAACACACACACACAATTCTGTGAATTAGTAATACACCCCATTGCTTATATTTAGTACATTCATTTGACCAAGTACAAAAATGTAACGTTTAAATAAATGTAAATATTAGTATTAAAACAGATTCAGACCACTTTTAATTTTAATTTGTTAAACATTATTGTAGGCATATAGATAAACATAATAGACACATTCAAGCATTTCGTGTCTTTAGCATTTTCCCCTTTGTCCTACTGTGCACTGCACAAAATTAATGTTGCAAAATGAGGGCGAAGATGATTGAGTAATTCAGGGCGGGGGTCCTCCCCCAGAAGATTTTGACAATTGGAGACCTGAAATGCACGATTCTGAGGCATTTCAGAGTCGAAAAAAATAGCTCAGGCAGATTTGGACTCAAACATATCTTTCCTTCACAACCACATATCAGCAGCGATAAATCACATATCAACCGACATTGTGCAGGCAAACTAGACGCGGTTTCTGGTGCTTGTCAATCACAGATCTATGTCAGTGGGTCTCTGAAACTGAAACTGGTGAGGATGCACAATTCTCAATTTGTGCGCTGCTAGAAATATGCGTCTTCAATGGAAATCAGCTGTTTCCGCCGCTTATGTAGGAGTTTCTAGGTGAATGCAAGCTATGGCACTGTGCACCCCCCGGTCGTGTGTATGCACTTTAATATTTTGGAGGCGAGGTTGAAATATGTCCAATCGATCCGCAGTTTAGCTGTTTATTTATAGAAATCAGGAAAACAAACCGAATACCTGCGTTTTTGACGAGTATAAAGTGACGCTCTTGCCCCAGTCCAGATCGTGTATAGAGATGCCCGAACTGGGTATCTGTGCGCTGTCAACTCACTAACTGGATCATTGGCTCTATGTAGGACATCCCATATTAATACGTCACATCCTATCGGCTAATAACCAGGGAGGGCTGCTACTAGGTTCCACACAATAACAGGCACTGAGTGCAACAAACCTCAATAACAATACATAAATAAATAAAATCATGATAATAAGTTCATTAACATTATTCTCGCGGTCCAGTCATAAGTGTCTGGCGGTCCGGATTTGGCCCGCAGTCCGTCTATTGACCACCCCTGATGTAGGCTATACAGTGCCATCTCCGGGATCCAAATAATTTCTCATAATAATCATTATATCTGCAAACTCACTTGCAAGAAAAGCCGCTGTGGAAGGGAATGATGGCTAGACAAGCATTCTGTTGCCACAGCAAAGACTAGTCACACAGTTATCATGCTGTAAAGTGTTGAGAACTTCGATGAATTCTGAAAAGGATTTCAGTAGGTAATGTAGGTATGGCCGTGAATAAAAAACCTTATCTTTGCATGTCAGCAAGCAGGATGCGCCTGTTCGGGCAAAAAACAACATGTTTTTTGTACAAGGGCTAAAAAACACTGCATAACTGAATACCACGTCTTCCCCTTGAGGCCAAGATGTCCTCCTTGCATTTCTTCATTTTCCATGTTGCTCTTCGGCGTTCCTTGGTGACCCAACTGGTGTGTGTGTTTTGTTTTTCCGCTGCAGGTCGGTCAGTGCTATTGGAGCAGCCGCGCAAGTCTGGCTCCAAAGTGATCAGTCACATGCTGAGCAGTCACGGGGGCGAGATCTTCCTCCATGTCCTGAGCAGCACCCGCTCCACTCTGGAGGACCCCCCCTCCATCAGCGAGGGCTGTGGGGGCCGGGTCACAGACTACAGGATCACCGTGAGTGCCCATACCACCCATCTCCTCTTCCCCTTCCTCTCACTGTTTTGCCTTTACCGTCCGTCTCTTGTCACCACCCACTGACTGACGCTTCTGTAGAGTCAACAGTTGACGGGTGTCTGAGCCCCGCCTCCTTCCCCCCTTCTGTATGTAGGACTTCGGAGAATTCATGAGGGAGAACCGCTTGACCCCTTTCCCCGAAACCGCCGAAAGTGCAGATGTGCTTGAGGGACTGCCCATTGAGAGGGCCAAAAACCAGCTGGAGAGGCACACACGCTACTGGCCTATGATCATCTCTCAGACCACGATCTTTAACATGCAGGCTGTAAGTGTCTCTGTCATCTCCACCTTCATAATTATTTTTCTGTTCTTTTTTTCACCACCTGTTACATTTTTTCTTTAGAGATCTTATTTAAATACTTAACCCACTTATGCCTTCTTTACAGCACTTAACAGAATGATTGGATAATCTATTTCCTGAATTGGTTTCCTTGACATACTTTGCATTCTTCATTTTGACCTTTTGCAAATAAAAATAAAAAGTGGATCGACTTGGATAGCCACTTATTGTTCCTATTTAAAATTTCTTATTTTTAAATAGGTTCCCTTAACTGTGGTTAATTAAAAATGACTGTTTAATTCTGTTTTGGAGTGGATTTGTATCGTGTGTCTTCCAATGCTGCCTACAGCTGTTCTCAAAATAGCAAATGTTTGTCTGGGACATGTCTCCGACTGACCGTCTCTTCTCAGGTGGTGCCCTTGGCTAATTTGATAGTAAAGGAGAGTTTGACAGAGGAAGACGTGCTTACTTGTCAAAAGACCATTTACAATTTGGTGGACATGGAGAGGAAGAATGACCCCCTTCCCATCTCAACCGTGGGCACGAGAGGAAAGGGACCCAAAAGGTTAATATTTAATGACACACCAACGTTGGCTAATTCATTCAGGAACTTGTTTGTTTATCTATTGTTGTATTTGATTTTGCTCATGTGGTGGGAACTCTGCCAGAGAGATTTGTATGATGTTATGCAGATAGTATTATGTAATGCTTCAGATGTCAGTGGGTTCTTGCTGTGGTGACCCTCTTTCGTGCTGACTGCTTGCGTCTCTGCCCTGTGTGTTCTGTGGATCAGAGACGAGCAGTACCGCATCATGTGGAACGAGCTGGAGACACTTGTGAGGACCCACGTGGGCAGCACGGACCGCCACCAGCGCGTCCTGGAGTGCATCGTTGCTTGTCGCAGCAAACCCCCCGAGGAAGAGGAGCGCAAGAAGCGAGGGAGGAAGAGGGAGGATAAGGAGGACAAATCCGAAAAGAACGGAAAGGACCTGGAGGCCGAGAAGAGCTGGCAAGAATCTGAAAGGTAAGCGAATCCACATTGGCTCTCATTTCACCGTGCTGTATTGCTGTTTGTTCATCTGACTGATGGCTTTATCCAAGGTGACTAACAAGGTTTAACGCAATCCTTTTTTATATTTAAAACAAATGCATACACCGCACCGTCATTGGGTCATTAATCAATCCTGCTTCATTTAACTGATTGATTGGTGTACCAGAAGGCATTTTTAAATGTGCCATTCAGAAGCCAGTCTCATGTTCCTTAGGGTTTATCCAGTTATCCCAAAATAGTGATTTTATCGAATCCTTTCAGAAGGCGTTCTCAGAACACATTTCTCAGTTGGGCCTCTAGGTGCAGCCAATCAAATTCTGTGGTCGCTGTTTTCCTAAGATAAAGGATAAAGGGTCAGGGAAAAGGTCAGTAAGATGAGGTTTAGTGTGGGACTATTTCTGTTGCCTAAATATCATGCTGGAAGCACCTTTTTGAGAACTTCCTGAAGAAAGAGGGATTTTCAGCAATGACTGCAATACTCTGAGCTGCGAGGTATGGGTTAAAGTGAAGTGGTGCGATTCTTGTTCCCTGTTCCAGGTTAAAAGGGGTGCAGGACCGTGAGAAGGAGGAGCTGGCCGAAGCAGAAGTCATCAAGGACTCCCCCGACTCTCCTGAGCCACTCAACAAAAAACCCCGTCTGGTGGTGGAGGAAATCCAGCCAGTCGAAAAAGCCAAAGGTATTGAGTCATGAAACAGATCCAAATCTCTGCACATTGGATTCTGCATTCTTTGCCAGATTGATCAGGGAACTTGTACAGCAAAGACAGTTGTATTAACTCTGGGTCATTCTGATTATAGGTCCTGTCTCTTTGCTAACAATGTGGACCAACAGGATAAATGCTGCCAATTCCAGGAAGCACCAAGAGTTTGCTGGACGATTAAGCTCTGTAAACAACAAAGCTGAATTATACCAACATCTCAAAGAAGAAAATGGGTTGGTACTTTTCCTGAAACGGTTGTTTATCAGAAAATAAATCTTTTCACAAGTTTCATATTTGGGAAGTCTGTTTCAATTGCTCTGCCTACCCATTTTGTATTTCCTTTGTTGTTACAGGATGGACACACACGAAAATGGGAAATCCTCGAGATAGTGACTTGTTACACGAGGAACACAGGATTAACTTTTATTATCCAAGACTCGCTACTTGAAACAGCCATCATACAGTTACACAGGACACAATTTTTAACCGAAATGACAATAATCCATTCACAGAGCCGGACTGGACTCCTCTCTCCCATCGCTTTTTAATGTTTATAGACTATATACAGATACGAGTTGTACCGTCTCCATCAAATTAAATCTTTGGCTTTTGTTTTCGATTTCAGAAAGACCCTTTTTTCCATGTCTTTCTTTTTACATAAAGTGTGTTTATAAAAATGCTTTTGGAGGTTTTTGACACAAAAGAAGAAAAAATTAAATAAACAATGTCAGTGGTTCCTTTGTTCCTGTTCATTTATCTCTTTACTATGCAGCACAATACAAGCCTCTCATATATCCCCTTACCTGGCAGTGGGCTGAGAGTACACAATGCTCTTTAATTTTTGCATTTTTAGTCTGGTCATGTAGGCTGATTTTACTTTATATAAAACTATGGTAATAGTGTTGACAATTACACTTTGTCTGTGTTCTTCCTCGGTGGGAATGGGCTTTTGGAAACAGAGTCGAAAACGTAGGGAGGTGGAAGCTGATACCTTGGAGGGGAATGAGAAGGCACCCCAAGTCTCTCATGAGGTCTTTTGTGCTTAATGTTTGTGTGAATCAAGTTTATTCCATGATGCCGTTCCTGGAGTGAGTGAGCCAGGGTCACCCACAGCCGTGGAGGTGGTGGGGGGATATCCCGAGGAAACACAGGTGGCTTTCTGGGCTTTAAGATGTCTAATTCGAGATGGCAGCTGGAGCAGGGCGGTCTGTCCGAAGGCCTCAGCGAAGGCGATGCTGAAGGTAAAATTCGGTCACATCTTTTGCATGACCGGGCGATGGCTATCAGCAGGACCACTAGTAGAAACAAACAAAGCATAACGAGCAAAGTAATTAAAACGGGGACTGTCCAGTGATACGTGTCTGATTGGGGAGTGGAGGCAGTGGTGTTGGCATAGTCCAGGTCAGTGGGCGACAAGCAGACCCCTCCGTACGTCATGTTTCCTACTCCGATGATCCTGAATTCTGGGAGCATGGCTTCTTGAAAGGCTGGGTTCACCCCGCCCGCTTCGGTTCTCATTTCAGACAGCACTCCCTGGATCTTGTGCTTGGGGCACCGGCTCAGAGATTTGGCGGTGGCAGTGGTGGCGAGGCACAGAGAGAAATTGTGCCACGTTAGCACTGTGGACCCTGACTTGAGGCCGGACAGGGAAATGTGACTGCTGCTGCTGTCGTTGAGATATTTGGCCATTCTGTCTAAGAACATCTCGATCCTCCGTCTGTCTCGCATGAAGGAGTGCAGGCTGTTCTTGGTGCTGAGGGTGTAGCTGTGGCAGGGCTGAGACAGTGGACGTCGTAGCTCTATGGTGAAGAGGAGCTGAGTGGAAAGGCCCCCTCTGTCTCTGGCCTTGAGGATGAGCTCCAGTGGGGAGTACTGCATGTCAGAGTCCAACGGGTACCCAGACAGAAGTCTCAGTGTTTGGTCCAGCCTGACCCAGGACTCGGGTCCCAAGGGAGACGCATCTGCTGGTACCATGTCCAAGGTAAGGTTGTCTGTGCCCCCGTCTTCTGGATCTGAGAAAGTGTCTGACGGGATGCTGTACTTAAACAGGAACCCCACTGTGGCAACCAGAGCCTCGATAGGATGAAGAACAGAGGGGGAGAGGTTTGGAGCACCTGTGGAATGATCCAGAAGATTTGTATATTTGGGAAATATTATTCACAGCCAAAATATTACAATAAATCAAACTGAAGATAGAATAAAAATCTGATTCTCAATGTTTTTATGCCAGGAAATAGCTAGCTTTAGGTGTGTATTTTTAAGTGATAAGTTGGTAATATGCAATACTAGCCAGGAATACATTGTAAATGTAATAATATTGCACAAACATAAAATTGACATGCTTGGTAAACAAATTGTGACATTAAGGTTCTTATCAGGAATTTACCTGTGTATCTTGGTGTTGGATAGGGCGATTGAAACACAGCTGAACTGAAACTTCCTGCCAACTTTCCCCCGACTGTTGCACCTGAGATGGGAAGAAATGGACTGGAAGTGGACATTAGAGTAGGCCGGATGGTCAGAAAGTAAAATGAACTGCTGAAGGTAGGAGGACTAACATGTTCTACCTGGTAAAGTAAAGTGCTGAATACATTCAGATGTGACATGTCCGGAGCAGCAGAATTAACAGAGTGTGGTGAGAATAACAATATTGGAAAGTAACTTGTATAGAGGGTTGTGGGTTGAGCAGAGACTGGTAATTCAGGGGAGAACATAGCAGTGTTCACCATAGTGCTCGGCCATACAAGTGTGTCTTTGTGACTTAAGCTAGATATTTGCTGCTCCTGGCCGGCACTGGAAGATCGCAATGAAGATGAATTGTTCTCTGATTCTGAGGATGTCAGAAAGGGAAAGGACAACATACTAGTGAATATTATTATTGTTGGACTTTCAGGCACTGAAGTGACTGATGTTAGAGTAGGATAAATTGTTAGGAGTTTGTCAGGAGAAACCAGAGAGGAATGCTCTGCCAATGGAAAATAATAACTTTGAGAATCCTCTGTATCTGATGATGATGACAGGGGGATGAGAAATCCGTGAGTGTTCACCAATTGTCCATGGGTGGATAGGAAATCCAGTTTTGTTGTATAAACCAAAGTTTCGGTTTGAGAGCCAAGTGAGTCAGAGGGATAAATCGATGCTGAGTAGCCTGTTTCTATGAGACTAAACCAATCTATTGGCATAGTGGTTGTAGTGCTAGGGGTCAGCTGCAGATGCTGTGATGGAGATATGGATGGTTCTAGATTCTGTTCCTGTGGTGAAGGCAATACAGTGTTAAAATCTCCGTGTAAAGTTTCCCCCAGTTCCTCAGAAGTCAGAGTTCTAGGAACGGGTGTCGGCACAGTGGCTGGTTGGTGTATATCATCTAAACCAGTAGTAAAGGAGTCTTGCATTAGTCTCAAGGTGGTGCTCAATGTAATTTCACTGTCAGAAATCCCTGTCTGGTTCTGGGAAAGACCAGGTTTTTCCAGAAATACTAATAAGGTCTCATACAAAGACATCAGCAGCGATGGCAGGGCTACTTCATCAAGCACTGAATGACTAAACTTAACTGAATCTTCCTGAAGTGAAGGTAATGTACCTGGGGGAGGTGACGTTGGAGTGAAATGTGACATTAAGGTGCCAATGGGGTTTGTATCAGTCTCTGGTGCCGATTTGCTAATACAAGGCCTGCCCTTTGTCTGCACAGTTAGGGAATCTGAGAGTTCTGAGAAAATTAGGTCACTGTAAGTTTTAGTGGATAGACTTAAGTATGGATGGAGGGCGGATGATTGTACATAGATTTTCCATGAGGGGAGCGCAGAGATTGTTTCAGAGTCTTGCAGCAGATTGGCGTGTAGAGTGTTTTCGGTCATTTCATCTGCGTTGAGCTCTGCTGAACTCCTTGGCGTCTGCCTCACGCTTGGAGTGATGGTTTCCAGTGTGTCTGTCAGTAGAGCTGTCGCACTACTGTGTCCAGACAACCTAGACCTGCTCAGAGAGCCTTCTAATTCTGTGATGGGAGGCAGCGAGCATGGAGACCGTGAAAGTGGGATTCGCTCACTGTGTGCAATGACTGAAGCCAGCCCTTCTTCCTGCAGGCAGACATGACTGGCAGGGTCCATACCTGCATGACATAACAAAAAGAAGAAACCGCAGAACATGATTTGAGACACAACAGCATTTATTAAGGCAGTGCTTCAATTTTTTTTGTATGTGTTCATAACACACCAATTGTCTTGTTTTCTGCTGATCAGTTACTTCCTGGTATGTCAAAACAAATGAATGCTTAACCTTAATTATGCACATTTGGGAATTATTCACAGTTTTAGTGAAGCCCTCTAGTTAAGCATTCATGAAATGGTCATTCATTCTGTCTGTGAAAACATCTGTTTTCCCTTCTTGTGATGTCTGGCTCGTGTGTCTGGCTGGATGCATTACATTACCATAGAACTAAAGAATATTGTTTCACTTGTAAGGAATGTGAATTAGGTTCTCATATCATATTGTACCATAAACCGTAAGTCTGGAAAAAAGCTCACTTACCCATTGCTTCCTGCTTGGACACGACTGATTTCACAGAGAGTGTGGTCATGCTCTTTAAAGGTAACACACTGTCAGGAGCCACTGTGGGTACAGCATGCCAAGTAAGTGCAGGAGATGAAGAAATGCTGAGAGAGTCAGTGAAATGAAGCTGAGTCGCAGGCATGCTGGGAACAGAACGTGAAATCGTCCACACTGTCGATAAAATACTGTCTAGCACAGACACGCTTATTTCATATGCTCCTGCAGGCTGACTTTGCAGCAGTTCCCTGGTTCCTGCGGCGAATGGTGTTAGGACTGTGGGTGCCATTGCAGACATAATGGGATCAGTCTCTGCTGCCATGTCTTTGGATTGGAGTGATATTTGAAAAGTGCTGGCCCTGCCCATTAGGGAGTGGTCTACGCTGCTCCAGTTGACCGCTGCTGGGCTTTGCAACTCTGACAGGCCCCTCTGCGTCCCACTTGAAAACAAATCCGGTGGTCCATGTGTGATTTTGAACGTTTTAGAATAGGACAATATAGTCTGATACACACTTGTCACATGCTGTGTGTCACTGACCCCCAAACTTAGATCCTGAGTGTCCAGAAAGGTTGAAGAAAGCAAAGCCGAATAAATACTCCGGGTATAATGAATCGAGGTCTTCACTTGGGGGAACTGAGAGAGTGAGGGGGATTTTTGGTTCTGGTCTAAGAGTACAACCGTGGCTGAGGTCACGAGCACAGCCCTCGATAAGACTACTGCTGACACCTCTAGTGGTTCTGTTGAAGAATCAGCAATTAAGCCAGTTGAAGAAAAGAGCATCTGAAAGCTTCCTGAAAACTCCCTAATTGGGATAACTGTGAACTGTGATTCCTCAGTGGACTGGTCTTCAGATGACTTTGGAATGGATTCAGTGGTGGCTAAAATCCCATCCCAGTCACTCCCTTTGTCACGCAAGCTTTCAGTGACTTGCACAGGTAAGGACGCCAGCCTGGACGGTGGGATTATTCCTGCGTAGTACAAACTGGGCAACTGTGTTGCAAATGTGGAGATGTAGGTCGGCGTTGCAAGTGTCATCATTGGGGTAGGAGTTTGAATGATTTGCCGACGTGCCCTATTCCTGCTCTTTGTAGATTCTACTCCCCTGCTGAAGACCCTCCAGCCAGTCAAGGGGACCCCCAGCATCTGGGAAAGGTGGCCTGATTGACTGCTGTACTGCAGAATGTGAACCAGTTCAGGTAACATATCAAAAGCCCCACAATCCACTGGCCAGGTCAGCTCGGCTCTGTCAGTGGCTTTCCCAGTGCCAGTGTGCTCCAACAGTAGGGTGCTTTTATCTAGCTGGAGTTGGGATGCATTTCGGAGGGAGAGCAGCTTGACGGAGAAGGGATCAAGATGGAGGTACTTCGCCATAGTGGAGACCAGGCGTAAACGCTCAGCAATGCCCAGGGAGAAGATGTCAACCTGCAAGATTATGGTGGCATATGTGGCTCTTTCATCAGCAGGGCATCTCGGACTGTTGATGCTGTTTAGGGAAGAACATTAATACATCAACCCCAGCACAAGATCTCACTCAAGAAAAATAAATCCTAACTGAGATCAAATTCATGAATTACTGTCTATGGTAATGTCCTAAAAAAGCACAAGCAAACAAATTCAATATTATAAAAAAATAAAAAATTACTTTCTTACGTATTTGTCTTTGGCCACTCATGCCCTTTCATTGTGTTAGTGTTGAGACTGGCAGGCCCATTGCCTACATATAGATGGAAATGTGTCATTGAAAGTGCTTGCTGGTGGCAGAAACCCACTGCCGTCACTCCAATGGTGTATTCTGCACTCTCCTCACTGACTGCCAGGCCCTGTAGGCTGTGAGTTTGATGATTGTAGTCTAGCCAGTGTGGTAAAATATTGCTGGTTCCTGCTAAGAAGACCTGTGAATGAAATGAGATTGAATCATTGATTTATTACACAGATCACTAAAACACAGAGATATATTTCTAGCTAGAGAGAAAAAGATTTTAGCCATTTGTGAAATCACACACCAATAGCTTTTTTTTAATCTAGGTGAAGGGAATTTTTAGCATAAACTATAGTGAGCAACTCTTTTTATGAAATCACTATGGTTTAATATCTATAATTGCATATAGCACTCTTATAAGCTGTATAAAAGGAAGGACAAAACTGGAAAACATGCAAATTCTCAGTGGCCTGGACACTCTCTCACACACACACACACACACACACACTCTCCACTCCACAGCCAATGCAAATGAACTCAGTTAATGGATAAGAAAAGGAAAAGGCTGATAACTTGTATGTACAATGCAAACAAAACAAAGAAAAAAAACATAGCCACTTACCTTATAGTGCTTCACGGGTCCTTGGAAAGCTAGCGGAGGGATGGGGATGTAGAACATGGTCCCGGCGCTGACCCGTTTGTCAGGAATGCCCTGGAACACTGTGACCATTTGGCAGCTGTGAGGCCTTGCTGTATTACCCTCACAGGAGAGGACAGTGAATAATGCAAGGCCCAGCAGTGCTAACAGGAGGACTGAGGGTAAAGGAGCCATTGGATTGCTCTAAGATGCTGTAGAGCACCCATTAAAAACAGCCCTCTTCCAGGGAGGAATGTCTTAGCCTGGCATGCAAAATTACAGAAATTAAAAAACTCTTCCAGCCCCCTGAAAACTGGCTTCATGCTTCTCTGACATGCACAATTAAGTCAATAATTGCCACCACGCTCTCGATCCAAAGAAGCGCATCGTTTCCAGATTTTTTTCAGGTCATTAAATTAAATAAATAAATAAATGAATACATATATTTTTGTAATTGCATGGTTTATTTAGCCAGTATTGAAATGAACCCCCTATCACTACAGCAGGAAGGTCAGCAGCTAGAACATTTTCACCTGTTACTATACAGAGCAAACACCCAACGCAAATGTTCGAAATAAAAGACGAGATAAAATGTGGGTAGCAAAAATAAAATAAATAAACATGCTCCTTTCAATATGTCCCTGCCTTTGTTCTTTATAGACAGGTCTGTTGTGTCCCTGGTCACCTGGCTTTCTGTGTTGCTAGGAGACAGAAAACACTATTGGGGCCTTTCAAAGGCTGCTGGAACAAACCACCCCCACATCCTACAGCAGGGCCATATGCACAGTGCTGCCTGGCTGCTGCAGCAGGGTCTGTCAGTTGTGCTTTCCTGGGATTCTTCATTCTCTGATCTAAAAAGTGCTACAATAATTGTATTTTATTTATTTATTCATTTATTTTTAGCCATATTAAGCAATAAAATAAAAGAACAAACAAACTAAAAATAAATTACCGTATGTATAGCATACGAACTGCACCTATAGAATGTGTATATAGATAGACACATAGATAGGCTACTAATTTTGAGAAGCTGCAAATTCTGTTTAGACTGTCTAAAGGCTTCTGGATGTGTAAGGAGTAAGTATCCCTGCTGCACAAAAGTAAAGCTATCAGTAAAACAAATTACTGTATAATAGACACAACAGTCTGTGCTAAAGACAAAGTAATATAATATTACCACCTGCAGTACTGTTGAACTAAGTGACCCTTTATAAGGGATTGTGTATGCTTTTAATGATTCTCGATTATATAAGTACTATGTAATTCACTATTTTTACATTCGACATCATTGTCTTTTACTCAATTTTGAACTGCTTGGCACTGCTTTAGGAACATCTGAGAGCAAGTCAGAAAGATTTGCGTGAAGGAGGGAAGACAACCTGGAATGGGTAAGTTTGTGGCGTCTTACCGCTGCACAAAGCAGTCTAACCTGTCTAATCACCTTTCCAGCTGTGGTGACATGCATACCAGGCCGCGTCACTTCAACACGCCCTACATTTCCCTTACAGTGTTTTTTTTCCCCTCTCTGTTCTGGTAGCATATTATTTTCACAGTACTATCACAGCAGGCCCCAATTTCTACATTTTAATGAAATGATCTGATCAGTTCGGTAAATTTGCCTAATTTGAAAGGATAGCTGTGAGAGAAACTTACAGCTTGGTTAGGGATTTTACTGAGATCCTTGCCTATGAATCCTACACGTTATGAAGTTGACTAATTCAAATAAAACATGATAAAAATGTTCCTTGGCAGTATATCTAAAAATAAAATAATAACAATAAAAAAGTGTCTGTGGCAGTTTTCCAAACTACAAATATCTGTATATTAGTGTGATTCTAGTACTGTACAATGTGATATTTTTAAGTGAGAGTCGCATGTTCTTCTTTTGGCCACTAGATGGAGCTGTATACATTTTTTTCTGTTTTTTTTCCTTACTTCAATGATTACTAAATCACAATGGCTAACACACATTATTTCTAACATTTATATAAAGTGAGTCGCACAACAGATCTGACCTTTTGCTGAAAGTTTGAAAGCCATGTTGCTTTAAAGAAAAGAAGAAATGTTTAAGACTTAAATGGGCCGCCAGTTTTCACAGAGCGATTTCATCACTGTTAAGGTGAAAAACGTCATTGTACTAGAATCCAAGTTAGTGTTGTGTTATGTGTGATATCTTGATAGGTTACAGTGGCATACTGAGAGGGGAAAAGTCAATGAGTGATTAATAGTACTATTGTGGAATAGTCTGTAAATGAGAGATTGCATTTAAAAAGCAAGGCTGTTTCCTTTGCCCTTAAGCAATTTAAGAGCCTGTTGATAAGGCCTTGCTAATGTACTGCCTGTGACATCAGCAATCAGGAAGTGATTCAGCTGCTGGTGTTTTGACACTGATCCCAGAGCCCATAACTCATATTAACAATTGGTCTTGTGAGGGGTACTCCAACAGTAACTGAAACCTGAGCGATACTCAGTAGCACAGCTAAATCATAAACCATTTACTCACACACAAAGAACAATTCAATCCAAAATGCACTATTTCTTTATTTTTATTTCTTATAATGGATTTTTTTAAACACAAACTGTTTTCTATGTTTTTCTGTAATATCCACAATCATATTTAACACACTGTTCTGAATTTAAATAGATGATGTGTGGATTCTAAGGGCCTAGCAAAGCGTTGAAGTAGAAGAAGCCAGCTGTAAAAAGCAACCATACTCAGTTTTCTTCTCTGTGTTTTTCCTCTACATTTTACCCTAAAAATGTTAGACCTCCAGTAAGATGCTATGAAATGCATACAGTTAATATATCATGTGAAACATAGAGTAGATAACTTCTTCTCGACACAGAATTGTGTTCCTCTGCATGGCGGGAATACCCCGGTGCTTTAACAACCAGCTGTTTTGATTTATGGGACTTTAAGTGTGTTTCCCACTGTATAGCATGTTGAAACAGTTGCCAATAAATAAAGGTGTTCAAACTAGATAGGCATGCCAACCTGACTGCTAAAAGGAAGTGATCAAACTGTGGAAATACAGTAAAATCTCTTGGTGGAACAGATTAGCTTCTCACACCAGACCAAGGGCATTCAATGTGCCTTTGTCTCCTTTGCATTGCACATATAGAGCACAGACTTGGATTAACCTTTCATGCACCATCCCATATATCAAAAGCTAATGTATAATTTGGTATTATTTTTTATGAAAACCTGTGAAAACACAATCTTTCTCCTTGTAACTGTGTATGGATAAAAGCAATCAAATCTTCCTATTGTGAAAACAGCATGTTAACATTTGTCTTCCAATCTTTATCGAAATATATTATTTATTGATTGATCAGGAATATTGTCAAACATAACAGTGCCAGTAATATTGTATTGCAGAGTCATCATATATCAAAATGGATTACACTGAAATTCATAAAATAGGACTTACTTGTATTGCTTTCATTTCTTTGAAGTTAGCATTTCATTCTTAAGATGACAGATATGCAAAATGTGGTTCACAACATGCTTACACAAGAATGGTATCAGAATTCACCCCGGATCAGGGCATCTGCCAAGAAATGAATAAATAATAATAAAATTGCATTTACTTTTGCGCTTTTGAGTGCTGTTGTTTTTATATATAGTTCCACCACTACTCCTTCTGCACTGTGGATACATCAACTAATATTTCTGGTTTATTGCAGAGCCCAGACTGATAGAATGTCCGAACTGAGGAAGGAATACAAAAGGACAATTACATTGTTCTTCTGTCAACTCAAAAGAGGATTCAAGTGCCTCTCATTCTCTGTGTCAGCAACCTCCTGACCCACAGAGTAAGTAATCATTGAACTATCTAACAGGTATATCCAGCTGAACTCCCCAGTACTATTCATAATATTGTTTCCTTTCTTAACAACAAGTGAACTAAAGGTCAACCATACACCATTCTCCCCAACTGATACAAAATAGTAGTTACAGTGTTTATTCTAACATACATCACATCACATATAATGCACTATATAGTGATACACTGGGAACATTTATTCTTGATTATTATTTTCTTTATACATTATGTGATTTCATTTTTTTAAAGACTAGACAATATATACAAAAGACAAGAATGATGAGAAACTTTTTAAATCAATGCAGAACACCACTACTGAATACATTCCTCTCCACTCCTCTTAATGGTGCTCACTTTCTTCTCTTTTAGTAAGATACACAAGTTGTAAAATAACTACAATGATTACCACTGATAACTATAGTATATTATAGTAAATACCATGTTTTTTATTTTGTATTTTACTATCTCAGGGTACCATAGTCTATTATCATGATTTACCATGATCTTTACCATTTTACCACCTGAAAAGTTTACCCTTTGTGATATGTATATATATATAATACAGTATTGGTTGGGGGACCATACTTTGAGGTATACGTACTGCTTTAGTGTGATTATTATTTCTAGGCTATAGGCCCAGACCTTGATTTTGCATTTTAATAAATTCAGTATGTGAAAAAGTGAATGTTGTTGCTGTTTTTTCACATCATCCATCAAATGTGTTGTATTTATTTATAATATTTTATTAATATTGGTTTAATAATTCTAAGGCTGTCAAGTGTCCCCTGCCCCCTTAATTCAACAAAGGAAAATTTTCTTTGTTTTGCCCTCTTGATTCCTGGGAATTAACTGCAAGTGAACTGCAACTACAAATATTTGTTGGCAGTATACTTAATAAATCTTAATGATGAATATGAGGGAAATCACAACAGTTCTAATATTATAGCAAACCTGTTAAACATGAAGGTGATTTATGGCCAACCTATGTCTGGAAATAATAAGGAAGCTGAAAGGCTTTGGAAAAATATCAATTTCCAGATAAGTAAAACTGAAATCGTTAATCTCACACATGGTCTTGACACAGAGGTGTTTGAAAGAGCTGTCATTCAAGTTCCCCACATGGCTGTAATAAGGAACAATTGAATAGTATGGAATATCACCAAATATTACCACAAATACCATTTAAATCTTGATTTTTTAAATTTACAACATTTCATGATAATGCTATATTCTAGCAATGTGCATTTACTAGTTCAGGGTAAATAGATTCAGGACATACCTTAGGTGTTGTTCAAAATGTTTTTGTGTTTTATATTTTGTCAAGCCTGGAAGACAAATATATATCTAACTGAAATGTGTTACTGTTCAGCGGTTCACCCACTAATAACTGATATTTCAACAATACCAGCTTTTTAAATTCACACCTACGTTCCTATTTGCTTCAACCTGGATTTGTTGACATGAGTAGGTGGCTTTGAATTTTTGGTTCCAGGGAGATAACTGAAGAAATGTTGCAGACATTTAGATGTTATGATAGAGGCAAGTGTGTGTGTGTGTGTGTGTGTGTGTGTGTGTGTGTGTGTGTGTGTGTTATCCATTGAAATCTGCTAAAGTAACTGAAATACACTACGCATAAAACCACAAGAAGGGTTGCAAATGAGAGGAAGGGGGTATTTCAGCAGCTAAATGTCACATACAGCCCAGTCACCTTACATTCCCCAGCTGTTTGTTATCACTTCCTTCATTGTGCTTGATAGGCTCTTTACAGCCAGTCTCCTCCCAGCAGCGAATGTGAAAGAGAGATCAAATTGAGTTTGACTGTTTTCTGTCACAGGAAGACGTAGGGGGCATGGTCTGAACTGATAGACACTTTAAAGCAACTTCTCCAAGTCCCCGCAAACAACCAACCAACAAACAAACAAGCAGAAGCCCATCGGAGTATTCAAAAATGGTTTGTCGTCGAGGCGCAACATCTGTTTTGCAGCTGGCGGAGTGATAAGCGATACTTGCAAGCTACTTTTGTAACGTTTCTGTGGGGTCAACTCGCTGGTGGGTCAGTTGAATTACGAGCTGTGTCCAGAGATTCAACAGGGGGATTGATGTGGACAAGATGAACAAACATGTCTGAGCACAGGTCCAGTTTTCTTCACATCGGAGACATTGTCTCCCTGTATGCGGAAGGCGCTGTGAATGGCTTTATTAGCACTTTGGGGTACGTATTTGCAATGCTTCTTTAGACAACCGCTTCCAAGCACTTCAGTTCAATAATAACAGTAATAATGATCATAAAACAGCTCAGATCTTCTTTTCATTTCAAAAGTAAGTTGTCATTCCACTGAAGGACAGTTGCGAGTTTCACTTTGCTGCAAGGCACATGAAACCCATATTGGGGCTGAAAGTAGGAAGTAAGTTAATCTGTCGAAAAGGCCTGGAGTAAGTGTCATGCATGAAACAATTCGGGCTATCTTGTACACTGGTTATCTTTCTCTCCCCCCCGTCCTTTTTGTTTTAAGTAGATCGCATCATTTTACTGTAATGCAAAGCTTGCTTTTAATGTAACTGTTCTCCATGCCAGCGTTGTTAATTTGTTTTGCATAAACCAAGCAGGGGAGCCGCGGACCTACAGGTTTTCAGGGTTTCTATAGACGCCATACACTGGGTAGTTTCCGATGCATGGTTTTGATATAATAGGAATGAAATGTGGCAGGTTTAGCAGGTTGTTTGTCCGCATAGCAGTTCTTCAAAACAATCCTACATGTAGCTAACAATGCTATTCTAATATCTATGTCTGCTATCATCTATAATATCGTTTTAAGTTATATTAAAAACCTAACATCCCACTTTCTATTCACATTTAATACAATAAAGTGCAATATCCAGCATCACTCAGGAAGTTTAGTTACACACCCAGTGCTTCCCCCTGCAATTTTGCAAACTGACTATTAACAATTACAGAACAAGAGCAGTTATCAACAGTCTAGCCATCTAACCAAGTTTTTCAAAATGCTAGTTGTTTTACTAGCATGAATGAAATGGGTAAAAGTGAAATTCAGTTTAAAGCTCAAACAGTGAAAATCTGAATATATAGGTCAATTCAAACCTTTGATTGACATGTATTATTACATATTTTAAATAGCTTGCATTGTCAGGGTGTGATTATGGTAGGTGATTGGACTTGGCAGCTTCTGTGGTTTTGGGGAAAAGATGTAGTTGGTTCTCTCAACTTCACCTGTTTGAACAGCACATTTAATTAATGTTCTTCTTTCCTGCTGAAACCCATGATTCTGGAGGATTATACAGGATCTCTCCAATTATTTTTTTTACTGGTCTCTTTGATTGTTCCTATTTGTCAGCTATTTTGGAGATATTAGCCGAACACCAGTGGGAGGAAGTTATACAAATGCTTTCATTCATTGTTGTGTGTGTGTGTTATTTAAGATTTTTTCTGTTTACCTGTTACTTAAACAATCCATTGGGAATCTGTCATTCCGTTAGTTGTGTTTGTGTATTTTCCTCGGTGATAAGACTCCCACAACCTCCCTCCTTCCCAGGAACTGGCTTAGATACACCAGGACTGCCCATTAAATCAGTACCAGCCCCACCTAATGCTCTTCAAGTTGTGCTGCTTCATATTTGTGCTGTTTGAACAGGCCTAGCCTCCTTCCGAAAGTGAGGCCCATGGCAATTATGAATAAGATAAACCTCCTTTGCTTGCTCTGAAGCATGGTTTATATATATATACCATGTAACATGGCAATGGTGAATATATATTTCCTAAGCGAGCTTGACTGATGTGTGTCATTGTTTGTGATATTAGGGTTGCGGATTCCAAAGCAAGCTAATATTTGTGTTTTTTTACGCACCAGTCAGCTGCAAATCAGCTGTGTAACTGATGCCTATGCTACTGCAATGTATGCCAAGTTTCTTGACGTGAATTGACGTACAGCAAATTACAAACATTACACTTTACCATACGCTTTTTTAAATCTGCAAATAAACTGTCCCCAGGGCTGTCCACAAGCCTATTTCAAAACAATTGGGTTTTTAGTTAGGCGAATGTATATGTTAACGCTAAAGAATATAATGTCTCAAAAGCAAGAACCATCAATTGTTATATAATTTCCCACTGTCTACCCTAAGATCCGCCTAAACACCCTAGACAAATTAAAACCAAGTTGTATTGTTCATTAGTGTTCTAGCTTGGGTTCTCTACTGTCTGAATCAAATGTGAGAAAAGTGAACCCAACTTCTGTGATGGCATGACTGCACTGGCTTCCCATGTGTTATTCAGTCAATTTTGCTTTTAAATTCTCTTGGAAGGCAAGGCCTTAATCTAATTTCTTGGAATTTAGTTTCTTAATTTAGATGACCTTCGGAATTTTGTCTGCTTGCTATTTCAGGTGATCAAGCATTTTTATGTCCTATTGTGTTGGTTTTTACTGTGCAGTGACATATTTATGGTGAAAACCTCTCTCTCTTTGCGTGTATGTAAAATGTTGTTCATTCTTGCATTTGAAGGACACTACAGCGCTTTTAGTGTTCTATGTGTGGTGTTCTCTTATTGTACTTATTGGTGTTAAGGTCACCATTATTGTTAAAAAATGCAAAACACTAGTGCCTAAACTAAAGATGTAAATAACATTTGTCTGTAATTTATTAACTTTGGGTGTCAGGCTGAATTGTCGGCCGCCTTATCTGATTGCTCGTCTGGTTTGAAACTCGAGGCTTTGTGCACTTTATCATGGGCAAGACCTTGTTTCAACTCCAATTATAACGAGGAGTTCTATTTATGAGGAGGTGGAATTCAGTATTTCCGGAAAGACTGCTTATCATGAATGAGTTGAAGTATGTGTGGGATTTTGAAGACTAACATAAGGATTGGCTAATTGCAAGAAAGTAGTATTGGCGTCCATCACCAAAATCTCTGCTGCACATTAGTGATAAGGGATCTTTTCAACATGAGACTTTTGTACAAGGCTGAAAGTTAACTTGCCTGCCCAGTATGTTGAGTCTTAATTGTAAGATGCCTTACCAGCCTAGTAGAAATTGTCCTAAGGTAGTTTGTCCTTCAACAGTTACTTTTGCTGGAGACTTTCTCAGCCACATTTTGGAAACGGAAAAACAGAATTAAAATAACTTTTTGATATGATGTTCCTCTTTTCTAGGACAAAACATTTCAGTGGTGAATCATGTGGTGTTCTGAAATTTCATTATTGAGGAAATGGTTTGCCCTGATTTATTGATTTAGCTTTTTATATATATACAGATAGGTCCATACATATTTGGACAGTGTCACAACTGTCATAATTTTGGCTGTGTACGCTACCACAATGGATTTGAAAGGAAACAATCAGTATGTCCTTTAAATGTGCACTTTCATCCTTCATTTGAGGGTAGTTACATCCAAATTGGGTAAACGGTGTAGGAATTACACCCATTTTTATATGTGGTCCCCCCAATTTTAGGGGCTCAAACATATTTGGACAAACTAAAATAATCATGAATTAAATTGTGAGTTTCAATACTTGGTTGCAAATCCCTTGTAGTCAATGACTGCCTGAAGTCTGGAACCCATAGACATCACCAGATGCTGGGTTTCTTCCCTGGTGATGCTCTGCCAGGCCTGTAGTGCAGCTGTCTTTAGTTCCTGCTTGTTCTTTTTCAAATTGTGGTGGTGTACAGAGCCAAAATGATGACAATTGTGTCACTCTCCAAATTTTGATGGACCTAACTGCGTGTGTGTGTTTATGTGATATATACAAATTCCATTACAGCTACAATGTTGAGATATATTTTGTATTGTCTTCTATTTCCTAAAAAATGCTTGGTACTGCTAGGAAGATTGAATATATCTAGACACCAGTGAGTACGACCCTTAAGGGTTTTTATTCTAAACATATAGAAAGGTGCCTTTGTGAATTTCAAAGCAAGAAATATTAGCAGAGAGAGCCCTGGTCTACCACACAACTCAAAACACAATTCACCGGAGACTTATCTCTTTTAGTTTTCCCTAATCTCTAAAGCCCACTTCTATTCAGATCCATCCAATTGACAGTTGGTTTACAAGCCACAAAATGCACTTCATCAATAGATAGATTTTCAGTTTAGCACATCTGTACACAGCCTCCTCAGACTTTTTTGTGCGATTAGGTGTATACCTGAAATCGCATGTACACAAGAGACAACGGTGTGTTACAGCGGCTTGTTTTCTTTTTATATGTGTCTGCCTTAGTATCCAAGATTTTGATTGTCTGCTTTCAATACAAAGTCAATGATTGGAGGAACTTGAAATATCATTTTTCAGTTTCATTACCTCACATTATTATGACAATTTTTTATCTCATTTTAAGTGTCCAATCCTGATTTCTGTGAAAGTCTGTGAAATGTAACACCTACAGTCCATATCACTTGGCACTGATCTTAGTCAAAGAACAATGTTTAACTATGCAGGCTGTTTGTTTAACTCTGCTGTACAATGCATTAACATGGTATAAATGAAAAACCCAGTCAGGCAGGACAGTTATGGAAATGCACCAAGCCTGACCTTTTATTAATTTACTTCAGGCACTACATTATAGCACTGCCCCTTCCTTATTTAATTATTAAGGCATTTCCTATAATGAACATTGGGCATGTTCAGGGTCATTCTTCCATTATTGTGTTTGTGTGTGTCTGTGTTTGTATTCATGCATTAAGCAACTGCTGAAAGACTTGAATGGCAGAAATGAATGCAGAAGTGAAGTAGGGAAGTATGTCTGAAATGTCTGACCAGCTGGAGATCCTGATAGACTTTCTAACTTTGCTTTCAGAGACTGACTGACAGAAGCAGAAGAAACTAAATATCCCCCTAAGCATACATTAGGAATACGATTTCAAAATCTTTATATATACTACGAAAATAAATGTTATGACTAGGAAGAACAAATTACTTTGGTTCTCTGAAGCATTAGGAGAAGGTCCTAATGTGGGTCTCAGAAAAGGCTAAAATCGGACATATGGTTACAGAATCAAGGTTAATTGTGTTGATATTTTCAGTGTCTAGTTTCACAACTCTCTTCCACGCCAGGCATCCCAGTAACCGTGAGAAATCTCTGAATCCTTTTACAATAAATTTCCCCAGCTGCTTACTGTGGGGAAGATGATTCTTTCTTTTTCATCTCTGGAAGAGGTGCAGTTTTATATTCCTTTCTATCCACCACTGCTTCCTGGAACATGCATTTCCCTTGACCTTTTTGACCGGTGTGTGCAGTCTTTTTCAAATGGCTTTCAAACAGTGTTCTTGTGCTGTGCTCTTTTGTGTGGTGTTGCGTCATGTGCCACTTATTGGTGCAAATGCGCAGGAAGTGCTGAAAAAAAAGAAAAAGGGGAAATAGTGTAGGAAACTTTGATAAGCACTGCACAGAGGAACTGGCCACTTTAGGAGAAGCCTAATTTAGGAGATATGGTTCTTGAATTTATCTCAGTCGTTTGGGAGGAGATGCTTTACACAATTTATGCCCCAATCTTTATTTTGCTTCCCTCTGATTGTTGTTATCTGATATATTGGGCGAGTACTGTGATAAAATAGGAGTGGGTATCTGTGTTTTATTCTTCTTTTATATTGTTATTTACAGATACCCAGCTTCATTATATTTGTGTGTGTGTGTGTGTGTATGTGTATATAATATATATATATATATATATATATATATATATATATATATATATATATATATAGTTGATGTATTTGACACAAAGTCCATTCTTCTCTATACAATCCCTTTGTAATGTAATTGCTTGGTTATAATACATTTCTTAACCCCCATTTGTGTACTTTAAGCTCAAGTGTTATATTCATGTAAGAGGCAGGCAGATTCTACAGACTTGATCATGGTGCATGTGACTAAGGCAGTCTACACACCAGTGGCGGCTCCAAGATTTGAATTTTGACCGGGCAGGACAAAATCATTGATAGGCAACAAAAAACAAAACAAAACCCTGGACCACTGACACGCAATAACGGAAACCTATATATTTTTATAAAATGCACCTAGGGATGCAAAATCTCTATCTCTTATCTCTATCAGAATTTTGCTATACTGATAATTGACCTGCTTTTTTGCGTGTAACAAATTAAGGCAATAGGCAGCATTGAATACACATGGTTTTAAAACACTATGCCATTGATAAACAATAAAATGAAAACTGAATTAAAACAGTTTTAATGTTTACTTCAAACAAATGATTTATTATGCCTCAGGTTAAACATTTTTTTAATTCACTCAATTCTCTTAATGGTTTATGCAATATATGGGCATTAAGTAATAGCAATTACTTATAAATCATAATGCCATGTAGAAAATGAACTAATTAACTTTTCAATTTTGAAAACCTCACTTAAATGGGAAGTGTTGACCATTTTCAGCAGATCGTGAAAATGTGGATATTTTAGTAGTAGCCTATCAATTAAGAGAACATATCCGTTCCAAACCCAAACTTTAATATGCTCCCGATTCATTTATATTCTTTTTGAATTTATTGATTCTGAAATTAACTGGTGGAGCACAGTTCCTCGATAAGACTCGAGGGTGTTTGTAACCACTATACTTGCTGACAGCTACGGCGTGAGTCTTGCTAGTTTCGTGCTTGTTGCAAGCCGTTTGTGTGTTTCCAGTCTGTGAAACCATCATGGGTGAAAACATCCTTTCCCAAATTCTTCCCAAAATGCCGGCTCAAAATGCATGGCATCTTTTGATATGCTATATTCAACCCATTTGAATTCTTTAAACCAATGGGATGAAAAGCAGTGGGCCTTACCGGTTCCATGCATTGTAGTTGGCTCATCTACAGATGATAGGTCAGAGGCTGGGCCTGGGCCTGGGGCTGGAGCTGAAAAGCCGGCATCGCTGGGTCCCTCTGGTGGGCGGGGGTAATCGCCCCGTTTGTCCTGTTATTTTCACCCTTTTGTTTCACCGATGATTGTGTTTAATTCATCATGGACAAGGTATGCTGCGGTGGTGGGGGCAGTATGGGTGGTACTACCTGCACTGTCTGCTGCGGCTGTTCCCTCAGGTTGAGGTTGGGAGTGGACTGGCAATGGTTGCTCAGTGCGTGCTCTTTTTACAAATTGAAATAGGCTCGTCTGTTTTGACATCTTCACGACAGTCAGGTTAATATTGTCACAATGGTGCGATTCATGAGGGAAAATGCTTGGTAATTCGATGCTAACTAGGCTATAATTAAGAAAAGAGCGTTTTCCTAACGTATACTGTAGACAAATACAATTTGAATATAGCGAGTCTACTCTATGATTGGTTAATGGATGCAGTGATGTCTTATAGGACATACTTTACGCATATATGTACAGTTTCATAGCAACAGAATTTTGATTGCAGAGCCGTTAAATTATAATCTCTCTAGATGGCTCTGTATTGAATTGGCCGCGATAATTCTAAGATTTTACATGTTTATCTTCTGTTTCATAGCAACTACTGAGGACAGCATGATTGGGATCCAGATCCTTACAAGTTTTTAGGCAGGCCAATGAAAAAATTGGTCAGGCCAAGGCCGTCTAGGCCCAATAGTGCAGCCGCCAATGCTACACACTACAAATGCACTGCCCAGTTTAATAGTAAATTTCTTGGCTGTTTGAGCACCATTTGCCTTCTGGGAAATGTGCTTCCATAAGGGTAAAGGTCACTGGTATTATTATTAACCTTGATATTGTTTTACATAAGTATGGCTTCATCCTCTGCAAAATCACTATTGTTCTCTATTTTAGAAGTTTTCAAATGCTATTTCCTCTCTTATATGATTTATTAGTTCATGCAGATAAACCTGAATTACAGGACAGTGCAACATTTAAAATAGTTAAACCCTCTCCCCAGTATTGTTTGAATAGTAATTGAAGCAGAACTGTGTTTATGCATTTATTTAAAAATATTCACACAATGCAAGTCTGATGACATGTACATTACTGCTCAAATGTTTGTTTGCAAATGTGTTGTATGTTTCAGGGAGTAGGTAAAATACTGAGAGAGAGGTGGGAAAGAAAACATTCAGATTATTATTCAATAGAAAGGATGTGTTTTGTTCTATGTGTGGTGGGCCATTCTTCAAAAATGAATACATAAAAACACCATTTAAATGTGCTATTGAGTAAACTGAATTGAAGTGTCTTTGTTTTTGTTTATGTATTTGTCCCTTTTGTTCTTCTCTCACCTAGGCACAAATGTACCCTTATAATGAGAACTACACCCACATGGTTAATGTTGGATCTATTACAGTCTATTTAAATGCATACAAAATAAGTGTATTATTTTCTTTTTCATTGGCCAATGCACTTACATGTTTACTGTCAAGAGAATAGCAGAGCTATATTGCAGTAGTATATCTTCCTTCTCATGTCATAACTGTTGATTTTCTCTTGGTTTCTGTGGGAATGTAGATGTGAAGCTTACCAAGTTTTTATTTTATTTTGTGGGTAATTCAGCTGTGAAAGATTATGCAATTACGCAAAGCATGATCATGTCTGGTCATGTGTATAATAATATAATTGTTGGTAGTTCTTTATAGTGGCTTTTAACACGTATTGCTAGTATATATTTTTTGTAGAACTTACCCAACAGTATTCTGTAGTTTTCTACCCTGTATACTTAAGGCAGACTGTGTTTGTGATTATGGAGGCAAGCATAAAATATGCATATGATTAGAAACTATATATTATACTTCATTTACTGTTTGTACTACAGTATTTAAAAATCTATCAACTGAATCAGATTATTTACATAATGCATAATAATATCATGTAATGGTACATAAATACCGCATTTAACATGTCTCTGAACAGTAAGCTTATAGCACAGTCCTGAACTTAATATAAGGCCTTCAAAGCAGTCGGGACCACCTAATTAGGTAATTGATGAAACATTCTCATGTTACCATAAGATCAAAGCTAATATTAAATCATCATTGGCCTTCTTACAAATATTACCAGCAGTTATAATTCAAACCCTATGGTCATGGTAACTCACTGAATTGCACTGAAGAAGCAGAAAAAGCAAATGCATTTGATATCTGTGCAAATGCACTGAGAACAATGAGGTTAAAAGCCTGGCATATGCAGCACCAAGTAATGTCTTTTATCCATGAGACTTCAGCTCTGTCTCCTGCACTAAGGCAGTTGCTTCCATCCATGATGTATTTAGATAATTTAGGCATGTTGGTGCAGGTTCACAGGCTGCAGTGGGCAAACCTGCATGAGCAAAGAGTGAAGACAGGGTGAGGGGGAGGGGACGGGGGTGTAATAGACTGATGAATCACACTTTTATCTGATTAGTTTTAAAACAAACAGGGCTTATTTGGAGGCGGATTGAGAGTAAAAGCATTCTCTATAACTCTCCATCTATCCATTTACATTGTGTGTGTGTGTGTGTGTATATATATATATATATATATATATATATATATATATATATATATATATATATATATATATATATATATATATATTTATCTTGAGTGAGCTCTGTTTTAATTGTTTTCCATTCACACATTGTTTCCTTAGTCTGATTCTTCTGTATCTGTTTCAAATGTATACTTTCCTGTTTGAAAAATAAATAGATATTGATTACTTTATTAGCCAAATATGAGATAATGAGACAATACTTTACTTGAATGCTTCCATGATTAAAAACTATCAAACATAAAAATACTTTGTAGTTCTACTTCTAAGGTAATCTAAGTTATCAAATGTTTTCAGCAAAAAGTAATAACCACCAAATGAAGTCAGCACTTTTATGGAGAAATGTCTCACCATAACTGTAATGGCAACAGAATGCTACCTTATTTCTGCACAAATGTAGATGAGAACGTATTGGTGTGTTCACCTGCATTACTTTTGATATTCAGTTTATTATTTGCCAGTTCACTTAATTCCATTTTTTTTAGTTACTGCAGACTTGCCACAGATCACCATGTTAAAACTACATTGTAACAGGGTGGGTTAGGGTATAAGCAATAGCATAATGTTATTGGTTAGTTTTGTACAGGTTATAAACTTGGTTACATGTACCATGTTAATGAAAAATGCGCAGAGAGCATCAAAAATCATTCAGTATGTATGTTAGATCTTGTCACAACTAATTCAAACTTTGTTTTATTTAACCATTCCTGTAGTTTAACACAATTGATGTGACCATTTGGTAACAATTCTATATATTTCTATATTATAATTTTATAGGCCGTGTCTTCACAAGATTTAAGGCTGTGAACAAATGTTTCTGTTTGGCATTTTTTCAGTAGCTCTCTGGTATTGAGTGGTTTTCTCAATATTTGCTCTTTCTTCTTTCCCTTTGTCATTATGGTGACTTTCTTTCTCTACAGCTCTCTCTCCGTTTGTGCTGAGCAAGTGGTTGCCTAATCGGCTCCAACTCCTCTGGCTGCATAAAACCACCTGTTGGTTTCTCAATGATCTCCATGTCAATGTTAGAGGCCAACACTAGGACTGAATAGAAGTTGTGTGTGGTTAAATATTGCTGTGTTTGTGAATTTTACTCATGTCTTTAGTTTCTGCTCAATGGTGCAACACAGCAATTAAGCAAGACTTAATGACCCCTATATTGTCTTTTTGAAGAGTTTGTATATTTCAATAAACAGTCTACAATCCAATTTAAATGTTTTTTTTTTCCTTTCAGGCTGGTGGATGACAGATGTGTGGTACAGCCAGATGCAGGGGATCTTGCCAGTCCGCCAAAGAAGTTCAGAGGTTAGTAAATACAGACTCTCAGCTGAAAACAGGTCCGTTTTACACTACATGTTGGTTGTGTCCAACATAGAGGTTTATAATATTTTAACATCGTATCTTCATGTATTTGTTGGGAGCTGGAGACACAGAAACATTTGTTCACATTTCCAGTTGGATTCGATTACTGGGTTGTGAAATATGGTACACACACCTTCAATTTATATTCCCCTTTTCCAAAAGTGCTGCAGGGAATCTGTTTTTTTTGCACTGAGTACAGGAGAGTGGATGACAATATACACCCATGCTCCAAAATGGGTACTGTTGGGCCAGGCCATCCGTTTCTTTCACCCGTGTGAACCCAGAGCACAAATGGCAAGAGTTCTCGGTGAAGACAGTGCCAGTTAACAGGTTGACTAGGAAACCAAGAGTAGGACCACGGTTGTGCCACAAGCTGAGAAAAACCTGGCCATCCAGTCCAGCTCTGGAAACTCTTAGACAATTGCATGGCACCCTGTAGGGAAACTGGGTCACAGCCAGTATTCAGACTAGCAAGGTCTAGTTGGAGACTTTTATTGTTAAATCTAAATTGCAGAGAAAATTATACGTTAAGGATGAGAGGAATATCAATAAATAGACCTATACCAACACACACACACAACAGCTCAACTCCTAATGGTTTTAAAGGACAACACAGCTGCAACATCAGCTAATCGGACTGATAATGCAAGCAATACTAAGTGCTCGGTTAATGGAACCTATACGGTAATGTAAAATCTTCATATTTAACACTGGCACAAACCGCTTCATTTAAATATTCATGAATAAAGGCGCTGTACTTGCATGGCAAATTAGATTATCTGAAAAGACAGTTAATATGCATGTACATGGTTGTCTTTTAATGTACTGTATAACAGATTTACTCCAGTAGTTTGGTTTCCATTTAATGCTGAATGGCCATTTTGCTTACGGTGAGTTCTAAACCATTTAAGTGTTATGTCAGCGAACTCGTTGGGGATTTATTTAATCATGCGGGACTTCAGTGTACTTTTATTGCTTTTACTGTGTGTTGAGTTCATCGTAAGTGTTTGCCCGTAAGCGGCAATCTTCCTGCAGTATTCCAAGGTTAATGCCTTCTCAATGCCTTAACTCCTTGCAAGGCTAAATACCCCATTAACTAAACATCTTTCATTCATTATTTCAAGGCATTGTACGAAATGGTCATTAAGCAAATGGGAAAGCATAATAACATAAATTACCTTGCATCCATATAAATATTTTAGGTTATTGGCCTGCTGCTAATATCCACACTAATGAATGGTGTGGCTATGCCAAGTTTAGTTACACATATACTATATGTAGCCCTGATCTGATTCATTAAAATGTTATTAGAATAATTTAATCCTCTTGCAAAGATACAGCTTTCTGCTTTATTTTTAAGCACGTTTTGTGGTTGGTCAGATCCTAAGGTTAGGGTTTGTCAGCTAATTGATTTGACCTTTCTTTGAAGGCACTTCCAAAATAGAAAGCTTTATTAATTCATGGCCTGCATCCCCTAAGACACCCTGGCTGAATTTTAACTTCATATTCCCATTTCCAGCTGTCAGCAAGTGGCGGAAAGTTATATATACTCATAACTTTAGTGCAAGTGTCCATGCATTTATTTATTAATTGGTTTTTGTATTTGTATTTTATTTTCCAGACTGCCTTTTCAAGGTCTGTCCCATGAACAGGTATTCTGCACAGAAGCAGTTTTGGAAAGCAAAACAAGGAAAGCAAGGGAACAGTACTCAGGACGAGCTGCTAAAGAAATTACAGGTAATTCTTGTATGGGTTATGGGCTTTAAGACCACATTACTCACAGCAGTGCAGGTTTTGCATGGGGTTTCTGTTCAGTAGTGCTAGGTTTCTCTTCAGGAGTCCAAGATGTAAATAAATCTATCAGCGTCTTCATTTCTGGGGCTCATTTGGGAGATGCTCTACACAGTGGTTTCCCTTGGGATTGTACCATAGGAATGTACGTCCAGTGCTGGCTGCAAATCTGTACAAAGGAACCTACTCTCTTTTTGTACTCCAGCTTTTTAGTAAACCCATAGTTTTTTTTTTTTTTTTTTTTTTTTTTTTTTTTTTTAACCCAAGAATGGGTAAAACATGTATTAAGATGGGTTGAATGTGATTTACTGCTAGTTCATTGTATTTTTATCTAATATGTACAGTTGTACAGCATTCATTGTCAGTGTATAGCTATGTGGCATTACAGTGATACTACTAGACAGTCATTGCACTATTGACCTTTCATTTCCTGTAACTTGGGAGACAAAATTATCTGATTCACCAACGGCTCCGCACTGTCTCCCGTTGACTACAGACACCAGAGGAACCAAGCTGATCCACTATGTTTTTTAGTTTAATATCCTATGCTGAAATGGCTTATAGGGTGGTTGTCATCCCTGGTCCTGGGGAACACTTTCCTGCTGATTTGTGTTCTAACCAAGCTCTAAATTAATTAATTGATCCAATTAACCTAATCAACCTAATTATTAAGTTACATTTAAAATGATATAAGGCACTCAACTTCTTCAATGTTAAGCTAAGCAATTTAAAAAGTAAAATTGAATGTATTAGCTCACATGAAATACAATCCACCATGATTTGTTCATGGGAGAGGTGCTGGGAAATACTGGCTTATAGGATGAAATACTATCCACCTTATTATACCTTGTCACAAGTTGATTGTGGTATGGGGTTTGTTCATACTGGGGAGAAACAAAATATTGGAAATATTTTAGTTCTCACAGATAATTTCTGTTATCAAATTAAAAACTATTGATCTGTGTTTTGTGTTTCGTTTCCTAAAAAGTGAAATCTTCTTTCTTGTTGTTGTTTTCTTTTGGGTTGTGTTGCTGGCGATGTTTCCTAGGGCACTGAGGTACCTTTTTTGGCTCCATGGCAGTGTATTGGGAAGGAGCGGCTGGTGTTACACAGTTGAAAATACTATAAATGTGCCAAATAATTTACAGCCTATATAGGTTAATACAAGAGACTGGAACCCTGGTCCTAAAGAGCCGCACAATATTCCCATTTCTCTTCTAGCTGAGCTCCGAATGATGTTATTAGACTTTGAATTTGCATAATTACAACTTAACTTCCAGGTTTTTCAGGTTTCACGTATGATTGTACTTAATTGACTGTACTTAATTGAAGTTTAAAACCTACAGGACTGTGGCTCTCCAGGTCCAGGGTTGGAGAACGCTGCTTTAAAACATTGTAACAGGGCAACACTCCCATTGCACAGCATATTTATATTTATAGCTCTTTATATAAGGCAATGCCAAATGCAAGACCCTTCAAATTGACCTTTTTTTTTTTTTTACTAAAGAGATGTGTATCGATTTGAAAAGGCGTGCACTTTATGGAAGAGCCTAAAGCCTTGTAAAACCTGCAACAGACCACAGTGATGTGCAATTGGAGTGCTAATGTGTGCTTTTGGTACTTTTACAGGATTTCATTCTGTGAGTGTGGTGGGGTTTCCTGGGTGCATGGGGGGCCTCTGGGAAAAGCTAAACTGCCCAGCAAACATCCTTTAAAACTACTGCATACTGATGCATATGTTTTGATAGAGCAAAAAGACAGCATGCTAAGGTTGTAATGTAAATGGGTATTGTTACTTGCAGAGCTCCCCGAATAATACATGTGTGTACAGTATCTTTATGATATGTTGCCTAATGCTTATTAACTATTCTTTGCCACTCTAAGCTCCTTGTTTCATGTATATTTTTTAAAACATATTTTTTCTTCAGAGAAAATATGGAGAAACACAAGTGTAGTGACAGTGAAATCAGTGGTTGCTTCTTTCCAACATGGTAAAGGATGCATTTAGTTTCTAACTATTGTGAAGTCGGTATGAGAGACTTCTCCAAACCAAATTGGATGTTACAGGTGCTCTTCCATTAGAAGCAACACAATTTCAAGAAACAATTAAGCACCTTTTAAAAGCATGGAGAGACATTGCACAGACACCCTTTTTATTCCATCTCAATCTCTAACTTGACCAACTCCAGTTATATATAATTCACCTGTCATGAAATCCGTGCCACATAGTGAACTGTCTGTGGTAAAACAGGTTTTATAGTGGAAGTATGGGCCTCCCTCTGACACACTGCAGGAGGTGTTAGGCCTAGTGGGTCTTGGATATATGCTGTCTGAAGGTGTGATGAGGAAACAGTTGTAGTGTAAAAAACATAAACCCTCTTTTGTTTTGACAGCATGCAGCAGAACTGGAACAAAAGCAAAATGAATCGGAGAATAAAAAACTGCTTGGAGACGTAGTTAAATACAGTAATGTAATCCAGGTATGTAAAGCTTGTTGCTTTTGTACTCCATCTTTTTTTATTGGAACTGGCATGTCAACCCTTTTTTAATATGTTTTTAATTATATTTGGTAACCCTAGTAACATCTATAGCTGAAATGTGTGAGCGGTTACTGCTTAGTGTTTATTTAGTGATCAGGCTATTCAAATGGACACACTTCTAAGGTTTATGTAAGGAAATCCTCAGTTGGCATTGGTATTAATGTAAGCCTTTAAAACTGTAATACTTGCAGTAAAAAAGCCTGTGTCTTTATAGCTAAGTCAATATTTTATAGTGGTCACTTGGCTGGAAAAGCAGCTCTTGTACGCTGAATATTTTTTAATCCCTCTGTTTCACATTCCACCAGGTTGACAGCTCGCTTTACCTTTGTTTGCTTGATGTCTTTTATGCGAAATATGCAAGAAAGCACATCTTTTGAAAGCACGTTTTCTCTAAAACCCTTACTCTTCTCTTCATGCAACCTACTTCATTAAATGCAATCTATACTTGCAATCGAAAAATACCCACTTGAGGGTATACTTCACAAGCCTGGGATTTGTATCTAGAAAAGCGAAGATGTTTTGGGAATTTTTAGGCCTCCAAAAGAATATCGGACCTTAAAAAATATTGGTGCTACCACTATATGACTATTTATGACACTTTGAAGAGCAGAAAGGAATATTTACTTTTTATTGATCAATTAACTGAATTTATGCTGTAAATTCTATTCTTTCAGAATATATTTTTAAATTATATAATTGAGACTTTCATGAATGTACAACTCATAAAGTAAACTCTTACAAATTAGATCCAGATTACAAACATTTTTCCTTTGCATTTTATATCACTGTTTCCATCCATTCACCTTCTGCAGGTGATCAGAGACAAAGCCATATCATATTAAAACAATCAAAATGTAAGTGTATGTTCAAGTTACCAATTTGTCAGTAGTCAACATCTGTGTTGCATTGCTGTGAGCTAGTATTGAAAGTATTGATTGCTTTTCATCCTATTTCAATACAGTGTGGCCACTGCACGAATCTTAGATCTCAGAATTCTTCCACACGTTCATGAAAACGTGGGTCGATTCGAGCAAAAATGTAATTCCATACCTTTTACTTTATCATCACTATGATGCATGCCTTGAATTTAAAGACTACGTACCTGACTCTGGCACTGTTATTTATAGACTTTTGTGTAATATTATGAAGTACAGTGAAGGCATTTGAAAATCTACTAGATGTTTTGATAATCTGTTGTGAGTCTGTCTCTGTCTGACTAATTTTTTACTCTGCTCCTCTCTTAATGTTATACATATCTGTTCCAATGCCTTGTTTATATTGACAGCTACTACACATCAAAAGCAACAAGTACCTCACCGTGAACAAAAGACTCCCTGCTCTGCTGGAGAAAAATGCCATGCGAGTGTCGTTGGACCCAGCTGGCAATGAGGGCTCCTGGTTCTACATCCAACCCTTCTGGAAGCTGCGCAGCGAAGGTGACAATGTATGTATTAGAGGACCCCCTCACCCCGCTACCATTTTTACTTTTATGAGGAGGTACAAATTTGTATTTGTTGAAGAAGAGAAGAGCTGAATTGTGAATTTCTCTGGTTGGGTTCCACATCGTTTATATTTTCCCACATTAGGTTTGATTATTTGGGTAGATTGATGCCATTTTTGCCTGAGTCTAAGCTATAAAGGGCCAGTGAAACGACTATTTTTTTTTAAGTGCACCTTTAAATGTGCTGTAAGTTCTAATCTTTTTTAATGATATGTGTATTTGTAGATGAGCCCTTGTGCCTTATATGGGAAAAAAATGAATAATTGTCCCTGTAGCTGGAGTCTAGTTGAAGAACATGTCTGACTTATATAAAGTATCTTTATAACCCTTTTTTCTTTATAATGTGAGAAATGGGAAAAATAGAATGTTTAGCTCAAGGGACCATCTAACAATTATTACTTATTTTCCCATTAAGGCACAGGGGCTTATCTACAAATACACATAACATTACAAAATGGATCATCAGATTATAATTTACAGCAAATTTAAAGGTGCACTTTAAAAAAAGTGCTTATATAAAAAAAAAAAAAGGATTTTGAGCACAATTTAGCAAGGATAGGGTGGATGTCTTTTTTAATATTTTCTATCTTCTCCTATGTGGACTTCTGAAAATCTGTTCACTTTTTGACAATTGCCTTCTCCGCCAGGTTTTGAGTTGTAACCATCTGCCTTGGGCATTTACATGTGGCAAAATTGACAATATTTCAAAATTTCACTGCAGTACATGAATTCTCAGGCGTTTTCTCTAGCTTTGTACCAGCAGAACCCTTGTACTTAGTCTGCTTCATTAATCGCTGCTTCAGTAAAAATACAACTCGTTACAATGTTTCGATCTCCCTTTGTTCTGCAGCCCATAGCAATTCAACATCCTTTAAAACAAAATACCTATATACAATATAATACCAAAATTATTTATTTAACACATTTGAGAGGTCTGTTTGCATCATAACAGTTTCGCATTTCGTACCAAATTAATAGTGGGAGGACACAACTGGGAAGTGGACAGATCGATCTTCTCTTCCAAATAAAAACACTGAAGTAAAATATTCTTCCACTGTGAATTATTTACTTACTGGGTTTTTCCTCTTTTCCTTTGCCAGTAGAAGCCCAAATGAAAAGGTACACCACCTGTTTGTGATGCATGGTGTGTGTTCCACTTCCTGAGTCTAATTGACAAGCACACTGTTCGCAGCATGCCTAAACACTGATGCATGTGGGACTACTCATGTATTTATTTGTTTATTTATGTAACCTGGTGTGGACATAAACACTTCCCGTTAAAGTGTATATTTTACATAGACAATAGAAATAAAAATATAACCAAAGCTTTGTCCTACTGCAGAAAACAGATCTGTTCTTCTAGTGCATTCCTAGCACAAGCACTTCCCTGTACTGCACATTATGCACATTACTCCACAGAACTATGTTTGCTGATTCCACCTAAAAAATAAACATCAAAGTGTCTTTATGGCCTTTCATATTCCTGCACAATTGTATAATCATTTCTTTTAGTTTAATTTTTTCACAGTAGAAATATTAATAGGTTACATATCTAGTATAGGTTTGATTGCAATTCTGCAAATAATTAGAGTGGGGGTGGGGGGAAATTGCACCTTACAAAAATGTAGATTGAATTGCCCTGTGATCTAAAATCATTGCTTTGCATTGGGTATTTGTTGTATTGCTTATATAAGGAGAGCAGAACACCTTGTTTTTTGAAGGCCAGGGAAAGGCATGGTTAGGATTGAAATAGATTGTGCGTGCGTGCGTGCGTGCGTGCGTGTTTTTTAAATCGGACAATTTTTTGTTTGTTTTGCCAACAGGTGGGCGTGGGAGATAAGGTGGTTCTGATGCCTGTCAATGCTGGCCAGCCACTGCATGCCAGTAACATCGAATTGTTAGACAACCCTGGCTGCAAAGAGGTACTCTCCTGTTTACTGATTATTATTATTATTATTATGCATTATTTGATACTGATTATTATAAAACGCATATGTAGATTCTATAAGTGAAATAAAGGTCTTTTGTTTACTAACAGGTAAATGCCGTGAACTGTAACACAAGCTGGAAAGTCACGCTTTTTATGAAATTCAGTGACTACAGAGAAGATGTCTTAAAAGGTGTAAGTATGCTTATTCCTCACCTTCCTGGTTAATTTTATATTCCTGTTGCTTTTGGTTTTGCATTATAATTCCTTTCTGTATTATACCAAGAAGTTTGACAATTTTATCAACTCAATATAGTTCATAGTTCTGCTTTTATTTAATGAAAAACAGAAATAAGTGGAAATGTAGAAGAATTGTAGAGAATTGTTTTCTCGTCTGTCCTTTTAATTATTTACAGTTGGTCACTAACTCTCATGCCATTTTTAGATGTGGATTTCCTTTATTCTTCACTGTGTCCTCAGCCGAGTCTTCAGTACAGTTTTTGTGATTCCCCACAGGGAGATGTTGTGAGGTTGTTCCACGCGGAGCAAGAGAAGTTCCTGACTTGTGATGACTACAAGAAACAGCAGTACATCTTCCTCAGGACCACCCTGCGACAGTCCGCCACCTCTGCCACCAGCTCCAAAGCGCTCTGGGAAGTCGAAGTAGGTCTTGTCTGTGCCTGTTCAAAAACCAAAAGATATCTTAAACTTGTGCTGGAGAATAATAATAATAATAATAATAATAATAATAATAATAATTATTATTATTATTATTATTATTATTATTATTATTATTATTATTATTATTATAATAATAATAATTGAAATCTTCTTTGTAAATGAAGAAACAGAATTAGGTTTTGTCCATGCTTGTTCAAGAACTGAAGAAATCTTAAAATGAAAGAAAGAAAGAAAATCCTATAATCTTTATAAATTAATAGATCTAACTAGGCCTTGTCCATTCTTGTCCAAAAATGGAAGATATCCTGATAAGATAAAATAAATAAAAATAAAAATACCCCAAATAAATCAGAACTCCTTGCAAATTAGATTTAGTTTATGTTCAACAACTGTTTGTCAGCTGTTTTTGTTTGTGTGTACTGTAACATAGTATTTATGCAATTTGTAGAGCTACCGTTATTTTTTAACACTGAATTTACCAGTTTTTGCTCAGACATACCACAAAGTGTGGAAAAATACAGTATCTATTTTCATAAGTTCCCTCCTTGTAGGTAGATAAGATTTCCTTCTCTGTGTAAAATCCCTTCTTGGCAATGTGTGTCCTGTGTTGTAGGTTGTGCATTATGACCCCTGCAGGGGAGGCGCTGGCCAGTGGAACAGCCTGTTCAGATTCAAACACCTGGCTACAGGAAACTATTTGGCAGCAGAGGTAAGATTCTTTCTGATTGGAAAACAAGCCAACTCTGGTGTGTTGTGCTGTCTGCATTCAACAGCCTCTGTAATATTTAGATGATTCACTTCACATATATTTTAAGTCAAGGCAGGCCGTTGTGAAGTTTAATTGGCAACTCTATACACTCAGTGTTTTGAAGTTTAAGATGTAAAATGTTTGGATATTGTCGTATTTTGTGGTGAAGACTCTGAAGGGAAAGCATTTTGATGTGTTATTGCTGGCCATATTGAATCGACCTGATCTTCACTAAATTAAAAGCAAAAAGAGTTATGAGATCAGATGCGCAGATATGAGTGTCCAGTAATACATTCAGCTTAGAGGAAGGCATGTGATGATTTTTTTGGGCCGTGTGAATTGTTTTTTGTCCAATTATAGGCCAGAAGCAATACATAAATAAATTAATACAATTACAAACGTTTAGTTTTTTCAAGTTCAAACAGTTCTTTATCAGACAAACTTATATCTCTACTAGAGTGTATGAGATGTCTTGTCAAGTGGAATCTGTGCCTCTTTTCTGCCTCTTAATAACATTTAATTTCAGTCTAGGACCGAGTATATTGTTTATTTATTTTAATTACTCTGGACTCAAAGATGTACGTTTGCTCTCGGTTGGTTCAGTCTGACCCTTTCCACAGCCCACAGCCTGGGGATCGGCCCACTTTTGTCTCCCATTTAAATACAGGTCTTTAAGAGTGGGCACAACTACGCAGCATGAATATTGTAATCAGGGTGAATTGGTCAATGAAATGTGAGCTTACATTTGTTCAGCCTGATTAATTAGTAATCGCCAGCGGGTTTCATGTGCTCTTAGTGTTCTTGAAGCAATAATGGCTCAAGACTTTGATTTAATCATAGTTCTCAATGCTTGCTTCTGACCAGGTGTAAACTAATGTGTCTCTTACTCATGCAGTTTCTTGTAGCTGTTTGTTAAAATACTTAATAATTTACCATGAAAAGTTATGTATCTATTATTGCTGTGTTGCTTAATGTACACTTTTATTCTTTTATTCATTAATTAATTGACATATGCAACCCATTTATTTTATTGTAAGTATTGCATTATCCATTAATATTATTATTATTATTATTATTATTATTATTATTATTATTATTATTATTATTATTAATAATAATAAGATAATAGTATTTTACTTTGATAAAACCATTTATATAATTAGTGGACAATTGTGAAATATCAAATCTATATTAAAGCAATAGTATTCAATAAGATACGCAGCACATTGTATTATGTGTGTCTCTACAATATCTGCTCATATGCCACCAGTCATGTATTTTCATCTGAAGTCTGTGGACATGTATTTGTAATGGATGGCTTTTACCTGAAAAAATATTATCACCAACATATTTTAATATTAAAATACAATGTTTGCCAAACAAGCAAATATTTTAATGTTCATATACAAATTAACTTGGTAATGCCCATTCAATACAATTGTATTCTGTATAGTAGTACAATGTTATAACTTTGGAAATATTACTAATATGTCTGCTGTGCTCTAAACAAAATAGTGCATATGGTAATTTGAATGGAAAAAATATATAAACTGCACCATCTCCTGCATTCCTCAGTTTAATTGAATTTGTCTCTATGCCCTGCAAACTTTTTATCCTTTCTTAGACCTTAATAGCTTTCTGTGCTTTTGTTATTCTCCATTTTCCCTTTTGATTTAAATTGGTTGCTTTATTGAATCATGTTCTTTGTCCTTTTGAATGGATATCCTCATCCTGATATTTATACTGAACTTCTAAGACTCCTTGGTCCAAGAAGCACAAATGAACACCTACAAAAGTTTCAATCTGGTATCCAAGGGTACACTATGATCTTTGTACAGAATACTTCTTGTATCAGTTAGCAACTAGCTAGCTAGTCTAAAATAAAAGTCACTCTGAAGGGCAGCAAAAAGGTGCCTAGTGTTTTATCTTTTGTTGGCGCTATCTTAAATTTAAATTTATTAGACTTCCTGTGCAGAACTTTGCACACATTCCTGATAATGTGAACATTTTAAGCATTGAATGTATCCTGCATAATAGGAGTTGAATTTTTGTTACCTGCTAGGTGTAGTGCAAGTTCTTGTTCTCTTATGTTCCTTTTATTTGTTCTGTCTCAAAGATTGTACTCTGATGTAAAAGGAGATGGAAAACAAAACCAAAAAAATTGCTGCTTCATACCTTTGTGAAATCAGAGTATTTTTTTGTGTTCTTCTTTAGCTAATAAATCAATGTTTAATTTAGAATTTTCTTCTTGATTGCGTAAAAAATAAAATCTTGCCTGTGTGGGAACAGAAAGGTTAAATGTAGAGAAAAGAAAATAACAACAGAGCAACCCCTGTTATTTTCTTTCTACCAAACGGTTCTTGAAAAGGCTTGGCATCAGTGGAGGTGCTGGTACACAGCCAAAATATATTCTGTTTGGACACAGTGCCCCTGTTTTTAGGTGGGTTGACTTGCATCTGTGCCAAGACCTAGACTTTGTCCTACTTTACAATGTATAATTCAAATTAATTCAGGACTGTACTCCTAAATCATTGCATTGGACGATCAGGTGAACTCAATAAAAGTAATAAAGTGTTAATTCACTGGCTTGTGGCAAAATGTGATGGTGTTGATGATGATGCAATTAAAATGGTTATAAACTGATGCTAAAAACACATAATTTGTTATATTTCATGTAATGTCAGCATTTTTTGTTTTAAATTATGGATCCTCTGCGCAATGTGCAGCTCTCACATTTTCCCAATAGATGGCAGCATTTACATTTTATTTTTTTATTTTTATGTGCTTTACGAATACTTTTTGTTTGTGGATCTTGTACAAAAAGTTGGCAATATGTACCCTATCAGGGTTTATTTCCCAAGTTACCAATCTTGAATCAAACCATTATGATTTTTTTTTAGTGCATTTCATTATTTCTAATGTTTAAAAAAAAACATGACTTATATAAATACAGCACTGCATGTTAGTTAATATCCTGTCTACCTTATGCTTTAGGTGAATCCTGAATATCGTGATGAAAATGTAGATTCCAAAAATATGGTAAGTACAGTTCCTGAATTGTGTGCTCCCAGTATATATATATTTAATGTGACCCATTTCCTCTTGCTAGCTTGTTCTGCTTATGTATGAACTTAAAATTAATGAGGGGCCTACAAGATATTGGGTTCTTCACTCATCTCCCATGCTCTAGTGTTCTCTCTCCCATTGATCCATAGTTAGATCTGAAGACTTGTGTATCTTTTTACAGTTTTTTTTTTAATTGAAATATTAAATCGTTTAGTTGTAACTTTAGCTCTGAGGAGGAAGCTGAAACGGATTGACTCCAAATAAACAAGACACACACAGACAAAAATCACAAATCTGAAATTGAACCCTATCTCAGTTTACATTATAGTCAGAATCCCATTTCTAGTACTTATGCATATCAATGCGATCGGGTAGAGGTTTGTACTTTGAGAATCACAAGAGCAAAGTGTAGAAATTTAAGCTGGGGGTTGGAGCGAAATTCAGGGAGAGCAGTGTAAGCATGAGAATGTCGTCTAGATCAAGGTTACCCTACATTTTCAGGCCTTAGACACACCTATTTATTAACTGACAATTTTGTGCATTGGCCTCTCCTGCCTGGCCCACACATTTAACGGGGGCATTATATGTTGTTGTGTTATTCTGCTAATACATTTTATATTTTATTTTTCTCATTCCAAAATGTTGTGGCACACCCCAAACAAGATCATTTTTCATAGATCTGTTGAGTTTATGAATGCATTTAAATGCATTGTTTTTATTATTGTAACTACATTTGGCACCAGAATTAAGTGAGGAAATTAAGGTTACTTTTTAGCCTGAGCTAGAGATAGGGTTAGAGCCCAAAGTAAACATAGGCTTGTGTGACTTCATTCAATTGGGTGTAGATTTGTTTGAACCTAGTTTGAAATTTGGGTGTTGTCTAGGTTTGGGCTTCGGGCTGTGTGTTGGCCTTAAAATGTAGGAGGTAACCTTCTGATGTCATACAATGGTTTATAGTGTGATGTCTCTCTGTTTGGCACTGCAATGTGTCACAGTTCAGAATAAAGACTCAGAATATTAGATTTTGATCCCAATATGAAATTAAGATTTTGATGTTTAAGTAAAAATAAATGAGAAGTATCTGTGATTGATTTGATTGGTTGTTTGTGTGTGTAACACATTTGACCTTTCCAAAATTCTTTGACACACCAATATTCCACAGCACAGTGGTTGGGAAATTATGGTCTAGGGGCAAATTAACTCACCCCAGTAATATAGATGCAACATTTTAAAAAGTCCACAACTGGAACAGAAAATGTGAATTTTAAATGATTAATGAGAAGTTATGCTAGCCGTGGGTATATGACACATTCCCAAACTTCATCCAATGGGATAGTTTGAAATTCCTCAAGATCTCTCTAGTACATGTTGTAGGACATTCAGGCTTTTGGAAAGAATATTGTTTAACAGCTTTTGAATCTGAAAGAGAAACAAATACTACAGTTGAATCAAATTGCTTCCGTTTATCCTGACATTAGAGGCTATTATTTTACAAATACATTTTACAAATGAATGTGACATCTTAAGGAGAGCATATTGCTATCGTTCGTATATAGTTTTTGTGCCTAATGAAATACGTTGGCAAAGCAGATAATTTCTCAAACAGTTGAACCAGAGTCTTCCAGTTTCAGACAGTTTCCTTGTTTACAGCCCTACTTCCTACACAATGATGAGGGTTATGCAAGTGCAACCACACTTGGACACCAGCGTATTTCTTCTGCAAAGACACAGCGTAAAGAAACCTAAAATAAAAAAATAAATGTAAACCCACAATTAATATTCTACTGCAGTGCCCAGGTCTGCAACTACTGTGAAAATACAGACACTGCTCCTTACATAATGTCTACATCTCCAAGCGAAAGTGGGACGTGATGTCTGCACTGCGATGTGGATGACTCACAAGCGGCAGGAAAGGTGTTAGAGCAGGAGAAAAAGGAAAGGGAAAAACATCTGCTGCATGTTGTGACTTCCAGTGGCTGCAGAATGATTATTTAACCCATTACTGTGTGTTTGCAGTTTTGCACTAAACTGTGACAGCTATACTAGTAATGCTGCATTTGACTGCAAAAAAACCAAACAAAAAAACTGGCTGCTCAGGAAAGCCATATTCTTTATGTCGGGCTTTGGTATGCAATCAAAAGCACCTTCTTTTACTGGAAAGGAGCGTTGGAACAGTGTTGTTTGTAGGGAAGAAAGGTGTTCATCTCTATGCCTGTTAGTACCCATTTCAAGTTCATGCAATACTACAAATCTAATTCGTTCAGTTTTCTTAACACCTACTTTTCTATCTCTATCTCTCTCTCTTGCTCTCTGTCTCTTGCTACGTTTCTTTATACATGTCAAAGTAGATTACATCTTGCTTACACGTGTCGCTCTGATGTAATTTCTTTGCCTTTTGGGGGACTTTAACCAGTCTCTCCAGAGAAGCAGAGTTATTTGAAATGGCAGGTTGATTCTCAAAGGCAGGTCTCATAAGTGGCTGGGCTGAAGTTCAAATTCATTATGGAAGTGAATAAGTTTCTCTAGCTGGCATTAGAGAAAGCAATACCATGAAAACATGTGTACAAGCTTTATTACCTTTTCCTGTCCTGTTTGCTGTAAATGGTTTATATAATTTTGAAGCAGTTTCTCAATTAATGCAGCGCTTTAAGCAATGACATACCTCCAGCACAGGTTTTCTACAGATTGTTCAAAACAAGGTAATGGTTACACAGATTTAATTAAATATATATAAATATATTAAAGTTGAGACAAATCCCTAGATTAAACAAAACTTGGAGCGGTCTATCCAACACAAATTAGAAATCCAATACTCAACATTAACATTGGATAGCAGTTCGGATTTGCAAAAATTGGCCACCAAGCATTGATTATGTTTTGTGATTGCCAGGTGGGTCTACATTTTGCTTCCGTTTTGTCTAAATGTGCCAAGCGCTCTGGCAACTTGAGTAGAGCACTATGCTAAATATAAAATGATTGATTCTGGACCTACATTCTTCTCTTACTAGCATTAAGAGACCAGATTCTAGAGCAGGTTCTAGAACCACCGCTTTCTTGCAATCGTTGGCTCAGCGCGGCCCTGCAGGGCCCTCTCTTGGGGCACATTGATTGTGTGCAGGCCTGCTGCCCACAGGCTACTACAACGAAGTGATGACTCTTATTGTAAACCCCCCATTTAGGGCGAAGGTGACGCGGTGTCCTCTAAAAAGAAGCCCCAGGCAGCCGAGAAGGTTGCCTACATGCTGGTCTCTGTGCCCCACGGAAATGACATTGCCTCCCTGTTTGAACTCGACGCCACTACACTGCAGAGGGCTGACTGTCTGGTGCCGAGGTACACGATTAAAAAAGGGCAAATGCAGTCAAGTGACTCCAAGTAACTCGTGTCATTGTCTGTAATTAAATTAATATGAGCCCCTGATTACCAATAGTGTAGTGAGGCAGACTGCAGTTAAACAGAAGTCAATTACTGCATTGAAGTTTAATTAAAAGTAGATAGAGTGGAGTAGACCACCTTTAGTTAAATTCAACCTTCCCTGATGTTAAAGACCGATCATAATCAAACTTTTCTAAACATCTGTAGGCAAAACTGAGAAAACATATTGTAATTATTGTTTTTTGGAATGTATTTTATTCATGTATGTATGTATTTATTTAAATACAATGTGTCCAAAAGTATGTGACCATAAAGTAATTATTGGGTAAATGGTACAGTGTGATTGTATAGTGTATTTACCTCCTTACCGTGAATGATAGAAATAGTGGAGACCATTTCCAGTATGTACTGTAAGTAGAACAATGTAAATGCAGCTGTATGCAAAAGTCCAAAAGGACTTTTTGACCAGCCTGTAGCTTTGGGGAGATTTGAATTTAGGTTTGTATGCAGTTATGTGTTCACCATTATGCCAAGATAATAATGTGTCCATGTTTCTGGTTCTGTTTCAGGAACTCTTATGTAAGACTGCGACATCTTTGCACAAACACATGGGTGACCAGCACAAACATCCCCATAGATACAAAAGAAGAGAGACCTGTTATGCTGAAGGTGAGATGTACAGTGCCTTGCATTTTTCCTATTTTGTTGCATTACAACCTGTAATTTAAATGTTTTTTTTTTGGATTTCATGTAATGGACATACACAAAATAGTGCAAATTGGTGAAGTGAAATGAAATAAATAAAAAAATGTAAAAGTGGTGTGTGCATATGTATTCACCCCCTTTGGTATGAAGCCCCTAAATAAGATCTGGTGCAACCAATTACCTTCAGAAGTCACATAATTAGTTAAGGTTCACCTGTGTACAATCTAATTGTCACATGACCTGTCACATGATCTCAGTCTATATACACCTGAAGAGTGGCCAGAAAAAAGCCTTTGCTTAAAGAAAAAAATAAGCAAACACGTTTGCTGTTCGTAAAAGGCATGTGGGAGACTCCCCAAACATGGAAGAAGGTACTCTGGTCAGATGAGACTAAAATTGAGCTTTTTGGCTATCAAGGAAAACGCTTTGTCTGGCACAAACCCAACACCTCTCATCACCCCGAGAACACCATCCCCACAGTGAAGCATGGTGGTGGCAGCATCATGCTGTGGGGATGTTTTTTCATTGGCAGGGACTGGGAAACTGGTCTCAATCCAATTGAGAATCTGTGGTATGACTTAGATTGCTGTACACCTGCAGAACCCATCCAACTTGAAGGAGCTGGAGCAGTTTTGCCTTGAAGAATGGGCAAAAATCCCAGTGGCTAGGTGTGCCAAGCTTATAGATAGAGCCCAAGAGACTTGCAGTTGTAATTGTTGCAAAAGGTGGCTCTACAAAGTATTGACTTTGGGGGGGAGAACAGTTATGCACGCTCAAGTTTTCAGTTTTTTTGTCTTATTTCTTATTTGTTTCACAATAAAAAATATTTTGCATCTTCAAAGTGGTAGGCATGTTGCGTAAATCAAATGATACGAATGCTCAAAAAATCCAGGTTAATTCCAGGTTGTAAGACAACAAAATAGGAAAAATGCCAAGGGGGGTGAATACTTTTGCAAGGCAGTGTACCATAGCTTTGCCCTGGTGTTTTTTCCCTTAGGTTAGAATTCATTACCTTAGTGTTAAATATGCTTTCCGGCTATACCCACTACGCTTTCTGTGGAAAAAGGGCACCTTGTTGAATTTTCTAGTTAAATAAAGGTTCTATAAATAAATGTATAAAAAATGTTTTTATTGATTGTATTACTGTACTTCTGTAATTCTTTAAAATGTTTCTTGTGTAAACTGTAAGTTGCCCTCGTTAAGGGTGTGTGCTAAGAAATAAATTATGATTTCATGCATTTCATGATGAGTGGGGATAAAGTCTGAGACCACTTAAATGTTTGATAAACTTATTCAAAGTCTTTAATCCTTGAACTTCAGTAAAAACCCATTTTATTTTGTCAAAATTATGACTTCCCTAAATGCAATTCTTAGATGTATTTTATTTTGTATTATGTATAAAGGTTTGCCACATTATTCCCCTTTTTGTAGCCCTTTTTTGGGCTAATGGATTTCAATTTCCTTACCACTGTGCTCATTATGATAATGAAATCTCTGTCTTCTAGATCGGGACTTGCCCAACAAAAGAAGACAAAGAAGCCTTTGCCATTGTCTCAGTGCCTTTGTCAGAAGTCCGAGATCTGGACTTTGCGAATGATGCCAACAAGGTCCTAGAATCCACTGTACAGAAACTACAGAGTGGAAACATTGCGCAGAATGAGAGGAGGTAATGAAATCCCTACCCTCTGTAGATATCGGTTACTTGTCCGCTCCTCGAGTTTGTTCTAGAACTGAGCTTTGACTGTACTTTTACAAAGCATTTCTTTCTCATTCAGTTGCATAGTAAAAGTAAAAAGGTGGATATTTTATTCACTACCTTTTTGTCAGCAGGGATCCTCGAAAGCTGAATCTGCAGAAACACTTAGGTGAATTTTATGACATCCATATATTAGAAAGGTTTGCTCAGGAGGGCCTAGCACTGTAACTTCTAATTTCTGGAGACCTAGGTTCAAAACTCGCCTGAAATAATTTTCCCCTACTAAATAAGTAATTTTACTCCTATGATTTACAATATGTGCTCGGAATACAACTTTTAAGCAAGTTTTTTTTTTTTTTTTTAACTTTTTAAATGCATGATTGTGTTTAACACAAGGGCATTATCATATACATGTCATGAGTCACATATTTGTAGTAATAAGTGACGAGAAAATCACCTTGCTTTGCCTTCTCTTTAGGTTTGTCACAAAACTTCTGGAAGATCTCATATTCTTTGTGACTGAGGTACCAAACAATGGGCAGGAGGTGCTTACTGTGGTTGTGACCAAGCCAAACCGGGAGAGACAGAAGCTCATGAGAGAGCAAAATATTTTGGCACAAGTCAGTGATCACTTTTTTTTTTAAACCTCAATGTTTTTAGTTCATTTCTTTATGTATGCAGATGTGTGTTTATTTATTAACTGATTTTATACATTTATTTTCTTTCAAGTAATTAATTATGAAACCATGTACCTAAGGACTATATACATATGCATATTTAGCTTGTTTTTGATTTTAAAAACAATCCAGTTATTATACATAATTCTTCACAGTTACAGAGCAACTTCTGAAAAATGTAGTGTTATACTGCCTCAGTTATTGGCACTACTCTTCTTGTAACATGCATGTTGTTTTCTTCCATAAATTTGTTAATATTTCCATAGTTATTCTCCTTATTTTGGAAAACTGTATGAAAGGAGACATCTTAATAACTGAATGAGTGACTTCAGTTTTTTTACTGAGGAAAAGCTGTTACTGTGACATTAAATACAAATTCTAGATTTTTTAAACCCTTGGTTTTAAGTAATATTTATTTTCTTGGTTTGGGTGACGGTGTGCGTTAAAACAGGTGCTTTCATACAAAACAACACTTACCCTTTATTGCCCAATTTCTTAATACTTCAGCTGCTGTTATTACTTCTTCTGCTCCTTCTTTTTTCTTATATTTTTGGGTAACTGCTGTCATGTTTATGCTTTCCAGATCTTTGGTATTCTCAAAGCCCCTTTTATAGATAAAGGCGAGGGGCCAATGCTAAAGCTTAAAGAATTAGGGGACCAGCGATATGCTCCATTTAAGTACATGCTGTGTCTGTGCTACAGGATCTTAAGGCATTCCCAGCAGGATTATCGAAAGAACCAGGTAAGTGTGAAGACACAGTCACCCCAATTCGCTTCCGTTACAAAATGGAGGAGATGGGTCTTTAGTGAGGAAGATAGTAACGTTCTGGCAATAAGTCAAGTCATCCTGCTACTACAATAATTTTACACGCTGTACTAAAACATTCAAATAATATTCCTGCTGTTCTGCCAGTTTATTAAAACATTAAACCTATTTATTTTCAGACAAAGTGGTCACTTAATGCCAAAAGCCAGCAACCACAATTGGGCCTTTGTTACTATTGATAATTGTAGGCATGAGACCCAGGCTTCATTGTGAAGTTGTTTCCAAGTATTTAGAGTCCTTTCATTTTCATGCAGTACTATTTCCAATGTAAATCTAAAATTAAGATACATAACAAGTATGTTTTCTTGTTTATTCTGTCTCTGATGTATGCAGGAGTATATTGCAAAGAAATTCTCAATTATGCAGTCCCAGATTGGCTATGAAATCCTGGCAGAAGACACCATCACGGCCCTCCTTCACAACAACAGGAAACTCCTGGAAAAGCACATCACTGCCAATGAGATCGAGACCTTTGTGAATTTGTTGCGTAAAAACAGGGAGCCCAGGTTAGGAGCTCTGATCCAGTTGAACTTGTGTGCTTATAGGTCACATGAAAAAGGCATTTTTAATTAAATTAAAAACATCAACTTTCGGATACTTGTTCTTGTTTATTAACTTAACCCTACCGATCTGGAGAAAATGGCAATAAAATAATGTGATACCATCTGATACCATACCACCCATTTGAATCATGGTGCACCATTTCCACATCCAGACTAAAATGATCACTTGTTTCTGTAGGGACCTTATAGCTTGAGAAGAATGGACAAATTAGTTAAGACCTCATGACATCAGCTGGCTTTTTGTGCATTTTGTGATGTCAATGTTGTTGTATTGCTGAGGATTTGACATCAATTAGGTTTTTATATCCAACAAATGGTCAGATTTGACCTTTTAAGTTTATATCTGAAACATGCAGACCCACAAGGAATCCTTTTTTTAACATAGTGTATTTTTTTAATCATTCATATGGATGCCATTTCCCTTTGTCACTTTACAACAGATTTCTGGACTATTTGTCAGACCTCTGTGTGTCCAATACAACTGCAATCCCAGTGACTCAGGAGCTCATCTGTAAATTTATGCTGAATCCATCGAATGCTGACATCCTCATTCAGACAAAGTAAGTCTGCTTATTTAAACTGATTTTAAGATTTCAGATTCAGACCATGATTATGTGTTTGGACTGAATCTGTGTAGCTGCCCTGTAGATCTTTCTAAAAGTAAATGAACTGGAGAAATCTTATCCATGTGGGATTACATAGAATGTCAGGAGTGACCTAGGACTGTAAAATAGTATTCATTGTAGCTGTAAGATTTGCAAAGCATAAACAGAATTTAGCCCTGACTCCCAACTAAGAGTTTCCTGGAAAAGTGGTCCTAGAAATGTTTACTATCATGTTAGAGATAGGAATTTATTCAGATTTAAAAAATGTTTCCAGTCTGCAGCATCCTCTTCTATTATATCCTTGTATCATGTTATCAGAATAGGCTTATTATTCCTTTTTGTTTTTGTTATTATAAAAATGATGTGCATTTCACAGATGCTATCATTTAACATTCATTAGAACTGATGAAGAGAATTGAGAGTTTAATGTACGCGCTTTATGGTGTACGCCAGACGAAAGATGTTCTTTATCGTCATAAAATTTATTTGATTTGTCAAGATGATCTTTTTACATGAATTCTGCTGTTTTGTTTTCTTATTATGTGAGAAGTAGAAACCTCAAATAACCATGATTTGAGCATTTGTAGTGGATAATGAGGGTGGTGGAGCATAAGTCTTACTTAAAAAAAGTTGCCTCGTCTGCTGAATGAGATTACAGTGACTGAAGCCCCCACACACATGCATCTCAATCACCACAGTCTATTCAGCAGAGTCGGGGTGAAGCAAGAGCAGAACCACCTACACTGTATTGAAAGCACATTTCATTTACACTTGTATGCTATGATTTAATAAAGAACCAAAGACACCATTATACATTGATAGTTGGTACTAACACCATAGAAAATGACAATGAATGCTTGAATGCTCGAGCAGAACATCTACATTACATCTTGGTTGGTACCCACAGGCCAAGTAAAAAGACACACTATAGTTACGGTGCACCCTGGAGGTCGCAGACACCTGTTAATTGGCTTGTTTGAACCAGTTTATGGAAGGTACCTGACGTGAACCACACAAGGGTTGTCAGTAATTTAAAATCTTTTGGGGTTTCCATATAAACTAAGAAAATGGAGCCATAAAACAAAATAGCATTCCAGGTTTCCAAAGAAATTAAAATGAATTGCCAAATGGACTGCTTGTGTGTTACTTTGAATTATTTATGAAACTCAAAGATCAGAGGTGCATGGCAATTAAGACCAGAATGAGGCTGGCTGCATTAACTGGTATAATGGTGCTAACTGCTTTAACCCTCCAACCCTCCATGCTTTCTTCATCCTGTTATAGAAGCTGATTTACAAAAATACATTTAGGCGAGTGATGAACTGTGTGTGAGTGAAGCTTGCCCCCATGTACCAAGTTTACCTGGTCTAAATGTGAAATTCAAATCTATATATACATATCTATTTTACACAATAATGACAATACACAGTAAAGAATCATGAATGATTAATCACAGTGAACTTTGCGTAGAGTAACAGAGTAATCTCCATGTTTCTTTCTTTGAGGCTGATTCCTCACAACGACAGCCTCCCAGAAAACTTGAACCTGTTGCAAGACGAAGTGGATGAAGAGGAGGTGTGGGTCTACTGGATAGACATCGATAAGGAACCACACGGAAAGTCCATCAGACATCTGGCCCAGGACGCTAAGCAAAACAATAAAGTGGCCGAAGACATCCTCAAGTACTACAGGTATGTGTGAGACAACATGCTTGCCCGTGCTCTTGTGTAAACGTCCGTACACCCATAGAACAACGGGCAATGGGTCTGGCCACTACCTTAGAAGGAATCGTTTGAAGGGTTTTAATTTTTGAAAAAGTGTTACAAACCATACCATTCAGAACCCGGTCTATCGTCTCAGGTACCAGCTGAACCTGTTTGCCAAGATGTGTCTGGACCGGCAGTACCTGGCGATCAACCAGGTTTCTAGTCAGCTGTCGGTGGACCTGATCCTGCGCTGCATGTTTGATGACAGTCTGCCCTACAACCTGCGTGCTTCCTTCTGCCGCCTGATGCTCCACATGCATGTCGACAGAGACCCCCAGGAGGCAGTGGTGCCAGTGCGCTATGCCAGGCTGTGGACTGAAATCCCCACTGAGATTACCATCCAACAGTGAGTGCTAGTGCTGCAACTTTTAACTATTAAAATTGTTTAATGTTCTATCTATGTATTTTTTCAATTAATTGAATAATCAATATACAGCATTATTGAAGCTTTTAATAATTTTATACTTATCATAGCCATCCCTTATTAATGCCATAATTAAAACCTTTACATGATGTTACAAAATACAGACTGTGTGTATATTATATACATGCAGCATTGTGCCTAGATACTACATAAAAAATATGAAGCGAGAAACCAATTAATATAATTCAAATTACAAAATATTGAATAAATCAATTATATAATGTTATTTAGTTTACAGGCAGTGCATTAATAATAATAATTGTAAACAAATTGTTTGTATTCTGCATCATTGTATTCTAACGGGGTAAGGTGCTGGGAAAAGCTGTGCACACAGGGAACTACATTGATGTCCCAAAAGACTCCAGCTCCCAAAATGCAGAGCCATAATAACAGGAAGCCCAGCTCTCAGTCAGTAACACAAGATGCAGGCAAAGATTTTGTAGAAGACAGACTGATGCAGGAGAGCGCAATCACTCAAAGGTTACAAACCAAGTGTCTGAGTAACATTATAAAAAGTCTCTTGTATTAAAAAGCGGAGGTGTGGTGTTTTTGTCGTTCAATCTTTAGTCACAGTTCTGATGGATCTGAAACATTAGCTCTAATAATATAAATACATTTGACAATACAGTACACAGGTTTATCTATTGTTTACCATGAAAACAAAAAACACATTATTTTTCTTAAATGTCTGTTCACGTTTTGCTAACTGTTACACTTAGGGTGATCATCAGTCCTGCATTTTAAGTGATTATTTTCAGATAATTGTCAGACAAATCGTTCAGATGTCCTGGTTTTGTTAAGCACAAAATGAGAGAACACCTGGATGATAAGCTAACACAAACACAAATAAAAGATAAAGATAGCAATAGCTATTCTTGGCAAAAAAACAAACAAAAAAAACATGGTCACTTTGAGAAAGGCAGGAAATAGCGCTGCCATTTGCTTTATGAACCCTAACCCCTTAACAGTTTCACATATGTTTCTGTGCTGTAAAACGTCTGTATAATACAACAACATGAAGGTACATAGTAAATTATATTTCTAGTTCAAATTGATGCAAAAGTAATTGATAAATATAAAAGTAAAACTTACCAAGTGAGATCTTCCTCCGAATTACGTCCACTGAAGACGTTTCCGTTTTAAGAGCTCCAACATTGAAGACGTACTATTATGAAAAGCCAGCTCTTTCTTACATAGTAAACAAGATACTGTTGTTGTTGATTGGCCTTTTAAAGTAGTCCCAGATGACAGAACTTTTGCTTTTAGGTTTGTTTCCTGCAGAGGAACTTAATCGACAATTCCTTTTTACAGTCGACTAATTTTATTTCTCGATTATTCGAATACTTTGAATAACCATTGCAGCACTAGTGAGTGCTCTTCCCCCTCTCCTCTCCCTGCTCAGTGTCCACGTGTCCACGTCCACTGAACATGTGTATAATGTGTAACATATTTACATTTATTCTGATGATGGTTACATTCTTTGTTGAATGCTTCGAATTTTTGTACACATCCAGACACTACTGAAACAACTGGGAACAGACGCACCGAATAGAGATGAACTAAAACAATTGACTTAATTCGCTGCTCTTATGCAGCAGTTTAACTTGTTTCTTTCTTTACACAGTATATTTTTAAGCTGAACCCTTTTCTTACTACACTTCAAATGCAGCTTTCCTACATACATTCATACATACATACATGTAGATGACCTATTTTACTAAGGTTTTCCCATTAATAAATATATGTGATTCTTTTAAAAATCAAGCATAACTAGTGAAAGCATTGTGTAAAAATGCATAATAGGTGAAATGAGATTCATTTTTATAGAAAAAGTATTTACACCTGAAGGAACCTGCAGGATCTTGGTCTAGATCTGTTCATGCTGAGGACTTTTTTTGAACGAGGCAGCAAAGGCTCATTGGTAGAACTTGATGGGATTTCAATATAAATTAAGCATTCAAATAAACAGGAGTTTCACATGTAACTGCATGGGGCTTTCTGGAGCTTTTGAAGTAAATGAAGATGGGTGTCATGTAGTCAGTCTAACTTGTGGTGAAATGGCTACATTTGTTATAAATGTGTATTTGTAATGCAAAGCAAGTATTTGGTTTCTTTCCTGTCTTGTGAAATCCTCTTGACACTTGTTCTACCTTGAGCTGTTTCCATTTGATAAGTAAGAGACCCAGTGCTGCTGATAACCCCATTCTTTTTAATTGGTATGCTGAAGCATGAAAGCGTTTGCTTACAAATGAATAAACTAATGAGGAACCACAGGTTGTCTGCATCTGATTTAATGTTGCTGTATTATTGATTTTGTTCTCTAGATACGAGCTGTTCATAGATGCCTCCAGAGATGACATGAAGAAAAAGTTTGCCCAGACAATGGATTTTGTTGACGATTACTTGAAAGATGTTGTCAGCCAGCCTTTTCCATTTGGTAACAAAGAGAAAAACGAACTCACTTTTGAGGTGAGTCTGTACACTTCGGTTACATCCAGAGAGTTGATAGGGACATTCAGCAGCACAACTTCACCTTCAAAATGCTTTTTCACTGCATGCATTGATCTCATAAAAGGCATTTTTAACATTTACTTATTTTTCCTTCCAGGTGGTGCATTTGGCTCGTAACCTCGTCTACTTTGGCTTCTACAGCTTTAGTGAGCTTCTAAGACTGACCAGGACATTGCTTGCGATTTTGGATATCATTCTGCACCCTGTATCGGTCATGCCAAAACTGAGCAAATGTCCTGAGGGAGGTAAGCAGGACTGACGGAACTGAGAATTTTGCACAGAAATGTGAATTTCTGTGTTTTTGCTTTTGCTGAACAAAAGGCTCGTCCGTGGGTTCAGTGTAACATTGTAACAAAAACAAAAGTGGGCAGGCAGGATATTATGATGTAAATGAGAAGTCTGTACATCAGATTTTAGATTTTACAACAATCAATTTGTGCAGATGGAGCAGCATGCCTTTGACCAATTCCACGATTAGCTTGCGATCAATAATAATAAAGATGCAATATGTTTGCATACGTTGCTGGTCAAGCTTCTTACTCACAATATGGCTAATTTTTTACATCGGAAGAACAAGTACCGTGGTACCGAACGAAACCAAAAAGAAAAACACTTATACCGTTTTAATTGGAAGTGTGCCAGTGACTGTGAACAAAACACCAACACGGACATACTGAAGTGATTTCAACTTTGCGGGAAAAGTCTTGTCCTGCAGTCTGTGCTCAGGTCTGGGTGGTGATTCAAATTAATATAACAACATATTGGAATAAGAAAACATATTAATTGAATTTTATGGGAACCAATTATGCCTTACTTGATGTAATTCAGCTGAACTTTGCTTATCAAAAGTGTCCATACCGTATCCATCCCTTGGTTGGAAATGTAAATCAAGTTACGGTCACAGAATGGTGAAGCTAAACAACTTGTCTCACTTTGTGACAGACTCAGTAAGCAACAGATATATTCATTTTAAAAGTTTAATATTTTTTCTTAGTGCACATACATTATTTAGCCTGGATCTATATCCTATTAAAATGAACTCTAACAAACCAGATTTTGTAGTACTGTACTATACTGTTAATGTCTGTCTTGTTTTAGAATGAGTATATGGATATGTCCAGTCATGAGGAAGAAAGCTTTAAAGTGCTACACGGAAAGGCAGTTTTTCAGTGTGTTGCGATTAATCTTCCCCCTATTTTTTTAAAATGCCTTCTGTTCTTTAATCATTGTTCAATGCTGAAAAGTTTAATTTGGTTTTGAAAGTCTCCCCTTTGGAACATTGGGCTATTGTGTGGTAGGGGCCTTGAGCACTGCAGAGGTGAGGGCTGTTTTTTTTTATGGTTGTGAACCTCCTCTGCACTCTTTACATGTTGTCTTTGGTGCAGGTAACAATGTGATCAGGACGATCCACGGCGTGGGAGAGATGATGTCTCAGATGGTGCTGAGCAGGGGCCCCATCCTGCCCATCAGTATGCCCGACTCCCAGCCCACTCTTCGCCAGGGCAAACCCGTCACACACCCGGACTGTGAGGACGTCATGGTCATGGACACCAAGCTGAAAATCATCGAGATACTCCAGGTAAGGGCCTGCCTGCTGTGCTGCCACCCAACCCAATGAGGACGTAAGTGTGGGAACGTTTTGGGGAAATATAAAAAATGCTTGTTTGCCAGTTCTCTCATAGTTCTAGGTACATGTAGGGAGTGGAAAAGGGTGGTATTAAATTGTGCAGCCTTTCTGTAGGGTTTTCTCTTTCTTCTTAGCTGAAGTTTTGAATGTACTGAATGTATTTGACTGAGAAACTTTATATTATTATTGAGTATATTTAAATTAATGTGTTTTTAATGTAGTAATTTTGTGTATATATATTTTCCTGTCTGTTGTTAATTTGCCCCTTTAATTCACAAAATTAAATTATAGTTGACCGTAAGGGTCAGATTCTGAGGTCTGTTAATGATATAAAAAAACATTTTAATAAACATTATCTTCCATTTCTTTAAAATACAGCATGAACAGGTTAAGAGCTTTGAAATAAAGCTGCATGTGATGTGTCCTACACTTTTCCTTAATTATTTAATGGTGTTTTAAGCTTAAAGGCCTTTAAAACAAAACAAATTACAAGTGTTTATGAGCACTGAAGGTGATAGAATGAATGGACTTTTCATATATAGTTCATTTATTCTACCATTAGGTCCCCTTGACGTTTCTCCTGATATTTGCATCCTCGGCCTGTATTCTCATTATAACAGAGGTTTCCTACAGTTTATTCTCAGTGTGCGCTTGGACTACCGGATCACCTACTTGCTCTCTATCTACAAGAAGGAGTTTGGAGACAACTGCATACCTGACAGCTCTTACTCAGTGTCAGACAGCCAGTTCCCATCTGGTGAGGATGACTTCTCAAGCTGTATCTTTTGGTGGAGGACCTATTTTCAAAACATTGCTTTCATCCTTGGTTTCAGATGGACATAAAAGCAAATGTGCAGTGTATAATACTAATCATTTCCTTAAAGCATGTCATCTGGGCAGTCTTTAAGAACTCTCCATAGGGATATATTCTCTGTAACTACAACAGCTGTGTCCTGGTAGAATTGTATTAAAATAATCCTTTGTCTACTTCAGTTTCAGATCCTGACATAAATAAGATTGCAGCTCAAGCAGAAACTATGTTTGCCGGAAGGTGGGTTATAAACAGATGGAGACATGCTTGTCAAATTATGGTGCAGTCAGTGTCTGGTGCGGGTTCTGAAATAATGTAAACGTGCAACGTAAAGAAAATGTTGCTGCGTAAAACCAGATAATCGTAAAGTGTGCAAAAATATCCCGTAGTATTGCTTATTATAATCATTATGCTAAGCTGTGAGAAACTGTTGGTTGACTCAGAATTGATTACCGAGTAAAAAATATAGTTGTAAATTGCTGAGCACATTTTTATCAGTTCACCCCCGCCCCCCTCAGTTTTTTTGCACCGTAATTCTGAGTCCCACGTTCTGCAATTACTGACTTTGTTTTTGAGGCTCAGTAATTCTCTTCTTCTTAAGTTTTCATGTTGAGATGGGAATGCAGTCAAACTCGAGTAAAACTCCGGAAGAAAAAGAGCAAATCCTGTCTACAAGGTCAAAAGATGATTTTTTGTAAGTCTCAGGGCACATACAATTCACCACCCATGCACCTAAATCTACAGTAACCCATACTGAATGCATTCTCGCTGTGTTCCAGGGCTGGTTCTAAATTAATGGTTTTGTTCTTTATCTTTAATTCAAGAAAAAAAGTCATTTGAAAATTTACATTTTCTACCAGGATCAAAAATCACACATACTAAAAAAAAAACTGATTAGATACATGTTCATGCATTATCATTTTCAACCTTGGGTATAAATTTACAAATGAACCATGCTCGTTGTTTCAAGCGAAATCCTCAAGGTAGTAATCTCAATCTGCCACTGTACCGTTTAATCTGATCTTAATCGCTTTCCTCAATGTCTGTGGGTTTTTTGAAATGAGGGGAAAATGATACGACTGCTACCTCTTTCTTCGTGACGCTCATTAATTGCTGATGCTTAACAAGGATTCTTGTTCCCACTTATGTCAGATATCCTTCAGCTATGAAATCCATCCTGTAGATCTTTTTAGCCCCCCGCATTTCCCTCCTGAATCAAGGGAGGAATATTTGAATAAGTACGAGTAGTAAAATCCCCATTGTGTTTGTTCCAGTAGGGATGTCATGATGCGTCTTGTAGTCTCTTTTCATTGCCAAGTCTGGTATGTTCTAAGCCCCTGTGCTCTTGGCCATTGTTGCAGTAAAGAGAAGAGTGCGGTGGAGCTGGATGATGAAGGGGGGCGAACGTTCCTTCGGGTTCTGGTCCACTTGATAATGCACGACTACCCACCCCTGGTGTCCGGAGCCCTGCAGCTGCTCTTCAAACACTTCAGCCAGCGAGCAGAAGTCCTCCAGGCCTTCAAGCAGGTTTGTTCTCACTATCTCCTCCAAAGCTCCTATTTCCCATTTTTAACAGCTCTAGGATTGTAATTGAGATATGTGTAGGTGTCTCTCACAGGAGAGATACAAACTGTTATACTGAACAACTTGCTCGGGGGGTTCTGATGAAGGTCACTTTTATTTTAAGGTGAGATAATGTCACTGCTATGGAAAAGTCTGTGGGGTTTGAACAAGCTCTGAGCTTCAGCGTTGAGGTCAAAGGCAGTACGGCACCTCCATTTCTAATTACATTACCAGTTCATTCTGTACATTTCCATGAAGTATGAGGGTGTTTTTCTGTACTGTGTATGTGCTTAAATGAACTAATAAACATGCCAGAAGAACTTGCTGTCCACGTGAATACCTTACAGACTGGAACATCGTGCAAAGCTGCAGCAGTGCGTCTTGTTTTCTTTGGCTTAAGTGGGTGTATCTCAGAATACTTTAACTACTAAGAAGCAGTGCCTGAGTGTTCCTTTTTTCAGGTGGATTAGTTTTAAAAGCTTTGCCAGATACTGCCTCCGATTATTATCAGGTTTTAATTTTTTTTATCCTGCCATGGAGACTAGTCATTTGTCATTTTGCAAATCTGAGCAGAGTATCCCACCTCTGTTAGAAGTCCAGTGCAGTTACAGGTTTCCATTCTAGCCGGAATGTAATATATCCATTGGGGTGAGCAAATGCATCCGATTTGATTTTGTACAGAAACCTAATTAAATGTATTACGATAGCGAAAACTCAGGGAAACTCATTTCACTGTTTTAAACCAAATAAATAATATGTACATTAAAAAAAAAAAAAAAAGTACTTTTGTTCTAGATTTTTTTTTTTGTTCTTCTTAGCCACATTAAACTAACCTATAAAAATAACATTAAAAATAATGAATTTCAGATATTAAGTAGAAATGTTATATTTAATCAGTTTCTCTCTTCTCTGTGGTTCATATTTTCGAATTGTCTGCCAATTGTGTTGCCGGGGGGCAGAATTGTGTTTTGTGAATTAGTAAGTTCAATGTTTGCATCATTCCATTATGGGACTGTTGTCATGATTTTATGTCAGCCATAAGAAGGTAATTAATGATAAATTTGTCAAGCAGAGTGATAATGTCTGAAAACTTGCCAACACTCTTCCAACACAATGTAAACTTACGTTAATTAAAAATGGACGAATGATAGTTAAACTTCTACTTGTGAATTATCTTAATAATTTAAAAAGGTGTCAACGTATTTATTCAGCCATTGCATTACGATTTTGAAATTATTAATTCAGAAGATGAATTTATCTCCAAAGAATTACTATAGATGTATTTAAAAGAAACAAATTAATGTTTGAAGCTCAAATTCCTAAACACCATTGGGCATTCCTTTTATTATCTGTACAACAGTCAACAGCTCATTTGTAATATTTAATGGGTTTTCTCTGTCTGAGAATGAAATTCCTTAAAATGAATTCCTTTTTGCTAATTTAAAAAAACATAACGAGATTTCCTTTAATTTGCGAATATTTTTTCCTCAATGCTCTGCAGTTTCAGGCTTGTTCCACTACCCTTTTGCAAACCACTAATCTGAAGAAGCTGAAGATAGATACTGCAGAGCTTTTGCATCCAGTAAGCAAAGCTGGTCAAGGCATGGAGGCCACAAAACAGGTTGTTGATATCTGTGTTTATATTTCAGGTCCAGCTTTTGGTTTCTGAACATGATGTAGAGAACTACAAACAAATAAAAACAGACCTGGATCAGCTGAGACTGACGGTGGAGAAATCTGAGCTCTGGGTGGAAAAGAGCAGCGGCTATGGCAGTGAAGACATTGGAGATGGCCAGACCAAAGACCAGATTCACGAGGTGAGCCCAGAAGAAAAGCAAGCCCTGAGAAATTGTGCAAGAAAAGAGGCAAGGAAAATTATTTGAGAGAAGTAATCAATGGCTATATTTAGGCTTCCAGGTAGTTATTGTTAGTAGTGGAATTTGTCAGAGGTGGAAAGAGTACTGAAAAATCCTACTGAAGTAGATGTACTGTAACTTTGATGAAATTTTACTCAAGTAGAAGTAAACATACTGGTATAAAAAATTCTCAAGTAAAAGTAAAAAGGAGCTCATTTAAAAAGTACTTGGAGTACAAGTTACATAGTTACTTTTAACAAAGCCTTGTCACATGATCTCCAAGCAAACACTAACACTATATGTATATGTATATGTGTATGTGTGTGTGTGTGTGTGTGTGTATATATATATATACACTCACCTAAAGGATTATTAGGAACACCTGTTCAATTTCTCATTAATGCAATTATCTAACCAACCAATCACATGGCAGTTGCTTCAATGCATTTAGGGGTGTGGTCCTGGTCAAGACAATCTCCTGAACTCCAAACTGAATGTCTGAATGGGAAAGAAAGGTGATGTAAGCAATTTTGAGCGTGGCATGGTTGTTGGTGCCAGACGGGCCGGTCTGAGTATTTCACAATGTGCTCAGTTACTGGGATTTTGACGCACAACCATTTCTAGGGTTTACAAAGAATGGTGTGAAAAGGGAAAAACATCCAGTATGCGGCAGTCCTATGGGCGAAAATGCCTTGTTGATGCTAGAGGTCAGAGGAGAATGGGCCAACTGATTCAAGCTGATAGAAGAGCAACTTTGACTGAAATAACCACTCGTTACAACTGAGGTATGCAGCAAAGCATTTGTGAAGCCACAACACGTACAACCTTGAGGTGGATGGGCTACAACAGCAGAAGACCCCACCGGGTACCACTCATCTCCACTACAAATAGGAAAAAGAGGCTACAATTTGCACAAGCTCACCAAAATTGGACAGTTGAAGACTGGAAAAATGTTGCCTGGTCTGATGAGTCTCGATTTCTGTTGAGACATTCAGATGGTAGAGTCAGAATTTGGCGTAAACAGAATGAGAACATGGATCCATCATGCCTTGTTACCACTGTGCAGGCTGGTGGTGGTGGTGTAATGGTGTGGGGGATGTCTTCTTGGCACACTTTAGGCCCCTTAGTGCCAATTGGGCATCGTTTAAATGCCACGGCCTACCTGAGCATTGTTTCTGACCATGTCCATCCCTTTATGACCACCATGTACCCATCCTCTGATGGCTACTTCCAGCAGGATAATGCACCATGTCACAAAGGTCGAATCATTTCAAATTGGTTTCTTGAACATGACAATGAGTTCACTGTACTAAACTGGCCCCCACAGTCACCAGATCTCAACCCAATAGAGCATCTTTGGGATGTGGTGGAACGGGAGCTTCGTGCCCTGGATGTGCATCCCACAAATCTCCATCAACTGCAAGATGCTATCCTATCAATATGGGCCAACGTTTCTAAAGAATGCTTTCAGCACCTTGTTGAATCAATGCCATGTAGAATTAAGGCAATTCTGAAGGCGAAAGGGGGTCAAACACAGTATTAGTATGGTGTTCCTAATAATCCTTTAGGTGAGTGTATATATCTATCTATCTATATATATATATATATATATATATATATATCTTTTTTTTCCTCTCAATTATGGCCAGAGCGCAGAGGTATGTAACAAAGTAACGGTTCTATTGATTTAAAAGTTTGTTGTTATTATTATTTCTAAATGGCTGTAGCTGATATTTAAATAAATAAATACAAATAAAATGACAATACCAACTTACCTAGAACACAAAGAAATGTTGATATAACTTTATTGTTAGTTTATTGTGGGTAACATCACAGGTCAGGACAGGAGGCTGTATTTGGGACAGACTAAAACGAATGACAAAACGTATTGCCCATAGACTATAATGGGGAGTGGGATGCCCATAGACTACAATGAGGACAACAGAAGGACAATCTATATCTCCAAATCCCACACAGGAATCCTAAAATTCTGAATACACTTTCTTTAAAATAACCTCATATAAAACATAAAAGTGGAATGACATGGAATGACAGCTGCTTTCTATGGAATGACATGCCTGGAATATCGAAAATGCAATGAAAACATAGCACAAATAGGTTTGACTGCCTATATATATAGAGAGAGAGAGAGAGTGATATTGTTATCTACATGTATGTACACTGCAAGTTCAACCTTATCTGAAAAAATAAACTGTGTAAATGGGCAACTGTATGTAACATAATGCAATATAAAGAATATTAATAAGCAATTAACAGCATTAGACATCAGCATTATGATAATTAACTGATTAACTTCAGAAAATTGTATTGTTAATCAATTTATTCACAGCAATTAACATTCAATAAGTAATTTCAATTTTATTCCATTATGCCATATTTAACATTTATTCCATAGAAAGTAGCTGTCATTCCATGCCATTCCACTTTTATGTTTTATAGGAGGTTATTTTTAAGAAAGTGTATTCAGGATTTTAGGATTCCTGTGTGGGATTTGGAGATATAGACCGTCCTTCTGTTTTTCCCATTGTAGTCTATGGGCATCCCACTCCCCATTATAGTCAATGGACATTCAATTTTGTCATTCGTTTTAGTCATTTTATTTTACAGAAACATCAAATTGCTATTAAGTACTGGTTTGTAATGTGTGATATTGTCTGATATTTCGTCAACATTGCTGAATGATGTATTCATTGTGATCGTATGAACATTTTTAGCATTGGGATTACAAGACAACTCGTTTTAGAGTAAACTATGTATACTATGTGAAAAGGCTACCTTCTAGCAGTATATCCATTGCAAGAACGTGAATTATGTGTGGAATTGGCTTAATTATCATGTTTTGCCATGGAGCTCTTCAAATGTTTGCTCACTAATAGGAGTGTAACAATTTCCCACATTTTCAATTTGGTTCAATTTTCGATTGTAGTTGTTATTTTTCTTCACACACTTGTCTCCAAATTAATAAGCTTTTTTGACAAAAATCAAACAATTATTTTAACCCTGCCAGCCAGGAAATCAACAATAACAGTATTAACAGTAAGGGCTTATGGACTAAGTAGTTCTAGATTTGCATGAACAGTTTTTCTGGAGTTGTCATGATTGAATTCCAAGGAACGTTAGAAACTTGCTGCTCCGATCAGGACAGGCAGACAAGAACTATATCAGCTGCGATTATTCAATTGTGTATCAAAACGTGCACATATACATACACAAGAATAATATTAATAAAACATATAAATTGGTATGCACATATCTTAGAAGACATATACAATTATAAAGCAAATAACTAGTATAAAATTAGCATGAAACTGAAATGTTACATAGCCTAGTATTATGCAACGTGAAAGCGCTTTGAAATGGCTCCGTCTCTAGTATTACAGCTGTGTACATCAATGCAGTAAACACGCTTTTCAAGACTACAGTGCCCTATATAAAATAATCCAGTAGTTTCACAACACCGATTAGCGTTGGGGTGGGGGGAATGTGATTTTATTAGATTTTGGCTTATTCTCTTGGCTACGGGACTGACGGTCTAGAGTAGGTCCGAACCGTCAAACCCCCTCAGGGACTGAGCCAAGGAACTGCTGCAGAGGCGGTTGGTGACAGAGGAGGTGGTGGGATGCGAGAGAATGAAGTGCTGGGGGTGTGTGTTGATGACGGGGTATTTATGCACTTTGACCGGAAGAATGTGTGATGACATTGGAGTTGTTCACTCCCGAAATTAATTTATAAATTCCACTTAGCATCAGACAGGTGACTGATCAAACATTGATCCAGAGACCTGGGAATGCAATGTGATAGAGATTGAATTAGAAACTTGCTTAGCTGATCACAGGGCAGGCAGACGAGAGCTATAGCAGGTGCAAATCTGTTAATAAAATTAATAATGACAATAATATATAAATTTATGACTTGTAGAAAATCACGTTTCAGGAATCAACACGATTATAACTCTTTCACAATGACTGACTAATTTTTATTACAAAGCTCAGATTGTCAGCTATATTGTATTCAATATATCCTACCGCATAAACTGCAGGTTCTGCGGTTGGAGAAGAAAGTGTTTATGACTTATTACAGTTGAGGAGTTCACAGCTGAAATGCTGTATAGGTATTTAATTCAAATATTTTGTGAGATTGAAGAACGGATAAGCGGGAGAGATATTAACTGTGTGCTGTCGTTTTGTTTTTTCTGATACTTGAATTAATATTGGTTTGGCGAAGCCAAATAGATAAATGTATAATCATGACCCCGTCTTTAAATTTGATGGTCGAAATGAAATGCTTGCTTCGATCGATCTACGATTTTGATTAAAAAATGTTCACCCTACTGACTAATACTCGTGGCTATATAGTTAACTTTCCTCACTACTGCTGGACTGGAGGACTGACTGACCATAACATCACGACACACACTGATTGGCCTGCTGAGTGCTGTGGGCGGGATGCTGGACATTTGAATGTATTGCTCCTTCATTTATTGGTGTTTTTGACATCATCCACATTTTTTTTCCCCATAACAGCCTGTAATGAATGCCTTTTTAAAATTAGCGAAGTACAATACTTAACACAAAACATACTTAAGTAAAAGTAAAATTACTTTTGTAATTCGTTACTTTCCATCCCTGGAATTTGTATTTCATTTTCATTATTCTGTTTCTATGAGGGTCTGCAGGGCTTTCTCCGAGTTTCAAGTAGTACATGGAGACAAAAAAAATGTTGACGTAAAGATTTGCATTACTGATTTGTGTTTGAAATATGAAACATGGTCTTTTTCATTTTAAAAGTAATATGGCGAAAGGCATAGTGCCTGTTCTTAAATGTACTTGTCCTGGATTTGTGATAAACAGGAAGCTGGGATCCTGAGTCCTGTACAAGATGGAAATAAGAAGCCTCAGATTGACAGCAATAAAGCCAACAACTATAAAATTGTCAAAGAGGTTGGTCTCTCTGTAGTATATATTTTTTGTAAATTTCTGTCACCTATTCAAGTTCTAAATTGGTAATATCTGATTTAACTTAGTAACCAGAAATACAAACATTTCAATATGTATTGTAATGGTAACATTATTTTACCTTTTATATGCGTGTATGTGTATGTATATATAATATATGCGTTTCTGTGTGTGTGTGTGCGTGCGTGCATGCATGCGTGCATGTATGTATGTATGCATGTAATATACGTTTTTATTTTTAATATCAATCGATCCCCCCCCCCCCCCCCCCAGTTAAAACACAGTCTATTAGAATGTAAAATGGTACATAAATATCAATAGTATATGTTTGTTCTTGAATGCTAATGTTTTAAATTCTCTTCACCCCAGATTTTGAACCGTTTGAGCAGCCTGTGTTATACGAGTAAGAAGAGCCGGGTTCAGCAACAGAGATTGCTTAAGAACATGGGCGCCCATACTGTAGTGCTGGACCTTCTGCAGATACCTTATGAAAAGGTGAGTCTCTTACTACAAAAGAGCTGCACAGTTATTATGGCTCAAAAGCACAGATGTGTTATTTTACATCTGTTAGTGACACCTGAAAGTAACTTCATATTTTTAAAATAAGTCTCATATAATTCATGAATAACTCTCCACTACTCCAGTGTAATGTAGGAGATTGTTGGTTGGGTTTGTCATAAACCTTCTTTGAAGCTGCCACTAAAACCATTGTTGTTGAAATTGTGTAGTATCTGCATTGCCTTGGAAATGCCATGCCATGCCATGGAAAGGCATCCCATGTCATTAACAACATTTCAATATTTTTTAGACTGATGAAAAGATGAATGAAATTATGAATTTGGCTCATGGGTTTCTGCAAAACTTCTGCCGGGGGAACCATCAGAATCAAGCACTTCTGCATAAACATCTCAATCTCTTCCTCACTCCAGGGGTAAGTAGATCATCTTCAGCATCTTATGTAAGTTTTGAAGACTCCTATTTGGTTTTGCATCATTTCTGAATGCTGGAAGAGATACTGTAAAGTGATTATCCAATCCATGTGCCGCATGTGAAATTGTATTTAATTGCCTATTAAATAGTTGCCTCTGTTTTGTGTCTTGATACTATGGGCCTTTTCTCCTCTTCCAGCTTCTGGAGGCTGAAACCATGCGAAACATCTTCATGAACAATTATCACCTGTGCAACGAGATCAGTGACAGGGTGGTCCACCACTTTGTGCACTGCATAGAGACTCATGGGCGACATGTGAAGTATCTGCGTTTCTTGCAGACCATTGTGAAAGCGGACGGCAAATATGTCAAGAAGTGCCAGGACAAGGTCATGACTGAGGTACGATAGAGTCTGAAGTTTCTGAAGCTGTGGTCAATTAAGTGTGGACCTTAAAAAAGGAAATAATCTTATGTTTGCCTGTATGTATGCTTTCTATTTGTATCTTTTGATGAGCTGTGTCACAGCTGTGCGCCCGTGTGTGTTTGCAGCTTGTCGGTGGAGGAGAGGACGTGCTCGTGTTCTACAATGACCGCACCTCCTTCCCGGTGCTGCTGCAGATGATGAGCAGTGAACGAGAGCGCACGGACGAGAACGGGCCCCTGGCCTATCACAACTCGCTGGTGGAGTTGCTGGCCGCCTGCACTGAGGGCAAGAACGTCTACACTGAGCTGAAGTGCAACTCCTTGCTCCCCCTAGACGATATTGTTAATGTGGTCACTCACCCAGACTGCATTCCGGAGGTAACAAGCCACTGAATATGACGTTAGGCTTGATGAGACACAATGGCTATTGTAAATCTCTTTATACAAAGGTGTATGTCTTGTATGTAAAATTTGTCCGATTTCTGTGTGCGGATATGGTATCAGGGTCATTTTTGTTTTTATTCAGGTGAAAATGGCCTATGTCAATTTTGTAAACCACTGCTATGTGGACACAGAAGTTGAAATGAAGGAGATCTACACCAGCAATCACATTTGGAAGCTGTTTGAGAATTTTCTTGTGGACATGGCCAGGGTAAGTTCAAGTTTGTTGATGAAATTGATTCTGAAAATGTTAGTCAGCGAACTGTTTTTCATTTTAGTTAACGAAGATGAAAATCTGACTAAAATCATCCAAAATGACAACGATGGTGACTAAATGTTTTTATTTTTAATTTGTGAAAATATGATGAGAAGAAATAGTCAGTTTTACTAAAACTCTGAACTCCCAGTTTTACTACCTGCCTGTCTGTCATATAGCAGTACTAAAACTGAATTAAATGTATGCAGGTTTTAGGTGAATATAACAAAATGAAATGGCATGACAAAAATGTGACTAAAAATAACAAAAAAATGTAAATTTTTAGTTGACTAAAAAAGAAAAGTGTATGACTATGTGATTGTATCTCATAGACATTTTAGTCAACCTGACAAAGACTACAACTAAATCAAAAACTGATGACTAATAGAGTGGTTCAAGCCCTCTTCAATGGTGTTATTTTTTTTCCATCCACCACTGGTGTTTGTTTGTATTAGCACTGAAAATCGTAGGCCTTACTAAGGTGTCTTATAAATATGTGCTTTGTATGTCTGACAATTGAAAATCAAGCTTATGAACTGGGTGTGTACGTAACAAGCTTTTGTATTTTGAATGGTATCTTTCAGGTTTGCAACACCACTACTGATAGAAAGCATGCAGACACAATGCTGGAGAAATATGTAATCGAAACTGTGATGGCCATTGTCAAGGGCTTCTTCAGTTCCCAATTCTCTGTCAACAACTCAAACCTTCAGGTAACTGTGATCTTGCCTTGGATGCATGGTCTTCTCATGAACCATTCTGTAGTCTTTATTTTCCTTTGTGTATGGCTGAAAGTGTACTTTCCTTCCTCACAGCAGTGGTTATTTTCAAATTATGAGTTTGTGCTGCTGACAAAAAAAAAAGAATGGCTAGGAACAGCATGGCAATAGTATACTTGCTCTCTATATGGAGATAGATACTGTAGGTAGATTGGTACTGGACAAGAATAAACTGTCAAGCATCCAAGCAATTTAATTTGATATTCTTCCATTGAGACATTCATGGATAATCATGGATTTGGTAAGAAAGTACCAAATCTAAAATCTGTTCATATAGTTGCTTTCTTATTCTGATGTGTTTTTGGGAGGGACAGATTTGGCAAAGTCTCAGATCTTCAGCTTTCTGCACTTTAGGCATTGAAAAGCCATGTGGTTTATTTTCCTGTGCTTCTGTGTTCTGGATTGATTTAAATGCCTTTTTTATGTTAATCGGCACAGATTCTCTTAGACATCCTAGGTTTTCTTTTTAAAATAGAAGACCAGATTTGGTAATTAACTGAAATTTGAAACCTTTATTGTCAGAATGTGAGAACTCCTTGCTAGCTGGAGAGTTGGAGTCCTTCACACCATTACAGTTTTTAATTTGTCTTGTTTCCTTTCATTTCAGACTCACCAGCCAATATTTATTCAGCTGCTACAATCTGCTTTTAGGATTTACAACTGCTCCTGGATAACGTCTTTGCAGAAGACCAATATAGAAGGGTGCCTTAAGACTTTGGTTGATGTCGGTAAGTAGCAGCTTTGGCAAATCAACATCAGAAAGGTTTACAGAATGGCAGAAAAGAAATTTGGTGTAAACAGTTAAATTCCAGCTAAAATCACAAAACTGTTCAGAAGTTCCTTTGTTGTCTAATTCTAGATTTGCAAACTGAACATCTCTAGTTATTTCATGAAGTGCAGAGTGAATTGTTCTCTGTAGCACACACTCTGATGTGTCTAAGGTCAGAGTGCATGGATTCATTCCAGTCTATTAAGAGAGTATACACAATATTGTCTTGTAGATGGAATGGGGAGCACAATGTATGTCTGAATTAATGTAGATTGAAAATATTAATGCTATCTATTAGTATCATTCTACCTTTCATTAACATAAAATCCCTATAAAACATCTTAAGTTTCTCTTGGAGGTTAACCAAGAAGGTATCTGGGGAAGCATACCACACTGAATCACACTCTGAAACCTGTACCTCTACATTTCTCCTGCATATTTCCTCACTAGTTTGATCTTCATTTATAGATGTTTGTGAATGTATATTCCTGTTTTAACTGTATATTTGTGTACGTAACTTGTGAAACTTGCGTACGGTTTTATTTGTATTCATTAAATTGTTTTCTAACAACTGCAGCAAGGAATCGATCAATCGCAATCCCTGTGGACCTGGACAGTCATGTGAACACTGTGTTCCTGAACACCCACTCCAGCATGGTGCAGCGCGCGGCTAAAGGTTGGCGACTGTCTGCACGCAGCAGCCCACGCAGGGAACCTCTGGGGGTCCCTGACTACAAAAACATAATTGAAAAACTGCAGGTGAGGCTAAACATAAGGATGATGATCTCTGTACTGCAGTGTATGGCCCAGTCTGCTCCTGGAGAGTCTCAGTCCTGTTAGTTTTATAGGTCACCTTAAATGGCCCGTTTCTAAAGACTGGGAACACCTGTACAGTTCTTGACTTAATTAAGGATACAGTCACTGGCTCAATTAAGGGACATCTGGTGGTTGAGACGTGAAGGGTATTCAGGCGATGGGTCCAAATGATCTCTGATTGACTGAATTTACCCAAACACCTGCTTTTATAGATCACATTTTGTTTTTCCATGTCTGTAAGTTGAGAATTCAGTGTCTCCAAAATAGTAATTGTATGGGCTGTAACTCGGGTTCCAAAGCCCTATGAGCAATGGAAATCGTCAACCATGTATTAAGTCTTCTATTCTTCTTAAATTAACAAAATCAAATTAATAATATATAGAAAAATAAACATTTAAATTAGTCTCCAGTTCATTTACTTAAATATGAGTTGAATGCAGTTCTGTTTTTTTTTTTTTCAAAGACATTTTCAAGTCGGTGTTTTGGCTTTTTGCTTTCCAGGGTGTGGTGGCCTCTCTAGAGGAGCAGTTCAGCCCCATGGTGCAGGCCGAATTTTCCGTGCTCGTCGATGTCCTGCACAGCCCAGAGCTGCTGTTTCCAGAAGAAGTCAAAGTCTACTTGGAAAGTGGCGACTTTATGTCCAAGTAAGTCCCAAGCAGTTCCCCCTGAAGGATCATGAATCACTGAACAGTCAGATTTACCGCCATACTGCGCTTCCTCCCAGTACCCAAGCTGAATTTTACACATCTAATGTCCAATTGTAGGTAGTGGTGAGACAGAAGAATGTTCTTTTAATTCTCAGCAACGTATCAAGTAACACAGACTGGCCTCAGGTCAGCACGGCCCAAGATGTAACCGTTTGATATTGGTGATTTTAATATTATTTGTTTGACTTTTCACAGACTGATCAAGCATACCAAGAAGCTGATGGAAAAAGAGGAAAAGCTGTGCATTAAAATCCTCCAAACACTGCAGGAGATGCTGGACAAGAAAGAGCCCTCTGAAGAGTTGGTAAGCATGGAATTGGTCCTCTTAACTAATTCACTTAACTGTGAGTCCTTATCATTGGTTGACTGAAATAATAAAACCAACAAAAGCTTAGGCCTTGGAAAGGAGGAGTAATTAAATATTTCATATGTAGTTTAGGACAATGAAAATAGACTTCCTCAGCTTATTGCTTCTGGATTGTTTTTTACTGAATAATTTCTCTGTGAAACATTTGTGTTTTATTGGATTTAAACTGAATTTAAATTCTGATGTTGGTTCTAAGAAGTTAAACCAAAGACATGAATCATGGATACCATAGGGTGCCTTGATCTGTATTGATTTTGATTGGTGCTTGTTTGAGGTGCTTTCAGCAATGCAACAAGAGACCACCAGTGGTCACTGTTTCTGCATATGTTGAATGAGATGTTTTCTACCTCAGCTGCTTCTGATGCCAGACTGATTAGTATTCAGAGCACGAGTTTCCAAATATTTGTTAAAGATTTGTCTGTATTGTAAACTCCAGGTAACTTAGTTTACATGTATATGTTGCAGCTTATGAACAGTGTGAGTATCTGTTCACCACCATATACAGCAGGGTTTGCTTTTGCTAATGTCTGCTTCCATATGCCCTTCTTACTTCAGGCATCCGGAGATCAGAAAATATGCCACAAATGTATTCAAAATGATATAGCTGGATTGTTTATGGTTAATCGTTCTGCATGCTCAAAACCAGTGCAAGAATATTGACCAATCTGCATTTATGCATACATATAATCTATTCAGTTGATTTGATGAGGGGTTCCTACCAATGTAAAATTCAGACTTTTGCCTTTATGACATCTGCAGTTACATAACATAACAGAAGGCATACGAGGATAGCTGCACAGTGATTGAGGGAATGGCAGTGTTGCTGATAAACACGATGTAGCTTGGTGCTGAGTGAACAGATCAATAAATCTGCAATACAGAGCTGCAGAGTGGCCGGTAGCTGCTTTTGTTTTATACATGAAGAGAAGTGAAATCAGGCTTTGACTATTGACTATTGTATTTATTTATTTACTTATTTGTGTCTTTATTTATTTTAACACTAACTTGAATCTGGTAAAAAAAAAAGAACAGCATTCTTCTGCTACAGTTACAAAATAATTATATATAAACTTGAAATTCTACCTGACAATCAGGCTGATTTTATTTCTCACTTTCTCTGGGACACCAGTAATGAAAAGATAGATTTCAGCCAATTAAATGTGATTGTATAAGACATTTGTCAGTGAACGTCTCCTGGATATTATTTAATCTGCTCAAAGTGTGTGGCGGCACGTGATACGACTGAGTAATCAGAAGCTCAACCAACATGCATTCATGCCTTGGTTTACACCCCAGGCCCTTTCTAAAGTCTGTGCTCTTCTGTATGCTATTTCTGTCATGGTTTTAAAGGGTTTTGACCTTTTTGGCCTCTCTGGTAATATATTCTCTTCTTCTTAAGAAGCAGTCATGGGTTCTGGAGGAGTCATAAACTTGACTGTCAGATCACACAGTTGTAAGGCACAACTCATTAAGGCGGTTATCTTTTGCTTCCCCTGCAAAGTTCCGCTACATGAGATGTAATCACTGTTTTCACATTCATTTGCAATGGGACATGCTACATTAGATGACTTCATTCAGAGAGCACTTTAAATATATTAACTACAAATATTTGATTTGGTCATCAAATAACATCTTGTGCAATCTAAATCAAAAATAATTTAGCTGTATTTCTTGTACTTCTAATGTTGATATCTAAAATGTTAATAATTTTTCAACATTTAGGAAGATGTTTTAGGACTGATCAGCGCATGATCAACGTTTTTGTTCATATGCAAATACATATTTATCTAGTTTTGAGGTTAAAGGGCAGGGTTAACCTAAACGTAGTCCAACAAATATATCAAGGGCTATTTTCTAGCATCTTGGGAAAATAGGAGGCAATCAATGAAGTGGAACAATCCACTGTTAAATCTAATTAGAAACTCTTAGAAAGGCTAACTCTATATTCTCAATTAGGAATTCAACAACATACTAGGTGACCAGATCTTTACAATATGGCAATATGTGCGGAAATGAATTTAATGAAATATAATGTATGTATGGTGTCATTTGTTGTGGTTTGAAGTGTTGATGCTAGAGTTAATGTAGAGGTGGAAATTGAATACGAAGTTTCATGTTTCTAGTGGCATTTCATTAGTAATTTCCACACCCACTGGCTTTTTTTCTCATTTTGTTCTTCATTACAGACCAAATAGGTTACCATACAACTCTACCACTCAATCACAAAAGGAAACATTAGGCAGAGGTCTTTTTTTGTGTAATCAGTCCACGGTTGGTTGAAAGGTGTCTTGGCTTTTTCACTCCATCTTTAGACTCACTGAAGGCGTCAGTCCAAAAATAAAGAATCAAAGAGATGCATTTTGACACGGATGAGTTCTGAAACCAGTTGACAAATGCAGACATTTTCGCTGATGTATCCCGATTGCCGTAGATAAACATGTTGTTATTGTAATATGGAACACTGTATCTATCAACACTCCTCACATTGATACTTTAACACGCCGCCTGTCTCTGTGGATGAAAAGCCTGCTCAACAGATCATGCAAGTTATGAAATGTGACAGAATAAATTTGAGGTGCCAAAGCCAGTGGTTAGTACTCATCAATCAAAATGTAAATTTTATGGGAGTACAGTATTAGATTTTGCAGAGGCATCCTTTGAGTGGGTGTCCCTCTAAATACTGTATGGCATTAGGAAATTTGCATCAGATTACGCAGAGCTTTCAGAAACATGTAATTCCCCCCTTTTGGAAGATTTTTCACTGGTAGAGGGAGAAGAAGAGATTTGACAAAACCAAGGGAATCTGTTCCATTTCATCTCTTTGTGGAGGGAAAAGTAGACTAATTCTTCTTATCCTGCAATACTGAGACAATATTTTGTGTCAGCAGAAATGTTGCAAACAATTCTCAGTTTCCTCTCTTTGAAACATCTAGTAAATTAATTGCTTTCAAATCCTCTAAACTTGTAAGTATAGCTGTACTATTAATTTAACACATCAAACTGGCAGTGCTATCTGTTGAGATCAGTCTGAAAATACAGGTGTTTCTGATCTGTGGCAATTTCAGCAGCAGAGTGCAAGTGTATGTCACTTCAGTTAATCTCAAGCCAAAACTCCATTAAAGCCTTTAGTAAATGAAGTTTTTTTTTTTTCTGTCTTTTAAAATCACCCCGTTCTTTTTCATTTATGCAAGTGTGAGTGCTGCAGTTTTACGAGTGGCTAATCTGAATGAAAAATGTTGAATGCTGGACACGGCTAATTAGAGTTTTTAACCATAATGACATCATTGTATTCATTTTAATTAGGGTTTTTGTCAATTAATCAAATACTGTTCTCTCATTTGCATACAGATTCCACATTTTGTATTTAATGGGGGGAAAGTAAGGCTTGGCTGATTCTTTTTCTTTTTTGGTATTATACGGTCAAAAGCTGTAAATTCAACTCATTTTGTAGGCGATACATTCCTTTGTTGCAATTGAAATGCACAAATGTCCTAAATCGTGATCAAGTTTTGACAGGAGAGAACGAAAAATGAAAAATGTGTTTTTTAATCATAAGCTCTGGGTGTTACAGAGCTCCCTGCTTGTTGATCCTTGATTCCTTGCTGTTGATCTTGGTTGTACATTTTGTTCATTATGTTGTTCATCAACTTTGTAAAGGTTTGTTAATTGCACATTTCCTGTTGTGTGCCAAGAAACATACAGGTTGTTTTGAAAATATTTGCCTTTAAAGTATTTGGTTTTTACTTTTCAGTGTTCTCTTACACTGAACTATTAAAATGCCTTGAGAAAGACACATGTGCCAAGACTGGGGAAACTATACCAGCCCTGTAAAGGCTGACCATGTGCCCCTGTATTTCTCTTAAGTTCAAAAGGCATTTCTTTGAATAGGCATTGGACTTGAAACATTATGGCTAATCAAACACCCCATACTGCGTAGTTTATCATGCATGTTATGTTATAAATCCCTCTACGCTGCACTTAATTGGAAAGGGAGTTCAAAAGCTTCATGGTCAGTCTTTGGACTCTGCTTCTTTCTGTACCCAAATATAAAAACTCTCCTTTTCTTTTAGAGAGATAGAAGGCACATGGGTGCTTTATTTCTACTAACCCTGGGCTTTGGAGGAGATGTGTTTTCGTCTCCGTCTCCGGTGTTTAGGAATGCTGTCTGAGTTACTTGTCTGGCAGCTGGGTGCCTGTTTTGTGGTTGAATCAAGTGTTTGCCAGGTCACAGCGAAAGAGCTCCCTCTTGTTGTCTTGTTTGAAGGCCCCCGGAGCATGTGACTGTGCATGTGAAAACTGTGTGCAGCCAGGAGCTGTGGGGTGTGATTGGAGGAAGCAGCATCTGCCAAGCCCATGAGGTGACTGAGAGAGCAATCCTCCTCAGCCAACAACAGCATGTGATTATGTAACGCCTGCAGTGTCTGGCACCGGGCTCCACTGGGGCAGCATCACGTGTCGTGCAATGCTCTCGGCTTCGAGAATTCAATTAGATTGCTTTGAATGATTTGGAGCTCACATGAGGCTGGGTTTTCAGTGGCTGCCGCTGAAAGAGTAAATAGTCTGATTTAACACCACATGAATAGATAATTGTTGCTAGAACTCAAGCAAGGATGCCTGGTATTGTTTCTATTTTATTTTTATTTTTTTTGGTGGATGTGTGAAGAAAGAGGCTTGAAATTTGTGCAATATGCAATGGCAAGTGTAGGTGAAATGTTGTCCCTCACCCCCCTCCTTAAACTTGGCTAAGAATAAAATTGTTTCCTTTCCGATTCAGGTGTATGCAGAGAAATCTCTTAAGCATATTGAGTATGGAGGTTGATTTTATTTTTGTCTTAAAAAGAAAGATGTCGAACAAAATCCTTATTCCTTGTGAAACTGACTCCTTAATTAGTTTGTATTATTTTTCTTAACTAGACTGTCACTGCTGCCCGTTTCAAACAGGTTTGTGGTTTAATGGCAGCATTTATATTGGCACGTTCTGTCTTCAGCTGTTATGTGTTAACAGTACTTTACCAGGTGTTGATAAATGAAGAAAAACCAAGGTTATGTAACAGTCTGTGTTCTGCCAAGTCTCACACCGAGTCCCACAAGGAAATTCTGCTTTAGCGATTTACTACTGATAACAAAACCTGTAAACCTGCCATGCATGTTCCACTTGAATTGGCAACACCCACTGTGGAGCTTATAAAGTTTTACAGTCCCGTGCCTGACACCAAACAACTCGAGCCACCTTTCCAAGGTCTAATAAAATGGTTTCTGGCAACTATATTGGGTACGTGGCCCGAGACCAACACTACAACACTGTCTGCAACGTTCTATTATTATCGATATTGTTATTGAAGTCTATAAAATACATTAGTAAGACGGGATAGGATAGGAACACCTCTGCAGAGGTGCGTGTGTATACCCTTGGCAGGCTTCCCATTTCATACATCACCAGCCATATTAGTATTTCTCCTACTTTTCATTTTTCTGAGGCATGGGAGAAGCAGTATTCAGGACAGCTAAATGTGTAACACACTTTAATTTATATTTATTTGCAAGGTATAAATTATCTAAAGCTAAAGTAATTTTACATGTTTAATGCAGATTCCTTCCTTTTTGTTTTCCTTTTTTAATTTGTATTTTATTAAAAATTATTAGCTCAAGTGCAGTGCTTCATTAGTAATTTAAGTTCTCATTATATCCCCCCAGCTGCAGTATTTCTGTGCTCCACAAGGTGGGGCAGTGTATTATTTTTATTGAAAGGGGTGAAACTCCTAGGTTTTGCAAGGTTTTAGGATTACTACTACTTTGAATATCCAGAAAAGTGGATCCAGAATTGTTCATAACCATGTGGTTTACTTAAAGTATGTGCGTGTGCGTGTTTTTGTAGCTATTTCCCAATTATGGCTGATGCAACATCATGTTAGGCAATCTTAACAACCGCAGTAGGATTTGTCATTCATACTTTAAGTAACAAACTCACACCCAAAATATCACCAATATAAGCCATTTGTAGCCTTTACACAAATTGTAACTTTTTTTTTTTTTAAGAGTATCTGGTTCCTTTTTAAACACTACAGAAAAACTGAACGGATATCCATCTATGCATCATTAATACTAATGGAAACTAAATGAATAACTTTTTGAAACATCCCAATCTGGCAATTGGGAATACAGAATGTTGGCGTAGACTTTCAGATGCATTCCGTGATCTGTAAGGGGTCTGAACAGGTTTATCATCTTGCAGCAAGCTCTCAAAGGTCTTATTGCATTAAACCACATTTTAGGGTGAATTTTCCTGCAGGGTATTGTACTTGTAAACTCGACTAGCAACACATAGGAATTTTAAACATTCTTCTGCCCTCTTTGCGATGTAGACAGTGTAAGCTTTCTTTCATTGATGCTTATATGCAGTGTGTGTGTCTGTGTGAGTGTGTGTCTGCAGCAAGTAGGGGCTAATCACGTTTTTACCTTTTTGACTGCTATCGGGTGCTTGCTACATGGTGTCTTCAACTTTAAGTGTGTGGTGTCCATGGAAACTGAATGACTCGTGTTTGCTCCCATGTCTTCCCATCTCGGGTTATCTCTGGCAAAAGTGCCCATTTGATATTTCACTTCTGACAGCCATGCCTTATTAATGTCAGAGTCTGATTGTAGGTATTCAGTTACCTGGTTTTATCATGAAAGGTTTAATAATATCTGACCCCTGTCAGCAGGCTGTTCCCACTTCAAAATAACATTAAATATTCAATACGAATAATGTTGTTCTGACACCTGATGCTAAATATAACCAACTTATAATATCTGACTGTAATATTTTGTGTAATTGTTGTAGTTTTGTTGTTTGGAATGCACATATGGTTGATGAAGTGTTGTTAATGAATTCATCTATTTTATTAACATTACCATTTGAACCTGAGAATCTGGAAAATTCCACACCTCTAGAAAATATGGCCAAAGAACCTACATTTCATGAACTGAAGGATACATTTTTAGAGTTTACTTGTACTTGAGCCAACAAATTACTAAAAAGTATAAACACGTCTGACTCTACTGAATAACCTAACTGTTTTCATCATATCTCTCAGTTGATATTACGTTTGCTGGTGGGCTTACAAGTGATATTGGGGATCTGAATGAAACCAAAACAAATGATGTGTAGAATCTTCAGACCCTGGCCAGTGACACTGGGGTGATATTCCACTTGAGTGCATGAATCTGTGAGGAGGTAATGAGAAAACCAGTATGACTTTACTGTAAACCAGAAATGCCATAGATACACAATATGAATGAATAGACCTGCTTTAAAGTTCTTCATTATATACTGCTCGAGATTTGATGTTCATGCTGACAAATTCTCACAAATGGGTTTGAAATTATTAGTGTCCAGTTTTTTCAACAAAATCATGGAGCAGTGTTTTGGGTATCCTGATTTCTTATTGACTGACCCCACGGTTAGCGTTCCCAAAACCGGGAGAAAATTCCAGGCCCGGGTTTTTGAAGTTTCAAATTTATAAACCCGGGATCCCCGGGGCACCCGAGCTTGATGACTAATTATTTCATAGGCATATAAATAGGAAAAATAAGCAATATGGAAACAAAAATAATTAAATAAAAAACACTAAGCTCGCTCTAAACTTTTCCGATGGCGCTTCTCTGTCTCTCTCTCTCTCAAATGCGATTATACGAGGCTTTCAGCACAGTGTGTGCACCACGGTACCTTGCAGGCACACGCATTATCCTGTCACACACTGTTGGACACATCAAACATATTAGTTTTTCCCTTTATTTTATTAAACTAGAACCCCTGGCCATATCAACAAGGTAATACTAAATAAGTAAAATATAAACTCCTTTTTTGTGTCTGTATTTTATGTGGAGCTGAAATTAAATACAAACTCAGTTATACTGCATTATTATTATTATTATTTTTATTTATTAGTTCACATAGTTATTATGTATTGATCATTTGTATAAACTGAAGCGACCTTGTAGAGCTCCCAGCTGTTTGCAGTACCTTGTTTGGATACTTTTTGTATTTGGCTGATTGGCCGTTTACTTCTTATATAGGAAGTAGAACCAAACCGAGCTTGGATCGGAACTCCTTGAAAAAATCGTCCAGGTTGCCTGGGATTTCGGGCTGGAATCACTACCCACGGTGTTTGTACTTTTGATATGAAATATGTAAACAATTCGTTTATTTACTGAGTTCATGGAAAGGCTTCTCAAATGCCTTGTTAAACTTCATCATGAATGTTGGAATGGTTATAAGCTTGGAGGAGAGAGTGTGTTGATTTGTGGGCTGCGGACATCATTAAGAGACAGACAATTAGGGCAGTTGAAGTCACTGTTTAGGCACTGGGCATTTCCACGCTTGGACAGCTATTGCTCATAGTTTTTAAAAAATGTAGAAAAAAATAATCCTGCAGGAGTTTCAGAAAAAAACAAAACATTTAAAATGTGAGAAATATACATATTTAAAAAGTTTCCGTTCAAATTGGTTCCAATGCAGTATGCTTCGGGGCTCTTTTGGAACACAGTGTCTGGAAGCTTTTTGATTGGCATACTGCTGAATCGAGAGGTGGGGATGGATGGGTGAATAACAGAAAATTGTACATCCTTGTGCTTGATCTTTGGCTATTTAATTATACTTCCTCAAGCTGATGCATTATTTATTTGTTCTCCATTTGTTAAGATAATTTAATTCTTCAATCCACATTTTCTTTCATGGTTAACTTCTCAGTGTTGACTAGATAGGAGCTGAATCTTAAATTCAGTACTGCGCCTCTCCTGGGCACACAGAGGCCCTTAGACCACCTTATTTTAAAGATTAACTTTATCTTAGGTAGAATATTACTTCTCCTTCTTGTGAAGTATGCACTCCGCAATAAGCCTTCTATGTAAATTGATAACACAAGTGCTTAGGGAACAGACTCATACTGCTTTTATGAGCGGTTTGACATTCACATGCCTACTCTTCCTGTTAATTGTGTACACCTTTTTCAGTGACTAATGTATTCTTTAAATAAATAAAAAAAATACTTAGAAACGTGAATTAACACATTTTTATATCTGGTAAAGGAAGTAGTTGTTATACAGGGGCAATACATAAAGCAAGGAATGTTTTTTTGGGGGATTAAACAAACATTTAAATTCCCAATGGATTTAGAATAACACTGCCTCTTCTGCTTGGTGTAACAGTGAGATCCTTGAAAATGTTGTATATCTTTCAATCGACAATTTGCAACAACCCATTGCTCACAGTACTACTATGCTTAAGAGCCCACAGTATCTCTCGTTTGTAGTCAACACTGTGCTGTGTCAACTCCAGGAAGTTCTTGTCTGTGTTCTCTCAAATCATGATTTGATTTTAAAGCAAGTTCAAAAATAACAGGATTATTATAAGATAAGAGAGAACCGAACACACTGTCTAGGCCTTCCTCAGTGACACCCCTACCATACAGACACCCGTAGTCAACCATGGATGAATTCTGCGTGCTTCTGACTTCTTCCATGCAACTGCTATAAAATACATTGTAGTTCTGTTATGATCGGATTATTACACTATTTTGTAACTTTCAAAAATATTCATTCTGTGAATGCAGACACGCTAAACAGTGTCTGCAACCAGCAATAACAGGAAGTAAAGCATGGCAGAGTCCTGTTCTGTTCTACCTGATTTTTAAATAAGCACTGTGAATTAAATGAGTCTGCAGCACTAATATATATATAGTCATATTTGGTGACTTATGATGCTAATTGTAAATTACCTTTTAGTCAGTTTATATTTTATTTTTGGTTATTTAGGATTAAATATTTACAGAGTGTCAAATTTGTATTGATAAATGCACCCCTTCATTGTAGTGGTTTTATTGCATTAACATTTAATGAAAGGCATAGTATTTAATTGTCAGTTAAACAAACGACACAAAACTGTAAACAGGACATTTGTAGTGTATTTAATTGAAAACAAATTGTAATGGATACAAAAAGTTACTTTATTCGGTCATTTGTCATACATGTCTTAATACATTTGACTTTCAAAGATGCTGCTTTAGCACAGATGCTCCTCAATGTCAAAGTTTTTTTGGTCCAAGGGAGCATAGTATACAGTATATCTGTAAACCAAACTAGGTACCAATCCAGGAAAATGTATTTAAGTAACTTTAAAGTCATTTATGAATTTACATAATTTAATACAAACCATTTGTCTCTGTAAAGTACACTGTAAAGTGTTACCAAGATACTCATCTTCAAGAAATGATGCTCTTCAAAAACTAATAATTTGTTCATAATGTAGTTCAGCACTCATGTTCCAGTAATATGCAACAGAAGTCACTAAAGTTCATGAAAACTGCCTTTTGGCGTGAGTCAAATCACTCGGGATTGCCAGAAGAGCAAGTTGTGATTTCTGCTATCCTTTGTTAACAGGTAAAAATAGATTACTCTTTGTTTTGAGCTCTGCCACAGAGCAGATGTCACCATTATTTGTTTGTGGCGTGTTACCACAATCAACAATATGTATACTTGCCACCGTTTTGCTCTAAAACAAACAAAACTAGTTACCTTAGATCGCTTCATTTTTTTTTACAGATATCGTAAGTGTCTATGAAGTTTTCTCAGACAAAATGTGTTGAATTAGGAGTACAGTATATACACTTTTTGATATGAAAGGGACAGAACTGCACAGTGCTCATTATCTTTGCTACATGTTTTTCTCCAGTATGGCTTTTTCTGACACCACCACTGCACAATTGAACAAACTGCCTGCGCTTGTCTATGGTATAAACAAGGGTGACAACTTCTGACATCTTAATGCGACTTTACTCTCTGACACAATTTACTCTCGGTCAAAGTGTTGGGGGATGTACTTGCTCTCTCTTTCTCGCCCCAACCATAACCCTGGCCCGAAGGTTTTGAATGATTAGAAACTTTTGCAATGAATGTACAGTAGATCTCAAATGAGAAGTTATGCACAAACAGCCATGTTGCCAGTGAATAACAAGATTAAGTATTCATATGCCTCACTTCCTAAATTAATGGGTGGGAAAAAAGGTTGTTCAGAGAATGCTTATTCATTCGTCTTGTTTGGATGAACTTGATTCTCCTAAATACAGAGTTAATCTATCAATTGCTTTCACATGCAATGGTAATTTGTTGTTTTTAGAGTCCTAATATAATAGGGTATTTTCTATTTAATGAGATGTATTCCTTCAGTAACCTAGGGATACAGTAGCTGGCAGATGTATTCACACAGTATACCTAATGGCAGATTTAGCACAAAAATGCAGGTGTACTCACACTTCCACACAGTGGTCAACAATTAGTACTTTTGTGAATCCACTTTTTGCATTGAGAACTTGGAGGAGGTGTTTCCTGTAGCCCTTTAATAGGTTCATCAATGTCTCAGGAGGGGTACACCACCAATCCTCCATACACAACCTCTCCAGCTTCTGTGGTCTGTAAATTATGACACAACTTCTCTATCAAGAAGGTTCATTTTGTGCTCCCTTAACATTTTAGTGTTAGACTTGGATGTGTGCTTGAGTTTGTTGTGTTAGAAGGTCCATTGGCAACCAAACTTGAGCTTCTTCATTGGGGTGCCAGGTTTTTTAAAATATCCTGTTATATTTTGGGAACCATCCATCCCTCATTTGTAACGAGGGCACCAGGACATCAGTCTGAAAAAAAGTATATATATAAAATGGTAATCAACTCCTCAAGTACTATATATTTGAAGGGTTGGTTACCATGTCACTTGTTCTTACATTAAAGAACAGCAGTACAAAAGCATATACTGTCTCTCACCACGTGAGAAAGAGGAAAAGGGGTGGGAATTGTTTCTTAAGGAAAATAGCCACCGGGTTGAGCAGGTTGTGCTGGGAGAAGTGGGAGGCAACAAGGCGAGAACAGAAGAGCCTCAGTGCTCCGTCTGCTCTGCGTGAGCTTGCATTACTGGCCTGGGAATGGGAGGCGTGAGTTCTGGCATGTCTCGCGTATTAATATGCCTTCCCTCTGCAGCCCTGTCGAAAAAATAAAATCGAGGATATAAATTGTCCAGGGACAAATGCAGCGAATCTCTGCTTGATGGCAGCCCTCCAGCTTCTGTAGTGTTGTTATATAAGGTGCTCAGAGCTGTCATGCTGTTTCTCTGGAACTGAGACCGAGCAGGCAGGTATTAAACTGTATGAGTCCAGGCAAGAGAGAAAAATACAGTTTAAAGTGCGAGGATATTCCCGTAAAGGCAGTCCTCTTTTTTTAAAACTTACCAGCACGTGTATAATATTTTAAATGCATTTTGTGCTTTGTGGAGGAGGTGCTTTTCAATTCCTAGGATCCTAGTGTACCCTCTCACTTAAACACATTCCACTCACTAACCAGACCTTTAAACTTCTCCTTTTCTTTGTCAACATTGTACATTAGCGGCACATCACTTTTTGATGCATGCTCAAGCTGTTTGCATTGCATACAATCAAAACAAACAACCCTTAAAATAGGCAGCTTGACTCTTTTTTTAAAGAAAAGAGTTTTTTAAATCAATGTTCCATTAAAATAATGAGATGCTCGAAACCCAGACAGCATGGGACAGTTTTCTTGATGTTGGATATCGAAATACTAGCTGTGATGGATTTGGTTACTTTCATTATGATTAAACAACATCGTGTTTTTTGAACCTTTCAAACTCAGCGCTCTTATTTTTGTGACACGCTTGGCTGTAACAAAGCCTGTCTACCCTTCATGTCTATCAGTGTCTGCAGTGCTCTGCTCAAATCCACTCTTACACTCCCATGGTCATGCCCAAAGCAGGAGTCGGAGTCGTTTAGGACACACATTACTCACTTGTGTTGTATATATTCTAGGTGAGGAACTCCCAGTGGACCCTCTTCCTATTGGAAGCCCTGCAATTCCAGTGCTGGTTCCACTGAAAGTGTCACGTTGGCTTTTGTGAAGGATGCAGAAAAAAATGTGCCTGAAGTTCTTTCACAGCTTTCATACAACGGGACTTACTTTCTGACCCCATGTTTAAGGGCCATCATTAGTCCCCCTCCCCAAACATCATAAAATCCTTCTTGTAATATCTTGCATAGAAAGCTACCTCCATTGGTTTATGTTTCTAAAGCCGGCTGTCCTGTGTGTCCTGATGTGATTTACTCAAACAATAACAGTTTCAATTTGACTCCTCTTGTCTTTTATTTTATTTATGTATTTATTTATTTTAACTGCTGGTACATCCACTAATTTCTGTATCTGTATATGCAAAAGTACTTTGGTATCTTGCTTAATACAAAAAACTATGCATGAACCATTGACTTGACAAAGGCTTGAATCCATTTCAGTTTCTCTTTAACTAGGAGTGGGTTGTGAGCTACTGTGGCTTCATGTGAATATAGCTACCCTTTAAGAGGACCACTGTTCTGCTATTTGAGTAAAATGGTTTCACTGAATCTGAAACATGCCAATAATTTCAAATAATAGTTGCTATGCACCCAAAGTTGACTGAGCTAGGGTAAAAATACTGAAGAGACTGAAACGTGCATGGGCCAGAGGTTTCACAAGAAGAGCAGATCATCAATGAATAATTGACTGGAACCTCTGAGAAAAAATAAATCCACCTGGAAGATTACAAGCTCAAAGCAATGAAAATTATAGTTTAAAAACAGACATTAGTGCAATCTGGAGAGGCCTTCGTCCAGTACTGATGAGGCTGAATATGTTTTTAATTTAGATTTTTAAGAACATTATTAGAAAACATGTTTTAAAGATGCATGATATTTTTTACTTTGGCATTGATTTAAGGAAGAGTCTCGTTTACTGGGGAGACCCATTCATTAAAATGCATTTTTTGTCGTAAGTGGCTTTAAAAGACTACATTTCCTGGTGTGACGAGGAGCTGGCAGCGTGAGGATTGGTTAAAAAACAGTGCTGAAAGACGAGGTGGGAACTTGTCAGCAGAGTGTCAGGAGAAACGCCAGTCAACACAGCCAGCCCGCGGCCGTGACTCCCAACACCATCAGCTGCACCTGTCGGAGCCAATTTATCATCCTCTAACCACTGCCTGACAGAGACGACATCCTCTGTCATGTTCTGAGAGACACACACTCACACACACAGATGCAGAAAGACAAAAGCACACTGAAACATACACAAATACTATACTACAAATAGTAATCAAGTACTGTATCAAAATTGAAAGCTTATTCAGTCAAAAACTAATAATCCATGTATAGATTAAATTAACACAAAAAATACAAAAAACGCTTTTGTCCAAAAATAATCTGGACATCAGTTGTTGGATTTGAAGTAACACTGTACGGCCTTTACTTGCTTTCTACACTGTGTGGTGCAAAAATGTATACATAGAGGTTATTCATCTTGGGTGATGGCAATATTGTACAATGGGCATGACACTAAACCCTCAAGAATCATTTCAGTGTTGCACAACATGATTATTATACAGATGTTATCCAATAGATTTAATTGAAGCTGACATTTTAATGGATATTTAAAAGATTGTCTCATGTCCATAAAAGAGCTGCATTATGTATAATTATTCTTAAATATGTCCTCTTCTCATTTACGGCTTACGTTTTCTTAATCTCACTAATGGCAAAATATAATTTTCGGAATCATGTGATGTCAAGTTTGACTGTCAACAGAATTGAAATGTGAAACTGAAAAGACCTTCATTCCATAAGAGCTTAACAGATGTTTACAACTCGAATGTTCTTCAGGAGTTCCAAAACTGCAAAACAAAAATCTGTCAAGGTTAAGAAATGTATATAGTGTCATACATGATGTAGTAATTACTGCAGAAATTAAGGAAAATTATTCTCCTGTTGAGAGAGGAAAACCTGACAACGTTTTCAGGGATTACCTGGCCCTGTCACGAGGTGAATCAGTTTATCTAACTTCTTCCTACTTTTAAATGTCAATCTATACCCCTAGCAAAACATGAGGTCTGAACAGTTGATTAATTGTCCATGTGCAGCACTGCTCAGAATATTCCTGCAGATCTGTACCCTTGGATGTGAAACCTGTCCATGTATGTACAACAGCCGGTAGTGGGTGTTACCACAAACTCGTGAACATGGGCTAAACCGTGTTAAAGACGGGAAACTTTTGGTCATCTTGTGTTAAAAACCCCTCCTGTCTCAGCGGAGGTGTTGTTGTGTTATGATCGGGGCATGAACAAATTTGAGGAACTAGTCAATTTCCTGTGTACTTGCTCTGAACTCTGTCTAGTCTGTGATTACAAAGTTCAGGATTTGTTATCCTTTTTTTGTTAACCTTTTTAATCATCTTTCCATGTGGAAGAAAATAAGTCTCCATACTGACTATGTAATGTAGATTTTGGAGTTTTGTAAATTATAAGACAAACAAAACCCCAAAATTAGTTCAGCATATTCATTCAAGTTTTAAGTGAAAGTTTTAAATATTTGAATAATCTTACTTTCTAGGTTTAAGGTACCATGTAGTGGATGAATTGGCTTGCATTCTATCTATATAGAATATATTCATATTTGTCGGGAATAGTGATTCATTTATCATAAGACTGTGGTGTTTTGCCCTCTTGTGATTTAGGACTGTGCCTTAAGTTTATGCTGAAATTTGTTATTTCTTCATACTTGACTCCTCAAAGACCTAAAATGCAGGTAATAAATGTAATTGTGCCATCCTAATTAATTCGGCTTTTCTGAGGTGGAAAAAAACACATAAATGGAAGAAAGTCTGAGAATCTATAAATCGATCTATAAATAGATAGATGGGTTTTATTTTGTGCCACCAAAGAAAAATAAATATTTTTTCTGGTTATATATATGTGTGTGTGTGTGTGTGTGTGTGTATATATATATATATATATATATATATATATATATATATATATATATATATATATATGTGGAGCTTGTGTTATCTGTCAAACTAGCTCCCTCATTTGATTTTAAAAGAGAGCCTCCTAGGAACAAAGCCATACCCTTGAGCCATGTACCTTAATAAATGTGGTCTTGTGATGCGAGTTGGTTGGCTGCAAAGTAACAGAGCTGCGTATCTCTCTGCCAAAGTCATTTTATTCCCGTCCATCGCTGCTTTGTAATACGACAGGGGAATCTCAGGGGGTTGCAGGCAGCGTACACTTCTTGGCAGACCAGCCAGACAACTGACTGCTTTCACTTACAGTGGGGTCTGTTTTAATTGGTCTTTTTAAAACTTCAGACACACTCCCAGGCAGACTAAATAACATTCAGCTCCCAACAAGAACGGCAGGATCTGCAGCACAGCGTGTCCACGCACATTTAAAATGCTGCTGCTGTTAGTGTTGGCCTTCAACTTCCTCAGATTGTCCTTAAATCACCTACAAGTAGGCATCAAAATATGTGCAACAAGGAAATCAAGGCATCCAGCTACATCTGTCTTTTTTCTGTTTCTTTTATTTTCTCCCCTCTCGCTAATTTAAAGCCTCATTCTGCCTTTGCATTCAATGTGTAGCCACTGCAGTGGATTGTGCTGTCTATGAAGATGAAGAGATTTCAGTCTGTCCCCTGCTGCTACATTGTCGGGAAGCTTGTGATGGAAATAAAAGGCAGCCCAATCACGTGCATTTTGCTGCTTCAGAGCAAAGAGACAAACTGTCAACCATCAGTCTTACTGCAGGGGGACTTTGATGTGTAATCCCTTACCTGTGGTTAATATGGTTAATACAGATGTAGATGTAGACAGTTGCTCATGTTGAGGGCAAGAACAAATGTCCTAATTGTTCCCAAGATCAAAAAAAGAATATTCAAGTTAGAACGAAAGGCCCACTAAGATCATCAGAATTTGTCATTCTCCTGTAACCAAAATGAGGGTCACTGGTCAGGTGCAGCACAGGTCCCTGTAGCTTGGCTTGGCAGTTTATTTCAGGAATGAATCATTCTCTGCAAAAGTGTTTTCCTTTAATAGTGCAGAATCTACCCTTTAACTTAAGTTCCCATATGTATCTCTGACTGCACTTAATTTATGTGGAGATCTTATTTGTATTTGTTATTAATATTATTGTGTACTAACATGCAGAAAAATTACATTTTATGACAAATCACAAAATTGTACATTTGCAATCAAGCGTTTGCTCAGGTTATCCAGAATTTACAGATGAAGATGCACTGTAGAATAAATTGCAAGTTGTGTGTGTATATATATATATACACTCACCTAAAGGATTATTAGGAACACCTGTTCAATTTCTCATTAATGCAATTATCTAACCAACCAATCACATGGCATTTGCTTCAATGCATTTAGGGGTGTGGTCCTGGTCAAGACAATCTCCTGAACTCCAAACTGAATGTCTGAATGGGAAAGAAAGGTGATTTAAGCAATTTTGAGCGTGGCATGGTTGTTGGTGCCAGACGGGCCGGTCTGAGTATTTCACAATCTGCTCAGTTACTGGGATTTTGATGCACAACCATTTCTAGGGTTTACAAAGAATGGTGTGAAAAGGGAAAAACATCCAGTATGCGGCAGTCCTGTGTGCGAAAATGCCTTGTTGATGCTAGAGGTCAGAGGAGAATGGGCCGACTGATTCAAGCTGATAGAAGAGCAACTTTGACTGAAATAACCACTCGTTACAACCGAGGTATGCAGCAAAGCATTTGTGAAGCCACAACACGTACAACCTTGAGGCGGATGGGCTACAACAGCAGAAGACCCCACCGGGTACCACTCATCTCCACTACAAATAGGAAAAAGAGGCTACAATTTGCACAAGCTCACCAAAATTGGACAGTTGAAGACTGGAAAAATGTTGCCTGGTCTGATGAGTCTCGATTTCTGTTGAGACATTCAGATGGTAGAGTCTGAATTTGGCGTAAACAGAATGAGAACATGGATCCATCATGCCTTGTTACCACTGTGCAGGCTGGTGGTGGTGGTGTAATGGTGTGGGGGATGTTTTCTTGGCACACTTTAGGCCCCTTAGTGCCAATTGGGCATCGTTTAAATGTCACGGCCTACCTGAGCATTGTTTCTGACCATGTCCATCCCTTTATGACCACCATGTACCCATCCTCTGATGGCTACTTCCAGCAGGATAATGCACCATGTCACAAAGGTCGAATCATTTCAAATTGGTTTCTTGAACATGACAATGAGTTCACTGTACTAAATTGGCCCCCACAGTCACCAGATCTCAACCCAATAGAGCATCTTTGGGATGTGGTGGAACGGGAGCTTCGTGCCCTGGATGTGAATCCCACAAATCTCCATCAACTGCAAGATGCTATCCTATCAATATGGGCCAACATTTCTAAAGAATGCTTTCAGCACCTTGTTGAATCAATGCCACGTAGAATTAAGGCAGTTCTGAAGGCGAAAGGGGGTCAAACACAGTATTAGTATGGTGTTCCTAATAATCCTTTAGGTGAGTGTATATATATTATTTTTTATTTTTTTCTTTAGTTGTATTTGCTCAAAGGATTAACTGGGTAGTCTTAGACTGTTACTATGGTTTCTGGATTTCTGATGGTTTTATTTTGCACAGAATAATTGTGTTTATATACCGTCAGACTCATAAAGTGTGTAGGCTATATGCAGTGGTGCATGTATATTAATATATATACACTCACCTAAAGGATTATTAGGAACACCATACTAATACTGTGTTTGACCCCCTTTCGCCTTCAGAACTGCCTTAATTCTACGTGGCATTGATTCAACAAGGTGCTGAAAGCATCTTTAGAAACGTTGGCCCATATTGATAGGATAGCATCTTGCAGTTGATGGAGATTTGTGGGATGCACATCCAGGGCACGAAGCTCCCGTTCCACCACATCCCAAAGATGCTCTATTGGGTTGAGATCTGGTGACTGTGGGGGCCAGTTTAGTACAGTGAACTCATTGTCATGTTCAAGAAACCAATTTGAAATGATTCGACCTTTGTGACATGGTGCATTATCCTGCTGGAAGTAGCCGTCAGAGGATGGGTACATGGTGGTCATAAAGGGATGGACATGGTCAGAAACAATGCTCAGGTAGGCCGTGGCATTTAAACGATGCCCAATTGGCACTAAGGGGCCTAAAGTGTGCCAAGAAAACATCCCCCACACCATTACACCACCACCACCAGCCTGCACAGTGGTAACAAGGCATGATGGATCCATGTTCTCATTCTGTTTACGCCAAATTCAGACTCTACCATCTGAATGTCTCAACAGAAATCGAGACTCATCAGACCAGGCAACATTTTTCCAGTCTTCAACTGTCCAATTTTGGTGAGCTTGTGCAAATTGTAGCCTCTTTTTCCTATTTGTAGTGGAGATGAGTGGAACCCGGTGGGGTCTTCTGCTGTTGTAGCCCATCCGCCTCAAGGTTGTACGTGTTGTGGCTTCACAAATGCTTTGCTGCATACCTCGGTTGTAACGAGTGTTTATTTCAGTCAAAGTTGCTCTTCTATCAGCTTGAATCAGTCGGCCCATTCTCCTCTGACCTCTAGCATCAACAAGGCATTTTCGCACACAGGACTGCCGCATACTGGATGTTTTTCCCTTTTCACACCATTCTTTGTAAACCCTAGAAATGGTTGTGCATCAAAATCCCAGTAACTGAGCAGATTGTGAAATACTCAGACCGGCCCGTCTGGCACCAACAACCATGCCACGCTCAAAATTGCTTAAATCACCTTTCTTTCCCATTCAGACATTCAGTTTGGAGTTCAGGAGATTGTCTTGACCAGGACCACACCCCTCAATGCATTGAAGCAACTGCCATGTGATTGGTTGGTTAGATAATTGCATTAATGAGAAATTGAACAGGTGTTCCTAATAATCCTTTAGGTGAGTGTATATATATATATATTCATATACATATATTACATTCATTTGAATGTAATAAACATTTGTCTGTATATGTATCATGTGATTATACACACCTACAATCTAAACAAGTAACAGAAAGTTGAATATAAATTATTATAAGTTATTAATAGCCTATAGGCATAAATAGCATATCTATGCAAACAAACTATCTACATAAAAACAAGTATTTGGACAGAACTGCATTGATACAGACTTAACAAACATATAGTAATATGAATAAATCCATGGAATCTGGTTTACAGACATAACAGCACAACATATTATCAAGTAAACCACAAACCTGTGTACACTTGGACATAACTAATTCAGTTGCTCGTCTCTGCTTTATACCCTCTTCTGCACAAAGCAAGTTCCATACTATGCAACCAAGTTCTGTACAGTAACACCAAACTGAAAATAAATGCTTTAGATACCTGTATGTACCATGTATCTAATGTACATATATTAAGTGGTCTATTCATACATCTGTATCCACCATTTCATCCAATGGAAGTCCTGCAAACTGATCAAATCAGTTCAGTACATTGGTGGCTAGGTCCTGGCTGATGAATTAGGTAATCAAGTAAAATTGAACACTCTACTATATAAAATAAACTTTGTTTCATATAATTCCATCATTAGGACTGCTTCAAGGTGAAGTGTATAACTTTTGATTTTCAGTGATTGTACCTTTCAAAACTGTCAGGGAATTAAATACACTTATTTTAGAAAAGTAAAGAATGCACAACCTTTCAATACCACCATGGTTTTTAAAATTTAAAAGTGAAAACTGTACAATTGATAACCTTGCAGATGTAAAGTTTAAAAGTCTAAAAAAATCCTCAATGACGTGAAAGTCAGTCACAAAATAGGGTTATTAATAAAGTATTGATCTCAGACTATTTTCAGCAAACCCCAATGATTTCCCCCAGTCCAACATTCATACAAGTGTTCCAGAGTGTCTTGGTTGTTCCAATATTTATAGAATTTTATTTTTTATGTTTTAAAATGGAGAAGGTTCATATTGGGAACGCTGGGACTTATTTTTAGCTTAATTTTGAACTTCTACTAAAGTAATTTGGCAGCTTGGAGGCTTCATCAGAGCGATTTTAAGTAGATTTATAAGGATAAGAGTAGAGATTGTGTAAGGTTTCTCCCTAACAAAGATGAAACTGATTATTAATAATGATTAGGAAGTCCCAGGTAGTTTGTGGTTAGATTTCTTGTGAAACATAAAAGTATGCTGTGAAGGAAATCTGACATTATTGGACAAGGCAAATAATCATTCGCTTCTCCACTTCATTGACAAAATTTGAAGAAATTTCAGTTTTTTCACTATCGCTTTCAATAAGCAAGATCTGTGTCATCTTCAGACTGAGATAGACCTTTCCTGGTTTCCTTTCAGCAGTCCAGTCCAGTGTAATGTCCTTATGATGAATTTCAAAAGCCATGCTTTTTTGTGTGAAGGCCAGTGTGGCACTCTGTTGAGTGAATGGTGTCACAATGACAAAATCCGGGGACTCTTGGCAATGTGAAAATAACCCTCCTCACAGGCATGATGTTTACAAAGACTTATCACAAGGACAGTTGGAGGCTTCACCTGCAGCAGTAAGATTAATGCAATTACGTCCTTTCAGTGGAGAATCCTAGTCTGTAAAGCCTAAACCATCACAGCTGTATTGCTGTGAGTTCATTACAGTTTATTTATCATTTATCTATTGGGCATGTTCTGGAAAACATAGAAGGTCTTGACTTAGGTTGCCTGGAGTACAGTATTGCTTTATCCTTCATTTCAAAGCTGAAGATCTAAAGGCAAAGAAGCTTGTGATTTTGCCCTTAGCCACACAACAAATCTCAGACTTAACTGTGGCTTCAAGCCAGGAACATCCGCAATAGGATCTCAGGCTTTTGTATTTGGTGTATAGGCAGTGGTTATTGATAATGCTAAAATGTTATACCTCAGTCTTCCTTCCGATCAAACAGTGGGACTTTTTTAACTGCACATTTAAGTTAATCTGTTGACATTTTCTCTCTCAGCTGCAGTTTAGTTCTGTGGGGTGTGTAAGATATGTGGCTGTTGTCTCATAAACATCTGATGCATTTCAAAATTGTGACACTTCTGGAATTCTGTTATTAGACTATATGCCTACAAAATCCCTGACTTTGTGCAAGCAAAGGGTGGTCACACCAAATATTTATTTGATGTAGATTTTTCTTCTGTTCACTGACTTTGCATTTAGTTAATTTATAAATATAATCTATTAACGTCTATTTTTGAAAGCATTCTTACTTTACAGCATTTTTTCACACCTACCTAAAACTTTTGCACAGTACTGTACGTTCATATGTTAAACTTACATTGTCTTCTAGATTTCTGTCTCAGTGCCATTTTGAACATGCTTTTGATATCCATGTTTCTCTGTATTTCCTGATCAAAAGAAGAACAATCTGATCTTGGGAGTAGCCGATTTTGTTTATTGACTGATTTTTCAAAGAGAATTTTAATTGTATTTATTTTTGTTTAGAATGTTCAAGGCTTTTGACCTTACATTGCCTTTTTTTTAAACAACCTCTAAATCTCATTCCAGTTTGGCTGTACTCACACTTTGCAGCATCATTGCTTTAGCTGCAAGCATATATTTTACTGTCACGCAGCCACTAACCGTTAATCACAAGCCATGGTGTTGTGCCAGATTTGGATCAAGTGATGACTTTCCCAATGTTATCGTGTGAGATGATATCACTTAGGGAAGACTGAGTCCTCGTAGGAGTTTTTTTGCAGCTCTCTTGACTCCTGCTGTTATCTGCAAGGCTGCTTGTGTTTAGCTTTTTCTGAAAGTCAAACTTCCCCTCCTGTCACATTACTTGGGATGATGACAAATAAACCTGTAGTTTGTTAGTTTATGTATTTTAACATTTCCATAACATGATACCCTACAAGGTGTGTTATGAAATAAACAGTAATGCATTGTGAAAAGAAGGAAAAGAATAGGCATAAAACAAAAAAACATAAACGGGGAACACATTTCATGAATACCAGGGAAGATAGATTCTTGTAAGCAGTTTGTTTGTGAAACCTGATGTATAGCTTCACAGAAGGCTGCAGGATACTAATATTAGAAGCATCTAGTCTCCTTGTCCCCTGGTTTGTCCACATGATGTTTGGGATGGATGAGTTGCAACATTCCTTCTGCATGGGATTCATTTTCATGTCACGGCCTCAGCATGCTGACAGCACAGCTTCCTCTCTGGTGTTTTGGTCGAATAGGTATGTTTCAAGAACAGCTGCCAAAATGACTCTGCTTAAAAAAATAAAATAAAAATGCTCCCCACCCTCCTTTGTGAAGCTTGGCTTTAGGTAACCCCCATATAATGGCAGATCTCCAAGTTATTTATTTGCATTAGGTACTTTTTTTATCGGAAGAGATATGCATGCTTGGTTTCTTAACTGAATATGTAGATGTTGTGAAGTGTTTTGGGTGTCAGAGGGTGGAGGTATTGTTAGATGGGAGTTTTCATACAAGATAGTTTGAAGCATGCATGGATGAATTTGTGGTTTTGTATGACAATGCTGTGTTTGCAACATCTGAGAGTCCCATGTTAACAGTATTTAAGCTATATATTCAAGCCCTTGGAGGTGTAAGCTCTCTTGCATTCAAAATATTAGACCAAATATGATCTTAAGATCCTGCAATTTTTCTTGTATAAATACTGTATTATTTCTGCATTTTTCTTTTCTATCATTTTAAAACCTGTAATCACAATCTCTAATTTGTATTTTCAAGAGAGAAAGGGGTTCTATTTTAAGATAATGTGTAAGATCTTGTGCTGCACTAACTTTACCAGACTAGGTGCTGTCCCCCAGAAATAACAATGCCAATAAAAATGTGTGACACTTTCTCAATAACATATATATATATATATATATATATATGTATACAGTGCATCCAGAAAGTATTCACAGCGCTTCACTTTTTCCACATTTTGTTATGTTGCAGACTTATTCCAAAATGGATTAAATTCATTATTTTCCTCAAAATTCTATAAACAATACCCCATAATGACAACGTGAAAGAAGTTTGTTTGAAATCTTTGCAAATTTATTAAAAATAAAAAACAAAAAAAGCACATGTACATATACTCACCTAAAGGATTATTAGGAACACCATACTAATACTGTGTTTGACCCCCTTTCGCCTTCAGAACTGCCTTAATTCTACGTGGCATTGATTCAACAAGGTGCTGAAAGCATTCTTTAGAAATGTTGGCCCATATTGATAGGATAGCATCTTGCAGTTGATGGAGATTTGTGGGATGCACATCCAGGGCACGAAGCTCTTGTTCCACCACATCCCAAAGATGCTCTATTGGGTTGAGATCTGGTGACTGTGGGGGCCAGTTTAGTACAGTGAACTCATTGTCATGTTCAAGAAACCAATTTGAAATGATTCGACCTTTGTGACATGGTGCATTATCCTGCTGGAAGTAGCCATCAGAGGATGGGTACATGGTGGTCATAAAGGGATGGACATGGTCAGAAACAATGCTCAGGTAGGCCGTGGCATTTAAACGATGCCCAATTGGCACTAAGGGGCCTAAAGTGTGCCAAGAAAACATCCCCCACACCATTACACCACCACCACCAGCCTGCACAGTGGTAACAAGGCATGATGGATCCATGTTCTCATTCTGTTTACGCCAAATTCTGACTCTACCATCTGAATGTCTCAACAGAAATCGAGACTCATCAGACCAGGCAACATTTTTCCAGTTTTCAACTGTCCAATTTTGGTGAGCTTGTGCAAATTGTAGCCTCTTTTTCCTATTTGTAGTGGAGATGAGTGGTACCCGGTGGGGTTTTCTGCTGTTGTAGCCCATCCGCCTCAAGGTTGTACGTGTTGTGGCTTCACAAATGCTTTGCTGCATACCTCGGTTGTAACGAGTGTTTATTTCAGTCAAAGTTGCTCTTCTATCAGCTTGAATCAGTCGGCCCATTCTCTTTTGACCTCTAGCATCAACAAGGCATTTTCGCACACAGGACTGCCGCATACTGGATGTTTTTCCCTTCTCACACCATTCTTTGTAAACCCTAGAAATGGTTGTGTGTCAAAATCCCAGTAACTGAGCACATTGTGAAATACTCAGACCGGCCCGTCTGGCACCAACAACCATGCCACGCTCAAAATTGCTTAAATCACCTTTCTTTCCCATTCAGACATTCAGTTTGGAGTTCAGGAGATTGTTTTGACCAGGACCACACCCCTCAATGCATTGAAGCAACTGCCATGTGATTGGTTGGTTAGATAATTGCATTAATGAGAAATTGAACAGGTGTTCCTAATAATCCTTTAGGTGAGTGTAAGTATTCACAGCCTTTGCCATGACACTCAAAATTGAGCTCAGGTGCATCCTGTTTCCACTGATCATCCTTGAGATGTTTCTACAACTTGATTGGAGTCCACCTGTGGTAAATTCAGTTGATTGGACATGATTTGGAAAGGCACACACCTGTCTATATAAGGTCCCACAGTTAACAGTGCATGTCAGAGCACAAACCAAGCCATGAAGTCCAAGGAATTGCCTGTAGACCTCCGAGACAGGATTGTATCGAGGCACAGATCTGGGGAAGGGTACAGAGAGTTTTCTGCAGCATTGAAGGTCCCAATGAGCATAGTGAACTCATCATCCATAAATGGAATAAGTTTGGAACCACCAGGACTCTTTCTAGAGCTGGCCGCCCGGCCAAACAGAGTGATCGGGGGAGAAGGGCCTTAGTCAGGGAGGTGACCAAGAACCCGATGGTCACTCTGACAGAGCTCTAGCTTGTCTCTGTGGAGAGAGGAGAACCTTCCAAAAGAAAAACCATCTCTGCAGCACTCCGCCTGTATGGTAGAGTGGCCAGACGGAAGTCACTCCTCCATAAAAGGCACATGACAGTTTGCCAAAAGACACCTGAAGGACTCTCAGACCATGAGAAACAAAATTCTCTGGTCTGATGAAACAAAGATTGAACTCCTGTCTGGAGGAAACCAGGCACCGCTCATCATCTGGCCAATACCATTCCTACAATGAAGCATGGTGGTGGCAACATCATGCTGTGGGGATGTTTTTCAGTGGCAGGAACTGGGAGACTAGTCAGGATCGAGGGAAAGATGAATGCAGCAATGTACAGAGACATCCTTGATGAAAACCTGCTCCAGATCGCTCTGGACCTCAGACTGGGGCGAAGGTTCATCTTCCAACAGGACAACGACCCTAAGCACACAGCCAAGATAACAAAGGATTGGCTACAGGATAACTCTGTGAATGTCCTTGAGTGGCCCAACCAGAGCCCAGACTTGAACCCGATTGAACATCTCTGGAGAGATCTGAAATGGCTGTACACCAAAGCTCCCCATCCAACCTGATGGAGCTTGAGAGGTCCTGCAAAGAAGAATGGGAGAAACTGCCCAAAAATAGGTGTGCTAAGCTTGTAGCATCATACTCAAAAAGACTTGAGGCTGTAATTGGTGCCAAAGGTGCTTCAACAAAATATTGAGGAAAGGCTGTGAATACTTATGTACATGTTTTTTTTTTTTTTTTTTTTTTTTAATAAATTTGCAAAGATTTCAAACAAACTTCTTTCACATTGTCATTATGGGGTATTGTTTGTAGAATTTTGAGTAAAATAATGAATTTAATCAATTTTGGAATAAGGCTGTAACATAACAAAATGTGGAAAAAGTGAAGCACTGTGAATACTTTCCGGATGCACTGTATATATGCTCACATTAAGCCACATTAGAAACACGAAAAAGCATTTGTTTCGGCTGTACATTCATGCTGCATCAGAAACTTGAGTTTCACCAATACAGGTGATGTAGATTTATCATCAGTTACATTTTACCACATGTATTCACATGGACAATGGACATTGCTGGTAAATTGGATTAAACTAAGAACAGCAAATGCTGTTTAGTTTGTTTATTTTTTTCCCCCATCAAATTATTCTGTTTACCTAATGGATATATTACCAGTATTGTTTTATTTAACATAATTGTCATTACTTAGACAACTGTTATTTATTTACAATCTGTAAAATGCTAGTCATGACACAGGAAAAATAATCACAAGAACAGGAGAACCTTTTAATAGCTCTCTTGACAGACTGTGTACTGCCATTGGTATCAGAATCTTTTTGAAAGAGTTAAAAGAAAAATATAAAACTTGCCTTGTACTTGTGCACCTCTTTTTAAGTTACTATGTTTTAAGTTATTGTCTGGCAGGAATTTTGTCACTATAAAGTGAATGGACTGTTTTATATTCAAAGGCTGGTTACAGTCTAGAAATCTAGAAATCTGTGCTTTCAAATGCTGTTACTTATCATATGATGGATGGAAAAGGGTTAATGGTTCTTTCTAGTCATTCTTGTTTGATCAGATTTGCTTTGTATTTATTTTCTAAAGATATGAACACATATACACTAATTTCATCACTATCCTTACTATCGTAATATTTTGAGGTCATCCAGGTATGGATTTCGAGCAATACCTGAACCTTTCAACTGTATTTCTTCAAAATACCTTAAACCATGCCTTCTGTAGCTAAGATTGACATCATGTATGCATTAGGAGTTCCCTTGTAAACTTTAAACTTCAAGCATTGCAGGATATTAAATGATAAAATAGCTTGGGGTAAGCAGACTTGCTCCTTTTTGCTGATTGCTGTATCCTGAATGTTTTTTTATTCACTGACTGTAATCGTGGGTTTCCAAAGGCTATTTAAAACTCAGACATTTTATTTTAATTATATTTTTATTCGGGTTTGGTGGAGTTGAGGGGAGTCAGTGGGGTGGGGGGGTGTATGTATGTTGACCCTACCAGTTCAGTCAAAGCTGTATGTATCATCCACCAAGTGCCACAAAAAAAGTTGTGTCAAGAGAAACGTATACGTTAAACGTATAGGGAAAATTATTGTTCACAAAGTAAAACACCAACAACAAAAAATATGATTCACTAAAGGCAATGCATTGCTGAGAGGCTTTTGTTCTTAAAGGTTTTTTTTTTTTTACTCGAGAAATTAGTTTAAACTTGAAATTTAATTTTAACGTAAAAACACCAATTGTTTCTCTAAAAGCCGGACACAATGGGCAGAGAGAGAGAGTCTTGTATTCGGACGATCAAGGTAGGATGCCAGTCCTCCTTCTTTATGGTTAGCTCTCTCCCCCCAGGGAGGGAGTGAGATAAAATAGACGGAGCACAACTGCTGCTGATGTCACAGTCGCCTCGGTGCTCATTGCCTGTAGCCGTGAGTCTGCAGCCTGTTTGCGAGGGAGCGGACAACACGGCTGCAGTACATGAGCACCTAATTAGCGAGCGTCAGCAGCAGCCATGCCATGACAGACAGCGTCCTGTCACAGTTTCCTATTTGAAATGCATATTTTTAATTTAAAAAATCTATATTTTCTATTGATGTGATTCAGCTTCTATTCGCGGCCACAATGCATACAGCAACCACAATCTTTTAGTTTATTTTAAAAATAAATTGTATTGTAAAGTACTGGATTCCAACACCTGCCTTTTATATTCAAACAAGGTTGACACTGTATAAAAGGGTTGTCTGTGCATACTCTGTATGTTCCAAATGTAGCTGCCTGAAATACATGTAAGAAACTGTTGTTTTAAGAAATGCTCTTAAGGTTTAACTATTTTCTTTTATCCTGGATGTTGGAATGGTGATGTAGAAATCTGTTGTACAGTCTTTTAAATTAATTTTACAGTCCTTACTTGTTTGAACTGCACTGACTGTTATGTTGCTTCTGAAGCACTGTGAAACTACTAATTCCCTAGCATCCTAGGTCAACCAGACCAGTACTTTATAATGATTAATTGTTCGCTTCTCTTGTTTCTTTTTCTATTTTTTAAAGGGCACCGTATTGAGGAAAATTCTTCTCACTCGGTACTTTGGCAGTCCACGCATTCATTCAAAAGTAGATTTTGGTAGTGGCAGCAGCAGCTCTTCTGGAAACTACTCGAAAACATCTTCAGGAGGTAAGTACCGATTAATTTAAAATGCTAATTCAGTCAACAGATTCATATGCGCCACAAAATGTACTTATTTATGCAGATTTTCCTTAACCAGGGGTTCTCCAACTGTGATCTGAGAGCTCCCTTCACGTGGTAATTGGAAAGGTTGCATTAATAAAGGGAAGAGAGCAGCAGCGGGGTTTCAAGACCACATTGGAATTCCAAAATTTAAGACCTTTGCAACTCGGGATTATAGTAGCCGGGGGAGAATGGGTTTAAATATAATTTTGAGTAGGGATGTTTCAGCTGTATGGCTTAGCAGTTATGTGGGTGTCTAAAATGTATCCTGCACTTGTGAGTTCTCATGCATCTGTGCTCCTGTGCACTTAACATGGGTACTTTGCAAATGAATAGCTGGAGATGCAAAACCAACTGTGCTTGTGCCTCTGTGTTGCAACTTTGACTGAAATTGGACTTCCCTTAAGGTTTGGGTTATATTTCAATTGATTAACTAAGATACATGATTTGAGTGTTGCTTTCAATGTTGATGTTGGCAAGGGGGGTTAGGCCTAACCTTAGAGTTCTGATAGTGTTTAGGGTATGTTTCTGCTTGGTTGCAGGTACTTGTGAATTAGGCATAGCTTCATATATTGGTGTTAGCAGGGGTTAAGACAAGGAATAGATTTCCATTTTCTTTGGAGCACCCAGGCATTTCAGTACAGGGAAAATCGAACAATGGCATGACCAATGAGCAGCACAAACAGCCATCCCTCCATTTTCAATTACCACTTCAGCCAGTACAGCGGCCACAGTCAGTAAAAACATGTTTTGAACACATGTAATCAACACGTATGTGCTGACTTGAAGCACACCCCACAAAAAGCTAATGGTGTATTGATTTTTCTGGTCCGAGCATGATTAGTGTGTGGGAAATTTGGGACACGTTTTCAGGGTTCAGTGATGCAGATTTTTGGTTTTGTTTGTTCATGTTATTGTTGGTTTGTTTTTCCTGGAGGTGGATCATCAGCACAAGATATAGACAAAGGGGCAACCTGTCTGACCGATATTCAGTGCCTGTTAGACAGCGTTGGGGCTTCTGAGCTGGTCATAGACCTCATCGTCAGCACCAAAAATGACCGCATCTTCCAAGAGAGCATTTTACTGGGGATTGCGTTACTGAAAGGAGGAAACACACAAATACAGGTACAGTGTTTCATTTATACATAAATACATAGATGATAGATTCCGTTAAAACAAAAATGATACGGATGTATACACTTAAATTATTATATATTTTTTAAATTAAAACCCCTGCATGACAGATTGTCTCAGTGTTTAAAAGTTTGCACAATCGAAATGAGTCACCTAGCATATGCAAATTAAAGTTAGCAGTTTTAATCCCACCCCCCCACCCCCCTATTATAATGATCTTATTATCAGTACAGCTCTCTAAAATGAATATGCCCACGCTATGCATGTGGTCCTGATGAAGGTGTGCTTGTTTTCCTAGAATTCGTTTTACCATCAGCTTCACGAACAGAAAAAGTCTGAGAAATTCTTCAAAGTGTTTTACGATCGCATGAAGCTGGCGCAGCAGGAGATCCGATCCACAGTTTCGGTGAATACCTATGATCTGAGCTGCAAGAAGAAAGACGATGACGGGGATGTGACCGCAACCAGGCAAAAGAAAAATGGTACTTTCCCTAATGCACTGTGTGCATCGAATAACAGACCATGAAAGGAGAGTCATCTGTACATCCCCCTATCTGTAAACATGCTCATTGAATAACTTTTTCATTGCGTTGAGACTTTGCTTTCTCTGGACAGTGGCCCAAAGCCCTTTACCTTACACTTAAACCCCTACTCTTGAGGAGAGTCTCCCTTCCCTCTGTGGAAGAACTTTTCAGGGAACTCTTAAATTCAATAATTATAAATCTGTTTAGTTCTACCTGCAATAATGAGTTTGTCTCAGTCCTTGGAGAACACGGTAAACATTACAGTATCATACTACAGTAACAACAGAAACTAAGTATTGCATTTTAAGTAAGCATTCTGCCAATGCTGTCTATTATTCCACAGAAAAGGATTCTGTCCTTCATCTCAAGGATGAGATGAAGGGCCAGTTAAAAGAGGCCACTTCAGCCACATCCAAGGCATACTGTTTGTTCCGCAAGGAGATCGATCCTGACATCGATCTGATTGGCCAGGGCAGTGATGGGGGTGTGTCTGAGGATACATCAGATGAGGAGACGCTCATCAGCCCAGCGATTGCCATCATGGAACCCATTTTGCGCTTCCTGCAGCTGCTGTGTGAAAACCACAACAGAGACCTACAGGTGAGAGTGCTGCCAAGTGCAAAAGAACAGATATGACTTTCATAATTATAATAAAAAAAAAAAACAGGATAGTTTTGAGAAAAACATAATTCCCCACACCAATTTAAAAATTGTAATCAAAGCAGGATAACACTCTTTTACCCCTTGTTTTAGGTACCATGGTACTTAAATAAACCGCTAGATCCATTCCCGTTTTTTGATGGGTCAGATTCTGTTTTTGCAACTGCATATGAGCAAACTTTTGACAAAGAAAGAATTGATTTAATGTGGGTTTTTTCAAACAAAACAAAATAAATCTATGAAATGTCTTCCAGTTTATTGGCTTTGAGTCTCTTTTAAGTAGGTTCCCATTGGACTGTTTGCAGACCTTGAAGAGACCTTGAACTTAACTAACAATAACAATAACCAAAACTACTCATTCCCCAGAGACTTCTGTTACTTCTGTTACTCCTACGTTGTCTAAATTATTTTTGTTGAAGAATAAAAACAATGAGTTAAAAAGAAAAGATTTGTGTTTGATTTTTGTTTTGGTCTTTTTCCCCCGATGAAAACAGAATTTCCTGAGAAACCAGAACAATAAGACCAACTATAACCTGGTGTGCGAGACCCTGCAATTCCTGGACTGCATCTGTGGGAGCACCACTGGTGGCCTAGGTTTGCTTGGCCTCTACATCAATGAAAGAAATGTAGACCTTGTGAAGCAGACTCTGGAGACCATCACAGAGTACTGCCAGGGACCCTGCCATGAGAACCAGGTGCTGCACAAATCCTCTCAGACACTGACCCCTGTAGTACTCATCATGGCTAATGCAGCTTCATAGGGGGAACATTAATAGTGACCAATGTATTTTATTTATTAATGTATGCATGCATGCGTGAATAGAATTGTTAATCCCTTTAGAAAACAATATTTTAACACAGATGTAATTGTGATCAAGTTGTTGAGTAAGGACTTGTAAATATAATAAGTATTCACCTGTACCATTGTAAAGATTACAAAACACACACACACACACAAATATAAACACATTTTAAGGGGGAATCATATACTGGGCAAGACATTGCATATAGCTGTGCTGATGTTTTTAGTTTTCATAGCTCAGTAGACTTAGGACAGATCAAGGTTTTTGCAGCATTAGAGCTGGGAGTTCTATTTGAGTTCTTTCCTTATATATCTTTCTGGTTACACTTTACAATAGGTCTCACACATTATAGATTTTTAACATAGTATGTACTCATTAACTACATGTTAGTTACTCATAAGAACAGTGTAATTATGCATTTGTTAACATGTACTTAATGTGTAAAAAGTGGGCCATGCCCGGCAGGGGCTTAGCTTTCATTTCAGAACTGGGGGGTACACTGTCAATATTGTGGGGGGATGTGTCCCCTACGCCTATGGAGCCAGGTATACAGTGTTGAGGGGGACAGCTTCTCTGAACATGTTTCTCCCAAACCTACGCCTATGATTCCTGGTATAGCTCCAAAGGCATCTTTACCAGACAAATCTGTACTGATATATACCGTTAATAATTTTAAAATAAATTAAGTACATGTTAACAAATTCATAATTACACTGTTATTATGAGTAACTAGCATGTAGTTACTGAGTACCTACTATGTTAATAAACTGTAATTTGTGAGACCTATTGTAAAGTGTTACCATATGTTTGCAATAATCTAGCAAATTAGCAGATTTAAAATTTTAGTTTTCAGTATTTTTAAACTGTTGCAATGAAGAAAACCCATTTGGAGGGATTATACCCATTTCCTTTTTTTTTCTCCTTTATTGCAGACCTGTATTGCGAAACATGAATCTAATGGAATTGACATTATAATAGCACTTATTGTAAATCCCATCAATCCTCTTGGAAAGTATCGCATAGACCTTGTGCTTGAACTGAAGGTACTTGTATTTCATCATTGTCGGTCCCTTGCATGATTGAGAACCTGCCATTAAAACACTGCTAAAGAGCACAAACATTATTTTTTGTTAAACTTCACTATTTACAATATCATTTCAGTGACTTATTTTTTTTATTTGGATGCCTCTTTTCTGAAAAATACTGACTAAAGAGCTTGATTTAAATAAATATTACAAGTTTTCCTCTTGTTTCTGGAAAGTGATCTGCAAACAAAAGACGAAATGGAAGACACATGGATTTTATGTTTTGTGAAAGGTTGGGTCTGTGTGAAAGGCATGTGACAGAGATGGATCTGTATTGTTTGCTCTGTTTCTTTAGAACAATGCTTCCAAGCTACTACTTGCCATAATGGAAAGCCGACATGACAGCGAAAATGCTGAAAAGATCCTGTACAAAATGAGACCAAATGAACTGGTAAGAACAAGTATTTCACTAGTAGTCAAATTAGCTATGGTATTAAATTGCTGTAGTAAATTGTTGATGTACCACAACTTACAGCTTGACTTAAAATGAACAACCTTAACACAGAGTTAAAATTAACAAAAATACAACGTCCCCGCCCCCCCTTTTTTAAATTAAGAATTTCCTTCACGTCTGCAAACAAAAAAAAAAGGGAGATGTCTTAATGCTTGGTTCTGTAATGTGTTCCCCTGTGTGTTCAGGTGGGCGTTATGAAAGATGCCTATATCCAAGGCCTAGAAAACGAGAATGAAGAGGACAGTTGGGGGGACCAGATTTTGCCAAAGGATGTTGGCCATAATATGTATATTCTGGCCCATCAGGTACGCTTGCTGTTTATGACCATTCATTCCCTTGCTGCCTTCAAGCCGTCAGTTATTTTGTGGCGTTTCTGTAATATATAAATTTATAGCTGTGAAGTTTGCTTCCATTTTGATGGTACACTGTTCCTCATTTGAAAAGTCAGTGCTGTTAATTTACATTTTGGCAAAAAGGGAAAGGCTCACTTCAGCTGTGGCTTTTTCTTTTGGTGCTTGCCCAAGAATTCATACATGTATATATAAAAAAAAAAAAAAAAAAAAAGAAACACACATAATGAGACCTGGAGAACCTGGATACATTGGACTGAAGTAGCTATTTAGTGAAAAAACAAATTGTAGTAAAATCTGCCTAAAGTTTTATATATTAAAAATGTATTTATTTCATACCGGCACCATAGGCAAAATACATGGATTAATGTGTCCTGCTTGAAGAGCACTTCAACACATATAGTCTGTGATTTCTGCTGTTGTGTACATATGACTGTCATCTGTATTTGTGCTGGTTTGTTTGTTTGTTTGTTTTTCCATTTATGTAGAAATGCTACGTCTTGCAAGTTTCAGGTTCTTCTTTTTTTTTCTTCTCATTTCAACCATGGTGTCAGACATTTATTTTTGTCTTCCCAGACTTGAAAGTTTTGAAGCGGCCACTCTCGGGCTGCTGCGGTTTTTCTCTTCTTTTTTTTTCTCTTTATTTTGCCCAGTACTGTTTCCCCCCCTTTCTGTGGTTTGGTTTACCAGCAGTACTTGACATTCTCGTAAGCCTGTGCTCTGCCGTGCATAGAAAGAAACGTCTGTGGTAAAAAAAAGGTCAAATACAGAACAACGTAAAAAAAAAGTGTTTTTCACTACTATGGCCATGTGAATCAGGAGCCCCCATTTTTATTACTAGGCACTGTCTAGAGAAGTGTAAGGATGTCCGAAGACAGGCCCATTTTTTTTTTTTACATTCTTCTCTAAGATCTGAGATTGTTCCCCTAAAATGGTGAAAAATTATTAATATATACAAATTTTCACCATGAAACATGTTTCGTCACTTTTAAAAGTTATTACAAGAAGGGTGCAGGTGTACTCAGACTGAAGTCAGGTTTGATCGAGAATTTTTAACCAAGAAGCCCAAAGTGCTTTTTAAGAGGCTACCAAATGCATGTTATACTGCTAATTAATTCTTCTTGTACTGGGGATTTCTGCAAAAATTCTGTATTTTTCACAGTTAGAATTTATAGAATTTACCTAGGTATTGAGCTAATTAAAGCAGAAATAATTGTAATATGTGAGAGAATATATATCAAGTCATCTGCTAAAATGGAAGTCTTATATAGAATAAATATCAACTCACTTGAAACACAGAAACATCTCTTTTCCCAAAGTGGGGTTTCTGCGTGCAAACTCATACTCTTAAAATATGTGAAAAATGGTACTCTGGTTATTATTTGGTTAACAGGAAATACATTTGGTGACATCAAAAACTTGCCTCAGCTTTCAGTTTCTAGGTATGTTTCCTGAAGAAGACGTTTCACGGTACCTCATTCTCTCAAGAATCTAGTATTGATGAAACCTTTCAACGTGAACATGCATAAGAATATTTCCAACTTGTTCATTACTTTACTAATCCAGTTTTGAAAATGGTTGAGAGTTTTCACAGCATCAATGTAGGTGTCAATGACTTTTGAATCTTTAACTATAGTATTTATGTGGTTCTTGATTAAATCCCCATGCAGATATTAACAGAATTGAGAACATGAGGGATTCTACTGACAAAAAGTTCTTGCAAAATGATTCAGCCAAATAGATGATAAAGAAGATTATTTTGCTGTTTACATCTAACACACCCACATGCTGTTTGTTTGCTGTAGCTGGCATATGTCTGAGCACATGTTTGTCACACCACTGGCTTAAGTATTTCCTGTTCAACACACATTTTATGTAATCAGTTTTGTTTTTTATTGTATCCGTCCATGAAACAAAATGTATTTTTCCCAATTCAATTCAGTGGAAGCCTTTGGTCAGATTTGCTTTATGTGGTTTTTGCTTTCCATTGGCTTCTGTGGGCAAGATCGTTGATATATGGGCTAATGCGAACATGCATTTCAAAGGATTGAAAGCCATCGGGTCAGATCAGGCCAACTTGTTATCAGTCTTAAACCTGTTTGTCCAGCCTCCATACTTCAGCATCTGTGAAAAGAAGCCCTACTCAGAGTTAGACCAATAGATAGATAATGGTATATGTGTTACATTTGCTGTTCGTTTGTTAATTAGCTTACAAAAGAAGCATCAGTTACCTATGTGATTCAATCGGTTAAGGGCAGAATTCATTTATCTCCTTGTCGTCTTCGCATCTGTTAAAGGAGTAATCAAAGATCTCGGTTTTCCCAAAGACTATGGAGAAAGAAGGTTATAGACTATTACCATCTTTAAATCCACTCTCAAGATAATTTATGTGCACATGTATTAATTCTACCCTTAATACATATATGCAACTTAACTTTAGCTATCAATTGGGTAGGGTGTGATCAGAAGAATAAATGTGAATGTCTTTTGAGAGAAGAGAGAAGTGGGAGTAGACTTGAGGGACTTGTGAGTGGGCCGTACATACTGGCAGCGTGTGGTAAGCCAGCTTCAGCGCACATGATTCTGTGATTACTGGTGTTGCGTGCATCACTGAATATGCTTCCATTAATCAACTAGCTGTCTTAAAAAAACTAAAACAAAAACAAAACATGGCTAATTCCTTTGGATTTTGAGCCCTTGTGGGGAGATAAAGCAGCTGTAATACTCATGCTGAAAACTGTCTGTTATGGCTCGGTATCTTACCAGGAAATCCTCTGAGCACAAATGTATTGCAAGACACACGGCGAAGCAAAAACTGATGGATTGATTTCAAGATATTTTCAAGAATTAAAGAGGAATAGGGAATTGTGTTTGATTGACACTAAATAACAATTCTGAACTTATCAGTGATAATCAAAGACACATTTCAGTAGAATCTGATTTTTGTTAATTTAATTAAATAGCCTAGCTCTATTTCAACCACATTCTACATAAAAGATGCATGGCTGATATTTTAATAAAACATTTTCAAATATGTTTATAATATTACAAAATGTTCCTTGTATTCCGTTTTATCAATTCAGAAAACTAGGTGAGTATAAATCTCAGGCTCGGGAATTTGAAGCTTCAGGTATTTCATGTCTTCCTGAAATGTGAAATGTCTATCACCATATCAAGGCACCTAAAAAGGGTCACCAATGAGCTTATTTTCACACCATTATCCTTATTGATTAAATTGTAACACTAGGACTCTCCTGTTTTCCCACAGTTGGCTCGACACAATAAGATCCTGCAGCAGAGTTTAAAACCTGGATCGGATTCCGATACCGAAGGAGACGAAGCTTTGAAATACTATGCTAAGCACACTGCCCAGATCGAGGTAGGCATTTGTTTTCACCAGCTTGGGTACTAAGCCATGCCAACCCCCCTAACCCACACTTATGTCAATAAAATGATAGTATAAAGTGTGACTTGAGAGAGAAAGATCTCAAAAGTCTAGAATACAATGACGGTGGCTTTTGAAATGTATGGAGAGTTGGGTGATCTACTGAGAGGGTTATAAGTAGAAAATGTCGCCATTTGAATTTTCATATGTGACTTCTATATTTCTGTGTATTGTGGGGTTGAGAAGGCCAACATGCTTCTGGAAAACTTGTGCACATGGCCTAAAGGGTTTATTTATGCTTCTGCATATAAACAATACTTATCTATGAATTATATAGCGGTTTCATTAGCACCAGATCCAAACACCAGAGAGATCAAAATCACAGGATCTCAAAATTAAAATTAAAATCATAACTGGAACATATACTTTTTAGTAGTAGAAGTAATTTGGATTGAAAAATGTATTTTATTCTTTTATTGCTTGCATAACTGCTGATATTTTCACATCACTTTTCTGTCTGTCTTCAACTAAATTAATCTGTACAGATTCTGCTCCACACATTGCTAAAAGACAGACTGGAGGAAATCAGATCCACTGCATTACACCTGAAGTGTTGTTGGACTGGTTTTATATGTCCGTTGTTAATATTTTAATAGCTATATAACCTTCAGAGTTATCTTCCAAATATTGCAGATCAATGTCAAGTTGATGGAAGGTTTAAATTTGGTTTAAACATGCAAACATGTTGTAAATTATATTAGGTACTTGTATTCTACCATTTTTAGTAAACCGTGAAATGAGGCCAGCAGACCTGCCTGGAACTAAGCTATCTGAAGCCCAATATGTCATCCCTCAGTTTTACTCATCTCACACACATGTTCCTACAGGTTAAAGCAGTATTCACGTCAAAGGAAATATTGATTGAGATCATCCAAAAATGGGCAAGCTATTGAGGCCTGGTTAGCTTTTTCTTGATGACATTTTTATTGTTCCAAAGAGTTGTATTCATAATAAAAGAGAGGAAAAAAATACTTCAAATACGTCAAGACTGAAGCATACGCAAACCACAGTATTGCTAGCACTAGGATAGCGTGTCTACAGACTCACCGAGAGTAACCATTAAGTCTCAACCCTTTCTATTTAGGTTAGCTTTTACTCTAATATATACTGCAGAAGAAGCACTTTTTTAGGTTTTTGTTTTACTTCAGTAAACTGTTTTTTGCCAGCCAAAGGGCACAATTGGATGGAAATAGTCCTGTCTAGGCAGTCACGAGACTTTCAGCAGCTGCACATCTGTCTGTTAGAAGACACCTGCTGTAACAGGAAACTCGGGAAGTGGGGCATGACGGTGGATACGGCAGATCTCTCTGTACAGAGGCCGCAGACGCTGACAATGGAGGCAATGTTTGTGTGTATAAAACTCAAATAAGTAAAAGTCCTTACATTACACACACAATTTATATTTTGAACTTTATGGCTTGGTTCAGATGTGACTGACAGCGTGTTGTCTACTTAGTATTTAATATCCAATATTTTTAACTACATATCTGATTTACCCAGATAATACTAATATTAATGTTTATAATTGTGTTTCCTGTTTGCTTAATTGGCCTTCTGACATGAAATCCACCTCTCTGGCAGGTGCATGTTTTAAAGAATATTCCCATTGCCATTGTTTTAGCCCATTGGCTATGGTAACCTTCATCTTACTTTAGTTTATATAAACGCATTGTTGATTCCTACACAGTTAGAGTATGAATGTGCCTTCTTAGCTACAAAATGTAAAGTGTAACACCTACTCTAATTAAAAAAAAGTTAATAGAAAAAAAAAAGCAACAGCTGAATTTGAATTTAAACCATTTGCTTTGCACTTTGTTTTAAATTTGTAGCATATTCAAATGTTTTAAGAAGCAATTTGAACATGTTCCTCCAGCAATTAGAGAAGCTTCTAGAAGTAGCATCTCAGACTCAGTAGTGATTTTACTATGTACTATAAAAGATTGAATACCCTGAGGGCACTTATTTGTACATCAAAAAAACATCAGTTGAAAACCCCATTGTGTATGGAGATGATGATATAAGCTCAAAACATTACTTCACCACCTCTGTTTGAGGCAAAGAGCTTAAAACATCTTTTGTGATGTGCTTTAATCCATCTGATAAATTTGTTTAACTGCTCTATCAAACTTAAGACTCAGGAATCAGTACTTGTGTGTAGCCCAAGTGAGAGGCAAATTACTTCCCTCTAGAATTACACTTCACATAACAAGGTCAGATTTCAAAATTGTCTTAATTGGGAAAATTATTTGATTTTAAGTAGTGGTTTGTGTCAATATTTGTTTTGTTTTTTGCAATGGATGTTTTCATTGGCGTTTTTCCAAAAATAGACAAAGAAAGCTGAACCTTTTTCATGCAAGAACAAAGAAGGCTTCTTACAGATGAATCGGGAGTTTACCTCATAACAGTAAAGCTCTGTTGCTAGTTCAGTTTAAATATAGGCCTGGAAATATTTGGACACTTTGTTTTGGAATTGAAGGGGTTTTTGGACAGTATAGAGAACAGTATAGTTTGCATTTTCCTCCTGCCCGTTGTGTTAACATCTGCAGTTCTTGTGCCTCCTCTTGGCCAACAAACCTGGCAACAGCAGAATTTTCCATAGCTAAGTGGTTCGATTTTATTTTTCTTCTTATCACAGTCTGTAGTTACCATGAGTTCTTGTTTCACATGATTGCAGAAAGCATTGTTAACCTTTCGGGCTTTTTCCAGATTGTTCGTCATGACAGAACTATGGAGCAGATAGTGTTTCCTGTGCCTAATATTTGTGAATATCTGACGGAAGAATCCAAAATCCGTGTCTTCAACACAACTGAGAGAGATGACCAAGGCAGCAAGGTCAATGACTTCTTCCAGCAGACAGAAGATCTCTACAATGAGATGAAATGGCAGAAAAAAATCAGAAGTATGACATTGTTTCACATTGAAATTAAGTGTGAACTGAATGTGTCCATGTTTACATGCTGGTAAAAATTTCCACCAGAATCTCGATTATGCTTTTTCAAGGGTGTGGATATTGTTCTTGAGACAAATGATCAAAGAACAAACTTAAGGTAATCGACAATCACCAATGAATTAGTACTATTCTGATGTTCTCTCTGGTGAATAGTACAAACAGGACAGATATCCAAGCTGACATTATCATCATTAAGGGCTTTTCTGAATACTACATCCTATTTATACTACTTAAGGGATTGTAAAAGTACACTTATTAAATGTAATAGTGTAATTTATGACAGAACATAAATTAACCATTCTTTCTTATTTTTCTGTGTCTTTCAGATAATCCACCTCTGTTTTGGTTTTCCCGACACATTTCATTGTGGGGAAGCATTTCTTTCAATTTGGCCGTACTTGTAAACCTGGCTGTGGCGTTGTTTTATCCTTTCGGAGATGATGGAGATGAAGGTAAGCTCATTCCTTCATGCTACACTACCGTTCAAAAGTTTGGAGTCACTTAGAAATGTCCTTGTTTTCCATGAAAACATACATCAATTGAGCTTGAATAGGAAATATAGCAAATTGAATAGGAAAAGTTTAGAAATAATAATTTTTAATTGAAATCATGATTGTGTCCTTCAAACTTTACTTGCGTCAAAGAATCCTCCATTTGCAGCATTTACAGGCTTGCAGAGCTTTGGCATTCTGGTTGTCAATTTGTTGAGGTAATCTGAAGAGATTTCACCCCATGCTTCCTGAAGCACCTCCCACAAGTTGGATTGGCGTGTTGGGCACTTCTTATGTACCATACGGTCAAGCTGCTCCCACAACAGCTCAATAGGTTTGAGATCCGGTTACTGTGCTGGCCACTCCATTATAGACAGAATACCAGCTGACTGCTTCTTCCCTAAATAGTTCTTGCATAGTTTGGATCTGTGCTTTGGGTCATTGTCCTGTTGTAGGAGGAAACTGGCTCCAATCAAGCGCCATCCATGGAGTATGTGATGGCATTGCAAAATGGAGTGATAGCCTTCCTTCTTCAAGATCCCTTTTACCCTGTACAAGTCTCCCACTTTACCACCACCAAAGCACCCCCAGACCATCACATTGCCTACACCATGCTTGACAGATGGCATCAAGCACTCCTCCAGCATCTTTTCATTTGGTCTGCGTCTGTTCTTCTTTGTGATCCGAACACCTCAGACTTAGATTTGTCTGTCCAATCTTTTTTCCAATCTTCCTCTGTAAAAAAAAATTACTTTTCTTTTGAAAAGAAGGAAATTTCTAAGTGACCCCAAACTTTTGAACAGTAGCGTACGTGTATTGTCTTGTCTTTCATTTTGTCCCTTTGTAACAGTTTTTCATTTTTTGTAAACATTTAACAGACTTGTATTTTGGATTAACCTTTTTTTTAACCTGGATTTAATTATAGTAAATTATAAAAAAAAATTAGGATGAATCACAACAATACAGCTTTACAGCTGTCTGGAAAGGACTTTAGAAAAGGAAGTAAGGGTCTCTCCCCCCCAGTCCCAGGTGTCCAAGTCACGTCTTGCTGTCTGTCACGCTCTGTGACCGCGCACACACCTGCTCCCTGCTCTCACATTGGAACACATCCAGACGCACTCAAGTTTTAAAAATACCTTTCTTCTCAGACTTTAACTTGTGCCTTCACCCCTTCATCTAGGAATCTGAGTGAGTTTTTTTCATGCACTACAAGAGTCAAGCTGGTTGAGTAGAATGCCAATTTGTTTGCGGTCTTATTATAATTCCTCCTTTGCAGACTCCTCCAGCTCTTTATAAAAAATATATACACTCACCTAAAGGATTATTAGGAACACCATACTAATACTGTGTTTGACCCCCTTTCGCCTTCAGAACTGCCTTAATTCTACGTGGCATTGATTCAACAAGGTGCTGAAAGCATTCTTTAGAAATGTTGACCCATATTGATAGGATAGCATCTTGCAGTTGATGGAGATTTGTGGGATGCACATCCAGGGCACGAAGCTCCCATTCCACCACATCCCAAAGATGCTCTATTGGGTTGAGATCTGGTGACTGTGGGGGCCAGTTTAGTACAGTGAACTCATTGTCATGTTCAAGAAACCAATTTGAAATGATTCGACCTTTGTGACATGGTGCATTATCCTGCTGGAAGTAGCCATCAGAGGATGGGTACATGGTGGTCATAAAGGGATGGACATGGTCAGAAACAATGCTCAGGTAGGCCGTGGCATTTAAACGATGCCCAATTGGCACTGAGGGGCCTAAAGTGTGCCAAGAAAACATCCCCCACACCATTACACCACCACCACCAGCCTGCACAGTGGTAACAAGGCATGATGGATCCATGTTCTCATTCTGTTTACGCCAAATTCTGACTCTACCATCTGAATGTCTCAACAGAAATCGAGACTCATCAGACCAGGCAACATTTTTCCAGTCTTCAACTGTCCAATTTTGGTGAGCTTGTGCAAATTGTAGCCTCTTTTTCCTATTTGTAGTGGAGATGAGTGGTACCCGGTGGGGTCTTCTGCTGTTGTAGCCCATCCGCTTCAAGGTTGTACGTGTTGTGGCTTCACAAATGCTTTGCTGCATACCTCGGTTGTAACGAGTGGTTATTTTAGTCAAAGTTGCTCTTCCATCAGCTTGAATCAGTCGGCCCATTCTCCTCTGACCTCTAGCATCAACAAGGCATTTTCGCCCACAGGACTGCCGCATACTGGATGTTTTTCCCTTTTCACACCATTCTTTGTAAACCCTAGAAATGGTTGTGCGTGAAAATCCCAGTAACTGAGCAGATTGTGAAATACTCAGACCGGCCCGTCTGGCACCAACAACCATGCCACGCTCAAAATTGCTTAAATCACCTTTCTTTCCCATTCAGACATTCAGTTTGGAGTTCAGGAGATTGTCTTGACCAGGACCACACCCCTAAATGCATTGAAGCAACTGCCATGTGATTGGTTGGTTAGATAATTGCATTAATTAGAAATTGAACAGGCGTTCCTAATAATCCTTTAGGTGAGTGTATATATTGGTGCAGTCTTTTTGAAGCTTTGCAATTGAGAGAAGTTTTTCATGGATATTTTGCTGTAAACCAAAACATACCAGATATAAATAAGTTTGGTTGCGGGCACTTATCCACAAGTCTAGGGGCCGGATTAAATCAAAACTTTGACCCACCCGCTAATAGAAAACTACAGAACTGTACTCGGCTGCGGCTTCATTTTTAGTAAGATGACACTTTCGTCTCATCATAAATGTAACTGCTGTGATTAACAGGTTTGTAGTTTTCTATTAGCGGGTATGTCAAAGTTTTGATTTAATACAGCCCTAACAGAGGCTGGCATTGAGTTTGCCACATTAAACACTCACCTTATCAATGTCAGTGACTACTTATAGATGTATTGTCCAGTTTTAGATCAAACTAACTAAATAAGGTATTTTCCACAACTTTATCCAGTAACAGTGCCTTATACAATATTTAACTGTACACACAGAACTGTAAGAGTTGTGACAGTTGTTACTCTGGTTGTTCGCAATCAAGTTAAAAGCTTAGTAGAAGAGCGGCTGTTCTACTTTTATGTGAATTTTCTTGAATCTCCAGAAGCCACTTGCAAACCCGAGCTAAATTTCAGTTCGAACCGTGTTAGAGAGCATCAAGACATGACTCTGTAAACGTTTTTAAATTTGCATGAGCCTGCCAGGTATCTAGCCCTCTAGTCTACATTATAGGCCTTTTCCTACATTTTAGAAAAACAGACATTAGATTACAATCAATATATGCACACGTTTAGGAGGTAAGAATAAACAATTGCTATGAGCTCAACAGGATTGCGTGGTATCTCAGTGTATTTCAGTCTGGAATCCACATGATCCGGTACCCTTCCTCTGCCCTTCCGTGTCTAAACTGGTTGTTGTGTCTGGAGAAATAATGACTTCTTCTTTTTGTCATTTTCGCTTTTTCTCATCGAGACCCATTTCTTTAAATGTAGGAAAGTAAAAAACCAGCATAAAAAACACTTCTAAGAATGTATACCCCATTTTCTTGGGACTGTAATCTTTATTTTGTTGCTTTATTACACATAGTCAAGTATGCAATAGGTTTTATTGTACGGATATCTGCATCAGTAATAACTTCTCCTTATATCAGAGTATTGTTGATCAGCATTAAAAGTGAACAAGAAACAAGGAAGATTGTTTAGAAGGTATTTGAATTCATATAAACTTCCTTCAGCATCAATAGAATGACAACTAAGTAGGTGTGTATTGCAGTGTGAGTTAAGAACATGTCCCACATTGCAAGTCGCATGTCCTTTAATGACTCTTTACCAGAGGTATTCTGTGCTGTGCATTGGTTTATTAACTTATTCAATTAATAACAATTAATATAAACACACCCTCTGAGAATTACCTTTTGCACTTGCAGGCCTCAGTTGAATCTGGGTAAATGCAAGCAATGCCCATTAGAACAGTATTCCTTTAATTGGTAATCAAAGGACAAAGTCTGTAAGACTAGGTTTAAAATTGCCTCCAAACCTATTTCTGAGGTTTGTAAGTTTAGCTTTGTGTGTGTGTGTGCGTGCACATTTCCTGTTTTGTTTTTGGTAAATGCAACTAACACTGAGATACTCACGAGAAGAGACTTCATGCATTAAAAGCTGAATTATTATTACAAAAATGCAAATATGCTTTTCTATTAAATGTGAGCTGAACTTTAAAATTAATAATAACAATACACTCACCTAAAGGATTATTAGGAACACCTGTTCAATTTCTCATTAATGCAATTATCTAATCAACCAATCACATGGCAGTTGCTTCAATGCATTTAGGGGTGTGGTCCTGGTCAAGACAATCTCCTGAACTCCAAACTGAATGTCTGAATGGGAAAGAAAGGTGATTTAAGCAATTTTGAGCGTGGCATGGTTGTTGGTGCCAGAACACCGGTCTGAGTATTTCACAATCTGCTCAGTTACTGGGATTTTCACGCAAAACCATTTCTAGGGTTTACAAAGAATGGTGTGAAAAGGGAAAAACATCCAGTATGCGGCAGTCCTGTGGGCGAAAATGCCTTGTTGATGCTAGAGGTCAGAGGAGAATGGGCCGACTGATTCAAGCTGATAGAAGAGTAACTTTGACTGAAATAACCACTCGTTACAACTGAGGTATGCAGCAAAGCATTTGTGAAGCCACAACACGTACAACCTTGAGGCGGATGGGCTACAACAGCAGAAGACCCCAGCGGGTACCACTCATCTCCACTACAAATAGGAAAAAGAGGCTACAATTTGCACAAGCTCACCAAAATTGGACAGTTGAAGACTGGAAAAATGTTGCCTGGTCTGATGAGTCTCGATTTCTGTTGAGACATTCAGATGGTAGAGTCAGAATTTGGTGTAAACAGAATGAGAACATGGATCCATCATGCCTTGTTACCACTGTGCAGGCTGGTGGTGGTGGTGTAATGGTGTGGGGGATGTTGTCTTGGCACACTTTAGGCCCCTTAGTGCCAATTGGGCATCGTTTAAATGCCACGGCCTACCTGAGCATTGTTTCTGACCATGTCCATCCCTTTATGACCACCATGTACCCATCCTCTGATGGCTACTTCCAGCAGGATAATGCATCATGTCACAAAGGTCGAATCATTTCAAATTGGTTTCTTGAACATGACAATGAGTTCACTGTACTAAACTGGCCCCCACAGTCACCAGATCTCAACCCAATAGAGCATCTTTGGGATGTGGTGGAACGGGAGCTTCGTGCCCTGGATGTGCATCCCACAAATCTCCATCAACTGCAAGATGCTATCCTATCAATATGGGCCAACATTTCTAAAGAATGCTTTCAGCACCTTGTTGAATCAATGCCACGTAGAATTAAGGCAGTTCTGAAGGCGAAAGGGGGTCAAACACAGTATTAGTGTGGTGTTCCTAATAATTCTTTAGGTGAGTGTATATTTGATTGATCTCTGTGTATGTCATCCCTTCATTCACACAACCATGGTATGTAAGCTTATTGTCAAAGCAATTGAACTGGTATTTAAAAATGCTCCTTACACACGCACACGCGCACACACAAACATGCGCACGCGTGCACACACACACACACACAAATTACTAATAGTATATAAGAAATGTACTGAAATTTACCAGACTTTTGAAAATGTAATATGAGTAGAGGAAGCACTTGCCATTCTGAGCATAAGTTTTTAATATAAATCTGATGTATTATTTCTTTCTCCTGCTCACAGGCACTCTTCCCCCTCTCGTCTCAATTCTGCTCTGGGTCGCAGTGGCGGTCTGCACAGCTATGCTCTTCATTTTGCCCAAGCCTGGGGGAATCCGGCCCTTCCTGGTGTCCATTATTATGCGGTCTATATACACTTTAGGCCTTGGACCCACACTGATTCTGATTGGTGCTGCTAATGTGAGTTTGAGGCCTGAATAGTGTCACAATAATTTAATCTTGAGAATTGTACATTTTCAACATGCCATATCATTGTGAAAACCTTTGAATGCAATATAAGATCTACAGTGAGGGAAAAAAGTATTTGATCCCCTGCTGATTTTGTACGTTTGCCCACTGACAAAGAAATGAGCAGTCTATAATTTTAATGGTAGTTGTATTTTAACAGTGAGAGACAGAATAACAACAACAAAAATCCAGAAAAATGCATTTCAAAAAAGTTTTAAATTGATTTGCATGTTAATGAGGGAAATAAGTGTTTGACCCCTTCGACTTAGTACTTGGTGGCAAAACCCTTGTTGGCAATCACAGAGGTCAGACGTTTCTTGTAGTTGGCCACCAGGTTTGCACACATCTCAGGAGGGATTTTGTCCCACTCCTCTTTGCAGATCCTCTCCAAGTCATTAAGGTTTCGAGGCTGACGTTTGGCAACTCGAACCTTCAGCTCCCTCCACAGATTTTCTATGGGATTAAGGTCTGGAGACTGGCTAGGCCACTCCAGGACCTTAATGTGCTTCTTCTTGAGCCACTCCTTTGTTGCCTTGGCTGTGTGTTTTGGGTCATTGTCATGCTGGAATACTCATCCACGACCCATTTTCAATGCCCTGGCTGAGGGAAGGAGGTTCTCACCCAAGATTTGACGGTACAAGGCCCGGTCCATCGTCCCTTTGATGCGGTGCAGTTGTCCTGTCCCCTTGGTGTTCTTGGGGTCATAGGCAGCATTCCTCCTCCTCCAAACACGGCGAGTTGATTGATGCCAAAGAGCTCGATTTTGGTCTCATCTGACCACAACACTTTCACCCAGTTCTCCTCTGAATCATTCAGATGTTCATTGGCAAACTTCAAATGGGCCTGTACATGTGCTTTCTTTAGCAGGGGGACCTTGCGGGCGCTTCAGGATTTCAGTCCTTCACGGCGTAGTTTGTTACCAATTGTTTTCTTGGTGACTATGGTCCCAGCTGCCTTGAGATCATTAACAAGATCCTCCTGTGTAGTTCTGGGCTGATTCCTTACCGTTCTCATGATCATTGAAACTCCACGAGGTGAGATCTTGCATGGAGCCCCAGACCGAGGGAGACTGACAGTTATTTTGTGTTTCTTCCATTTGCGAATAATCGCACCAACTGTTGTCACCTTCTCACCAAGCTGCTTGGCGATGGTCTTGTAGCCCATTCCAGCCTTGTGTAGGTCTACAATCTTGTCCCTGACATCCTTGGACAGCTCTTTGGTCTTGGCCATGGTGGAGAGTTTGGAATCTGATTGATTGATTGCTTCTGTGGACAGGTGTCTTTTATACAGGTAACGAGCTGAGATTAGGAGCACTCCCTTTAAGAGAGTGCTCCCAATCTCAGCTCGTTACCTGTATAAAAGACACCTGGGAGCCAGAAATCTTGCTGATTGATAGGGGATCAAGTACTTATTTCCCTCATTAACATGCAAATCATAACTTTTTTGAAATGCGTTTTTCTGGATTTTTTTGTTGTTATTCTGTCTCTCACTGTTAAAATACACCTACCATTAAAATTATAGACTGATCATTTCTTTGTCAGTGGACAAACATACAAAATCAGCAGGGGATCAAATACTTTTTTCCCTCACTGTATACCTTAGCCTCTTCAGAGTGGATACATTAGATTCAAAGATGCCAATACCCAAAACAAAGATTTCAAAGCGTAATTTACATGAGAAATTAACCACAGGATTGTGTAAAGAGCAGCAGACTTTGCATCACATTTTGTATGCTGGCAAAAGAAAAAACACCCTTTGACTAAATTGTTAGGATTTGGCTACTTTTGGTATGGCAGGGTTTAATAAAGCATGTATATATACATTAATGATATTATTATTATTATTATTATTATTATTATTATTATTATTATTATTATTTTATTTATAAAAAAAAAAAAAAGTCATGTGCATTTCAGTAGAGGAAGTTACTACCTAGGATTATTACCCTTCGTGATCACTTGCTTAAACCACAAGTGAGTGGCAGAGTCATTTTTGTAGAGGACTGTTTTTACTAGCTGCGGAAACCTCCCTTACCCTATATATGAAACAGTGTAGATATACAGTTAGGTCCATAAATATTTGGACAGGGACACAATTGTCATAATTTTGGCTCTGTACACCACCATAATGGATTTGAAAGGAAACAAGATGCTTAAAGCTTAAAAGCTTAAAGTGTAGACTTTCAACTTTAATTTGAGGGTAGTCGCATCCAAATTGGGTGAACGGTGTAGGAATTACACCCATTTTTATAGGTGGTCCCCCCAAAGTCTGCCTGAAGTCTAGAACCCATAGACATCACCAGATGCTGGGTTTCTTCCCTGGTGATGCTCTACCAGACCTGTACTGCAGTTGTCTTTAGTTCCTGCTTGTTCTTGGGGTGTTTTCCCTTCTGTTTTTCCTTAGAAAATAGCTAGACAGCAAAAACATTGGGTGTGGCCAAATCAACTATTTGGTACATTCTTAAAAAAAAGAAAGCACTGGTGAGCTCAGGAACACCAAAAGGCACGGAAGACCATGGAAAACTGTGGTGGATAACAGAAGAATTCTTTCCCTGGTGATGAAAAACCCCTTGACAACAGTTGGACAGATCAAGAACACCCTCCAGGAGGGTATCTGTGTCAAAGTCGACAATCAAGAGAACACTTAACCAGAGTAAATACAGAGGGTTTACCACAAGATGTAAACAGGAAACAGGAAGACCAGATTAGAGTTTGCCAAAAAAACATCTAAAGAACCCCTGTACAGTTCTGGAACAACATCATATGGACAAATGAAACAAATATGAAACTGTACCAGAATGATTGGAAGAGAAGAGTATCGAGAAGGGAAGGAACTGCTCATGATCTGAAGCATACCACCTCATCTGTGAAGCATGTTATGGCATGGGCATGTATGGCTGCCAACAGAACTGGTTCCCTTGTATTTATTGATGATGTGACTGCTGACAAAAGCAGCAGGATGAATTCTGAAGTGATTAGGGCTATATTATCTGCTCAGATTCAGCCAAATGCTTCAAAACTCATTGGACGGCGCTTCACAGTGCAGATGGACAATGACCCAAAGCATACTGCGAAAGCAACCCAAGACTTTTTTAAGGCGAAGAAGTGGAATGTTCTACAATGGTCAAGTCAATTACCTGACCTGAATCCAATTGAGCATGCTTTTCAGTTGTAGAAGGCAAAACTGAAGGCAAACCGCCCCAAGAACAAGCAGGAACTAAAGACAGCTGCAGTACAGGCCTAGCAGAGCATCACCAGGGAAGAAACCCAGCATCTGGTGATGTCTATGGGTTCCAGACTTCAGGCAGTCATTGACTGCAAAGGGTTTGCAATTAAGTATTGAAACTCACAATTGAATTAATGATTAAGTTAGTTTGTCCAAATACTTTTGAGCCCCTAAAATTGGGGGGACCACATATAAAAATGGATGTAATTCCTACACCGTTCAGCCAATGTGGATGTAGGTACCGTCAAATTAAAGATGAAAGTCTTCACTTAAAAGAACATCTTGATTGTTTCCTTTCAAATCCATTGTTGTGGCGTACAGAGCCACAACTCTATATATATTTATTTAATTTGTTTGTTTAAAAAAATAAACTACATTGCTGTTAATCAGCTACTGATAGCTACTAAATGCAAGATACTCTGCAAAGTTTATTTCCAGTTATCCAAAGTTCTCCACAGTCTTTTAATTAAACCCTACTCTGGCATTCACTGCATATGGCCTTATCCTACTTTGCTTTCTCTTTCAGCTTCTCAATAAGATTGTCTTTTTGGTCAGCTTCGTTGGCAACCGTGGCACATTCACCAGAGGCTATAAAGCTGTCATCATGGATATGGCATTTCTCTATCATGTCACTTATGTCATTGTCTGTATGCTTGGCCTCTTTGTCCATGAATTCTTCTACAGTTTTCTGGTAAGAAACCATTTGTTTTGGGCTTTTGTGTTATTCAGTGTTTATTAATCTTACAATTAACATAACATTAATCTTATTTATATATATTGTAGAAACATTTCTCATTGAATTAAGGTCATATCATATAGTCAAATGTAGTTTTTAGTTTCCTTTCAGCAAAGGAGAAGCAGAAAATACGTTCTTCCTTAAAAATCAGTGTCTGAGGTCTGTGCTGTTAACAGTAAGCAACACCTGTTCATATGTACAATATATCCACGGCCGGTCAAGATAGATTCAAATCTCTATATATAGTCTAATGTGATCTCACCACTGATATTTTACTAATGGCAAAGCCTAGTTCTGAAGTTGAATCAGAAAATTTGTGAACATTTAAAAATAGACTGGATAGTATCCTTGGATTAGTTATTAATGGACACCAAACGAGCTCGTTGGGTCGAATGGCCTCCTCTCGTTTGTAAACTTTCTTATGTTCTTATGTTCTGCCTAGAAACAAATGATAAAATCGCCAAAGCCCTGAATAATAATACATTCCTTCTTTGCCTGTTTAGCATTGAGTCCCTTTCCTAGCCCAAAAGATAAATAAGAATAGAAGGTGGAATTTAAGTGTCTTCCTGGGCCAATAATTCAGTGGGTTCAATGCACCTCTTTGTAGTGTGGGTAGAAATGTGAATCCGTGAGGCATGGGGGGGTTGGGTTTGGAGTCGATGTATTGACTGAGCGCCTCCATGGCTCCACACCATGTCCATCCACAGCTCTTTGATCTGGTGTACAGAGAGGAGACACTGCTGAATGTCATCAAGAGCGTGACTCGCAATGGCCGCTCCATCATCCTCACCGCCGTGCTTGCTCTCATCCTGGTCTACCTCTTCTCCATCGTGGGCTTCCTCTTCCTCAAAGATGACTTCCGCATGGAGGTGGACAGGCTTCCCATGGCAGGTAGAGAACCCTTTTGGAAACGTCACTGCAGAAAAGCCCCCGGGAGAAAGGAGGTAGTGAAATTGGATAGTGGTGGCCACATCTGGTGGCAGAACACACTCCCAACCCAAGTGTGAGATTTTCAATTCCTATGGCTTATTGCATAAAACAACTTGAGTTAGATTCCTCCTTAGGTTTCCCCTGTAGTGTCCTTATGTGGTGGTTGCAAATACTACCAAACACATTGAAGTCAGGATGGTATGCTTCGGGGAAAGCTGCTATGTGTACTGCTTAAGTCATGCAAAGGACACTGGTCCTTAATGGGCTTCTTTTGTAGCCGATCGCAGCAGTCTTGCACCGTAACTGCTTGACTGTAACTAAGTGTAACTATTTATTTAGATAGCGTGTAAAAGGGAGCCTTGTAAGGTAGCTGTTTGACAGTACACAAGGGTGTGTTTAATAGAACTGGGCTGTACCTGTTGTATAATCAAGGATATGGAGCTATGGATGGAGCCCATAAAAAAAAAAAAGTGCTTTATGTAACCGAGCCACAATAACAAATGCTTCTTAACTGCATTAGCCCCATGAGATAACAGTGACTGAAAACATGAAGAGTCAACCTTGTAAACAGTCTAATTATTGTGATCAGCAGTTGCCAGCATGACCAAGTGACCACAGAGTAAGGTCTGGAAAAGAATCATAAGTGGAGTCATACTGTGGAACGTTCTGGAATGAAACAAAGCAAAACAAAATCAACAACAACAGAAAAGAGAACATTGAAACTATTGCTTTGCTTGTATTTTGCGTTTCCCATGGTTTTTGTGAAAGGTGTATTGTCAGTGTAGCAAAACAGCATAATATTAATACAAATAAGAGGTATGACACTTAACAGATTATATCATTAGAATTCATAATGCAATTGAGAAATGACATTTAGGCATTTGCAGGCTGTTAACCTGTGAAGGCATGAGAGCTGTCTGCACTAGATCTTCGAGGCAGAGACTGGGCAGGGCAGGAGAAAGGAAGCATGGTGATGAGATCAGCCTGATTCTGTGATTAATTGGTAGAGCAGGTCTGTGGTAGTTGTCTTTTAAAGCAAAACCATTTCACCAGATTGTCTTTGAGGTGTGCATGGTGATAGCCACCAAATGAAAGTGACACCCTTTGCTAAAAACATATATTTTTATGTGAGAAAACAAACTGCTTCATGAAATTAATGCATTGTATATGTTCCATCGCTTAACATATGAGCAGCAAAACAATCTTGCAGCTGGATCTGGAATATCCGGACTATTCCCTGTATGGTGGAGCTATCACTTTGGACAGGAGATGCAGTAAAATAATAAGCCTTTGTTATATCTACTGTTGGGGCTATATAAAAAAAAAAAACACAATGATCCCAGAGAAAATCATTATTTTAACGTAAGCTTTAAGGTGTTTGCTGTGCTGTAACTTTGTGGGGAAGTCTGTTGTGTGGATGCTGCACACAGTGATTAATTACCAGCCTAATAATAGATAATGCTTTGTATTTTGAAAGCAAGGGAACAAAACAAACGTGACTGAAGTAAATTTTATTCAAAGCAGCCATTTTACTTTAAAACTCCTGCCAAAATTTCACATCAAACTGTGACTTTAATTAATTCAGTGTTGAGGTATTACAGCAGTAGTGTACATTGTTTTATTAATATTTAGATATGTGTCCAAAAGGATGTAGCCTATATATGTGATAGAGTGAAGATTGAATAAGGTTTAGAAAATAAGATAGTGTGAGGTACCTGGAAACTTGATTAGGTAAACTCAGAAGCTGTCAGACAGAACTGTTACTTTTAAATTAACATTTGTCTTTTAAGTTTGCAGAGCAGTGGTGATCTTCTGGCCATTGAAACAACAGCCTTTTAATTTGTCTAATAGTGCCCAGAGGCTCAAAGACTTTGAGAGAAATTAATCAAGTTTAAAGTGAAAATATACACTCACCTAAAGGATTATTAGGAACACCTGTTCAATTTCTCATTAATGCAATTATCTAACCAACCAATCACATGGCAGTTGCTTCAATGCATTTAGGGGTGTGGTCCTGGTCAAGACAATCTCCTGAACTCCAAACTGAATGTCTGAATGGGAAAGAAAGGTGATTTAAGCAATTTTGAGCGTGGCATGGTTGTTGGTGCCAGACGGGCCGGTCTGAGTATTTCACAATCTGCTCAGTTACTGGGATTTTCACGCACAACCATTTCTAGGGTTTACAAAGAATGGTGTGAAAAGGGAAAAACATCCAGTATGCGGCAGTCCTGTGGGCGAAAATGCCTTGTTGATGCTAGAGGTCAGAGGAGAATGGGCCGACTGATTCAAGCTGATAGAAGAGCAACTTTGACTGAAATAACCACTCGTTACAACCCAGGTATGCAGCAAAGCATTTGTGAAGCCACAACACGTACAACCTTGAGGCGGATGGGCTACAACAGCAGAAGACCCCACCGGGTACCACTCATCTCCACTACAAATAGGAAAAAGAGGCTACAATTTGCACAAGCTCACCAAAATTGGACAGTTGAAGACTGGAAAAATGTTGCCTGGTCTGATGAGTCTCGATTTCTGTTGAGACATTCAGATGGTAGAGTCTGAATTTGGCGTAAACAGAATGAGAACATGGATCCATCATGCCTTGTTACCACTGTGCAGGCTGGTGGTGGTGGTGTAATGGTGTGGGGGATGTTTTCTTGGCACACTTTAGGCCCCTTAGTGCCAATTGGGCATCATTTAAATGCCACGGCCTACCTGAGCATTGTTTCTGACCATGTCCATCCCTTTATGACCACCATGTACCCATCCTCTGATGGCTACTTCCAGCAGGATAATGCACCATGTCACAAAGGTCGAATCATTTCAAATTGGTTTCTTGAACATGACAATGAGTTCACTGTACTAAACTGGCCCCCACAGTCACCAGATCTCAACCCAATAGAGCATCTTTGGGATGTGGTGGAACGGGAGCTTCGTGCCCTGGATGTGAATCCCACAAATCTCCATCAACTGCAAGATGCTATCCTATCAATATGGGCCAACATTTCTAAAGAATGCTTTCAGCACCTTGTTGAATCAATGCCACGTAGAATTAAGGCAGTTCTGAAGGTGAAAGGGGGTCAAACACAGTATTAGTATGGTGTTCCTAATAATCCTTTAGGTGAGTGTATATAGCCCAAACCCTTAAGCCAGGGGCGTCCAAGTTTTTTCAGTAGTGGGCCACATGATCAGAAATCCATATGTATGCAGGTCACATTAATATTGCACTGATAACAATGGTGATATATAGCCTGCTGGCATAACCAAAGGCAGTCAGTTACACAAAGGTAGCAGTGGGTAGGTGGTTAGGCCCTCTGTCCTACTAGTTCATGTATTCTAGTTAATAAGGAAAAAAAAAAAACTCAGCTGGGCCATATTTGGCATATCTGCTAGATATAATCTATTTGAATTCCTTAAAACATGCACATCTAACAGGATAAACTTCTTCAGCAAATCATGTGAGCAAAGCAATGTACAATGCTTATGACTGCAGTTGTACTTTCCTTCTCATTGTATTCAAGTGAAAGAAACACAACAGGAACCCAAAGAAAACTAAATTTTACTTGACTTAAAGTTATAACATTCATTACTCCCTGGATAATTGATTGTGACTTTTGGTGGGATCATAAATACCAAGGTCAGCATTGCTGCAGCAGTTAGCTCTTAATACAGCTATAGCTATGATGCTATTACGAATTAATGGCACTGGTGTATAAGGACACTTTAAAGGGGATTCTGACAATAGATTAGCTGGAATCATGAGCTTGAATTACCTTGAGAAAAGTGTTTCATTATTAGCCTAACTACAAGAATTGTGAACCCTTTATTGATCTACAGTAAGGGGGCACAGTTTGGCTAACTATATGTTCTCATATTTACAGTTCCTTTTTATAAATTGTAATCTTTAATCATTATTTGATCACAGTTTTCAGCTCAGTGTGTGAAGGTTTGAAATATAGTCAAGAACCTAAGAACCTCCCTCTTTTTTTGTCATATAAATCTTCATATCTTATTTATTAGGTATATTGAGCTAAGAATTTAGCATATGGAGAAGGACATATATTTAAACATGGTTTTTATTTATTTTTTATAGGCAAAACCGATATAATGAAGCCATCTTCAGGTCCAATGACTGAACCATGTTCAAAAGAAAACTGTACTGCTTCCTTGCCTAATTCTGTTACAGGTAGGTCACCCTGACTAACCTAAGATTCTGCCTGCATTCAGGATACTATTTAAAAATACATATCCTATAGATTTTATATTGTATAATGGGAAAACCTCATGCCTTCTCATGATGTATAATTCCCTATCCATGATGCACGTGTTTGTGGCATTAAGGGTCTAGGCAGGAGTCTCCACATTCCAGGAGTGTACAGACTGAAATAAGCCCCATAATGTACTATCTTGGAGAGAATCTTTTTCTAGGCTTCTCCATAGGCAAACATCTGACAGCTCTGTACATTATTGAAAACGTATCGGGGGAAACAAAGCTGCCATCAATTAGCTGAGCTCCTGCTACAGTGAAAACCAATAGAGTATGCACATTTAATTCACGTAACATAACGTTGTGCTTTGGGAATTAGACACAATTTATTGCATATTTCTTTTGCATTCAATTTGAAATGTAGATATATTTAATGCATGGTCTTTGCATTGAGTCTGATGAATAATTTAAATCAGTTTGACATCAGTTATAGATTATCATGACACTATACACAATTGTAACTGGGACACAATTACAGCCTGGAAGCATTCCATTAAGTTCAGTTAGGTCTAAAACAAATGCATGTTTTGTCATGAAGTAATGAAGTGTGTGTCGCTAACATAATGTTATATAATCTAAAGAGACTGGTGTTTAGTACAGGGGTATACAACTCCAGTTATCAGTTGCACTTTACAGCAGGTTTTTATAGCTTTCTTGAAATTGACTGCTTAAGGCTTGGAAAGAGTGCTAGGTCAGCTCAATTAAGAAATGAATGGGCTAAATCAGGTAATTAAAAGCTATGGTGACAAAAAATACTAGAAAGCATTCAGTTTTCATTTCTTTAAGTATAAATAATTGCACATACTGTGGGCAATTGAAGATCTAAGAAATATGTTGAGCATCTGAATTAGACTAATTCTTCGTTTTTTTCATCACATAACCCCCTTTTGTCTTTTTTTCCTCATGAAGCTTTTCATTTAAGATGAATAGTGCATTTAAGCTGTTGGGTAACAGAAATATGTGCTTTCCTTTTCACACTTGTAAAGGTTAAGCTCTAAGAATACCTTTCTGTGTTTATGAAGAACTGACTGTTTCTGTGTGCTTTCAGTGAGTCATGCACTTTCTTCAGAACTCTGTGTGGCTTAATTGATCACCTGTGAGGTGTTCTTTAAGATGCATCTTGCCTTAAATGCTTCTCTGATCTCCCTAAACCCTGGAAATTATACAATGTTTCTGTGAGAATGACACTTCCATTAATGTCAATGCCATTCCATTAAAAAAGCAGAGATAAGTAAAAGTTCCAGATGTTATCTGGTCTTGGATTCTAGAATGAATAAACTTTCAGAAATGTATATCCAATTTCATTCATTAACAAGAACCACCTACATATCATAACAGTGAGAATGTACACACATTCAATCGCTCCTAAAGGTGCCTGAGCGCCACAGCAATTGATAAATAAATTCAAATAATGGCCAACAAATACATACATCATTTTACTCTTCACACAATAATAATGTTGTATTTTTTTCGCTATACTGCAGTGGAAGTGTTAGCTTTTAAGGTGTCCATTTTCTTTTCTTTGCTGAACTGCAGAGGGCGATGATGATGGGACGGAGCGCGTGTGTGATACTCTGCTGCTGTGCATCGTCACAGTGCTGAACCAGGGCCTCCGCAACGGTGGCGGAGTAGGGGACGTGCTGAGAAAACCTTCAAAGGATGTGAGTAGTACAGACACTGAAGCCAACCTCGTCTCCACCTTGTTTCTGGTTGATAACCTTAGACCCATACGCCATAAATTGAATGTTTTATCAGGGTAAACAAACGTGCATTTTCCTCGTCTCATCTCATCAGGGGATATTTCTCTCCAGAGCATTATGAGTCAGAGTGTGACGTACGAGACCTTGTATTATGAAGCTTTAGGAAGTTGTCATCTGGACATAGTAAAGTTTGTTTGTTTTTGTTTTTGTTTGATTGTTAAAAAGGAAAAGCAGAAATATGCATCGGCCAAGCCACAGCAACTCTCCATTGAGCTTGCATGTGATAGCATGCGTCTCCTGATGAACCGGCTCGGCTGATCTTTTCCCGGCACAAGTGTCAAAAGAACCTTCTCTCCAGGATCTGCCTACAGCAGTTTCTATACCAGGAAATCCCCTTAAGAGTTTTTCTGATGGCTTCTTCCGTGGTACAAATGATTCGGTGTCTTAAACACATTGAAAGTTATGCAACACTTAAGAAACATTAAGTGTTGCATTAGGGATGTGGGTGATGGAATTATCATTAGAAATGCACTAGTATAGACTTCAAATTGAACACTGCATGCTAAATATTCTTAAATAAAAAAATCTTTGTGTAGATTTAGTGTTTGTTATATTATTATGTAATACTAGCCAGAGGAGCTGGGGGGAGTTCAGCTCTTTTGCATGTTGAAAAAAGTGTGATATGAAGGGCATTCAATGCTTACAGCTTCTTTGGCAGAGCGTCATAGACTGCATGATGTAGTTTATGTGAAAAACGGTCCTGTGGAGTTCACCTTTCCTGATCGAGTTGTAATCACCTTGGAGTAACTGACACGGCACGGCTTACCATTTCAGTGTCGAAAAGCTGTCGTATGGGTTTCCAGTTCATGGTTTTTCCGGCGTATGTGTGATGAGTGTGATAACGACGGTCCTGCCCCTGTCTCTTCACTCGTGAGCAAGTGTTGGCTCTTACTAAAACACACAACCCTAACTATTGGCAAGTTTAAAAAAAAAAAAATACCTAATTGAAACATTACCATTTTTGTGAGATGGAATAGGAGTATATTCTGCATTTGGCAGCCCATGGTACTACTGAACATGTGCTGCTCGAGATCAGTGTTCTTCCAATCCGGTCCTTTAGGGACTCAAACCAGAAGGATTCATAGGTCTCTTTAAATCATCTCCTTGCATTAGCACTAGACAGGGACAGGGTGATGACATTGCTTCAGCTAAGTAAATCACTCCATCAGGTTTTTAAATTAAGAGCCCAGGCAGGATCGTTGTTCAGAGGACATTAGTCTGTTTACTCTTATCAAGAGGTGTCAAGGCACTTGCATCTTTTTCTTTTCTCTTCCGATGTGGTTCTTCACTTGGTAGATGTCACGAGATAAGCATAAACATGGTGGGAATGTTTGTTTGCAAAGTCCCTGCTGATAAAGCTGCTTTGCCTGCCTGCCCGCCCTCAGCTAGAATGAAAGAATCACTTGTACTACCAAAACTGAGAACAGCTTGAGAGAGTATGAAACTGAAAAACAAAGTAAAAGATAAAACCGACCTAGAGATCTAAAGAAACCTATCCCCTCTGAGGTGTATTGTTGTTGTTACAATAATAATCATATTTTTTTATTTTTATGGGAACCCTTTCAACCCCTTTTTGTTTCTCTTTGAGAAGAATCTCAGGATCATGATTTGTATGTATAAATAATGAAGAATAGTCATCAAACTCATTTTATATTTAGATTGCTGTTCCAGAGGTACAGGTTTTCTCAACTTTCTCGCAACATAGCAGGTTTGTTACTAAGATCCTGTTCACACTTTTTAGGTCGGCCCTAGGCCGGCTCAAATTTAGACCGGCTTTATATTGATATACACCGATCAGCCATAACATTATGACCACCTGCCTAATATTGTGTAGGTCCCCCTTTGCCGCCAAAACAGCCCTGACCCGTCGAGGCATGGACTCCACTAGACCTCTGAAGGTGTGCTGTGGTATCTGGCACCAAGACGTTAGCAGCAGATCCTTTAAGTCCTGTAAGTTGCTCGAATGGATTGAGAACTGGGGAATTTGGAGGCCAAGTCAACACCTTGAACTCGTGATTCATCAGACCAGGCCACCTTCTTCCATTGCTCCGTGGTCCAGTTCTGATGCTCACGTGCCCATTGCAGGTGCTTTCGGCAGTGGACAGTGGTCAGCATGGGCACCCTGACTGGACTGTGGCTACGCAGCCCCATACGCAACAAACTGCGATGCATTGTGTTCTGACACCTTTCTATTAGAACCAGCATTAACTTTTTCAGCAATTTGAGCTACAGTAGCTCGTCTGTTGGAACGGACCACACGGGCCAGTCTTCGCTCCCCACGTGCATCAGTGAGCCTTGGCCGCCCATGACCCTGTCACCGGTTCACCGCTTTTCCTTCCTTGGACCACTTTTGATAGGTACTGAACACTGCAGACCAGGAACACCCTACAAGAGCTGCAGTTTTGGAGATGCTCTGACCCAGTCGTCTAGCCATCACAATTTGGCCTTTGTCAAAGTTGCTCAGATGCTTATGCTTGCCCATTTTTCCTGCTTCAAACACATCAAGATTGAGGACAAAATGTTCACTTACTGCCTAATATATCCCACCCACTGACAGGTGCCATGATAACGAGATTATCAGTGTCACTTCACCTGTCAGTGGTCATAATGTTATGGCTGATTGGTGATATATATATATATATATAGGCTTTTTATCGGTTCTATATTTTCGTTGAAAGTAATCTTTGTAGACGAAGCTTTCTAATATAATTTTATTAGAAAAACGGAAAACTCTGAAAAAAAACGTGCAACCTTTTCTCTGATCTCCACTGCGTTTGTTGTCATTTTTAAAGTCTGAAATTTGCATTTTTATTTTCCGTTTAACTTTGTCGGGCAAGTGATTGATAGCCATCGAAAGAAGCCTTCTGTGATCACTTCTAGTTATAGTGGCAGCACTCGTACACTTCCTTCGGTTTCTTTTTTAACTTTATCTTCCATCCACATTGTAAATAGTGCTTTAATTTCTGCATCATCCCAGTTACTTCCAAAGCCGTAATTGTATTGCTCAGCTCAATATAATTGCATTTCGGATTTCATAGTAAACAGCTGGTCTAGTTTTAAAATGCATCCATTTGAATGGAAACCTCCTTCGGTTAAATTGATATCGTTTTAATGCAAAATTCATGAATAAAGTTACATGGTCCCATTCACAATTTCACAATGCATTTTACACCTGAAAATTACATAGTGTTAAAATTTCAGACTTCAATCATACTTGGTAGAAGAAGAAAAAACAATAGCAAGTTTACCAGCTACACACATTTTTATTTTCATTGACTGAGTACTTTGAACTGTTTACATTATAACTCATTACTTAGCCTATTCTATATATATATAAAGATGTGAGCTAGCAAAATCTATCAGTACATTTAAGGTTATAGATCGATATAGTATTCAAACAATATAGAGGAAATACTGTTTGTCTTGTCTTGTTTGGCATTTTTGGTACCTGTTTTTACTTCTGCGTTGTAGAGAAGTTGCGTCACTTTGACTCAGATGCACGAGTATCTTGGGACGGGGCTTGAGTTGTATCACGCACTGACACTTTCCACCCGGCCCAGGGCCCGGCACGTTTATATTCAAAATTAGGTCGCCTTTCGGCCACCTCAAAAGATTTAGGCCGGGTCAAAAAGCTGGACTAGTTTTCACCAGGCTCAGGGCCACCTTAACTCATATGTGAACGGGGTCTAATTGACCTCTGTGGGTGGAAGTTTGGGACTCTAATGTGCTTAGTAGCCACACAACTGTTAATATTAGGTGTTAAACTGCCAAAATGTACTGAATCTACCTGTGTCTTATTTTGATATTCTAGTTGCCACAGGGACTGGTCTTTTTTGTTTAGTTTTGTTTGTTGGTTGGTTTTGGCTGATGTATACACTCACCTAAAGGATTATTAGGAACACCTCTTCAATTTCTCATTAATGCAATTATCTAACCAACCAATCACATGGCAGTTGCTTCAATGCATTTAGGGATGTGGTCCTGATCAAGACAATCTCCTGAACTCCAAACTGAATGTCTGAATGGGAAAGAAAGGTGATTTAAGCAATTTTGAGCGTGGCATGGTTGTTGGTGCCAGACGGGCCGGTCTGAGTATTTCACAATCTGCTCAGTTACTGGGATTTTCACGCACAACCATTTCTAGGGTTTTCAAAGAATGGTTTGAAAAGGGAAAAACATCCAGTATGCGGCAGTCCTGTGGGCGAAAATGCCTTGTTGATGCTAGAGGTCAGAGGAGAATGGGCCGACTGATTCAAGCTGATAGAAGAGCAACTTTGACTGAAATAACCACTTGTTACAACCGAGGTATGCAGCAAAGCATTTGTGAAGCCACAACACGTACAACCTTGAGGCGGATGGGCTACAACAGCAGAAGACCCCACCGGGTACCACTCATCTCCACTACAAATAGGAAAAAGAGGCTACAATTTGCACAAGCTCACCAAAATTGGACAGTTGAAGACTGGAAAAATGTTGCCTGGTCTGATGAGTCTCGATTTCTGTTGAGACATTCAGATGGTAGAGTCAGAATTTGGCGTAAACAGAATGAGAACATGGATCCATCATGCCTTGTTACCACTGTGCAGGCTGGTGGTGGTGGTGTAATGGTGTGGGGGATGTTTTCTTGGCACACTTTAGGCCCCTTAGTGCCAATTGGGCATCGTTTAAATGCCACGGCCTACCTGAGCATTGTTTCTGACCATGTCCATCCCTTTATAACCACCATGTACCCATCCTCTGATGGCTACTTCCAGCAGGATAATGCTCCATGTCACAAAGGTCGAATCATTTCAAATTGGTTTCTTGAACATGACAATGAGTTCACTGTACTAAACTGGCCCCCACAGTCACCAGATCTCAACCCAATAGAGCATCTTTGGGATGTGGTGGAACGGGAGCTTCGTGCCCTGGATGTGAATCCCACAAATCTCCATCAACTGCAAGATGCTATCCTATCAATATGGGCCAACATTTCTAAAGAATGCTTTCAGCACCTTGTTGAATCAATGCCACGTAGAATTAAGGCAGTTCTGAAGGCGAAAGGGGGTCAAACACAGTATTAGTATGGTGTTCCTAATAATCCTTTAGGTGAGTGTATGTTCATTACCTGCATGTTTGATGAAGTCATTAGAAAGCTGTTTTTATTTTAAATACATTTCTCTAACCAAGTAAGGAAGATGTACATTATTATATGTATTCAAGGTTGAAAAATTCCCATTAATGGGAATAACCCTCCATTGGCCGTGTGCTTGTTGACAGATTCGCTTGTTTGGGTAATACAGCTGAAAATAGCAACGTGATTCAGATGTTATTTCTTCCTTTTTCTTTGTAATATTACATATTTGCTCTGAATTTCACTTGCTGCTTGTGTTTCACTGGTGGGAGAACCCATGAACAGATGGTCTAAACATGTTTAATGGTTTTCCTCCAAGTCATATCTTTGGAATTGGTATATAAGAGTGAACGACCAAAGCCAAAAGAACACATTGATAAGGAATAGTAATGTTTTGTAGCTACATTTCCACCTGAACTTCCAGCATGACCCCTCCAGTGTATCAGATATAAGTTTATGTTACTGTGTAACGCATTGTATTACATTTTGACTTTATCTTGCACATTTTGTAGACTGTATTACTTAATACTACAATTTGGTTACATGTTGATTTTGAAGTTCACACTGGATAAGCACTTTAGGTACATGAAAATAATAATAATAATAATCTGAATACTTCTTAGGAGCCCCTGTTTGCAGCCCGTGTGGTGTACGATCTGCTCTTCTTCTTCATCGTCATCATTATCGTGCTCAATCTCATCTTTGGTGTAATCATTGATACATTCGCTGACTTGAGGAGCGAGAAGCAGGGGAAGGAAGAAATTCTAAAGACGACATGTTTCATCTGTGGTGAGAACCGGACTAACCTGCTCAATTTCAGAGGAACACTATTTCAGTTACACTAGAGAATATACAACTGTAGTTACACGTTACAAGATCAAAACCTTGCCCATTCCTATTCAATTGGAAGAAAATAACATCCACTCATGCCATGTCCTTAATATGCTTTTCTTCAATATACTGGCTTCATATACTGTGGCTTCCATTAATTTAACTTGTTTTAACATAGTTGCTTGGTGATGTCCAGTAGATGATCAAATCAGTGCATACATATAGATAATCCTATTTCACTTTGTTCACAAAGTGAGTTATTGTTGTTTCTTTTCACTTGTTTTTACATGTAAACAATTCTACTTTTGCAGGACTCGAGAGAGACAAATTCGACAACAAGACAGTTTCTTTTGAGGAGCACATAAAATCAGAACATAACATGTGGCATTACTTGTATTTCATCGTCCTGGTAAAAGTGAAAGACCCAACCGAATACACTGGCCCTGAAAGTTATGTTGCTCAAATGATCAAGGTATGTGTTTAGTATTGAAGCCATTACATTGTTTCATATGCAAGACCCATCTTTGGGGATGTTTTGTGCAATTCTTATAGCACTAATGGATAGAAAATGAAGGTTAATATTTTTCTTCTTGCAAGAGATAACAGTTATGTGTTATTGAACAAAACAACATCTGAACATACTGTAACATGTCGATATTGTGATAAATATATGGTAAGTATAAGACATTTATGAAACTAAATGAGTCATGGAATAACATTGATTCTAATGAAGGGTGTGAATAATATGGACTAAAACTGTATATATAAATTAACCATGACCTTCGAGAAATGTGTGAGACAGTAAAGCAGAAGCTGTTTCACAGAAAACCACATTAGGCTGAATTTTATGTTTCGCACCAGCTGTTTCTTTTGAAAAGTATTCTGACTAATTTAGATTATTATCACTTGTTTACTTCATACAAAGTGATTGTCCTGTGTGTTTTTTCCAGAAATACCCAGATGGAAAATAGTTAATAGACTTAGCATTGAAAGTATGAATGAATTATCGTCGTTCTCCAGTGTTGTTCACAATGTAAAGCCATTAAAGACTAAAGTCATATAAAGTTTTATAGGTCCATGTAATGATTATGTATGTAAAACTTTGACATATCAAGCAGGAATGTCTAGAAAACTAAAATGAGTGAATTGTAAGGGAAATATCCTCAACCATAACCAAATCTGCAGAGCTAGCTTAGACCACACAAGGAACTCAGTGTTTATGATAAAAAAACAGAATTGGATTCATTCAAAGGATCTTAAATCAGGTGACTTTACAACTAATAAGAAAGATTAGGCATGGCCATGCATTTCTATGGAAGATTCCCCAGGGATAACAAGAGCCTGGACACCATGCCAGGTCCCTGCAGATTGCCAGCATGCGGATCTGTACTAACAGCTGTCTGTTCTCTCAACTGCTTCAAGTATTCATCTTGAAAAGATGACACTGACAAGAACAACATCACATGGAATACTAAAGCCTTTTATTTTCAGTACATGTCATCTGAAATATATTTGCAGAAATGTACCTGTTCTTTTGAAATTAATAGACAATTAAATACTACATACTAGTTCATAGAAATATAGCAGGTTTTTCGGGGGGGTGGTGCGAGATTGAAAGTGTGCACTGAATGCTGTACTATAATCTGACATCAGTGTTTGGTGTTGACTATCCGAAATGCAGCCAAACATAGGCTGGGTGGAAAAGGATGTTAATTCTCTAGCCTTCATAACCCAATCTGCAGGTCCTCCAAGATAAGCAACTTTTACGTGCTGCTGTTATCACATTTTTCAAAGACTGTAGTTTGTAAAGAGGTGGTCAACTCTGGTCCTGGATAGCCACAGTGCCTTCTGGTTTTAGTTTTATTCAAATCGTTACCTGCTTAATCGAGCAAATTTCACATGTGTTCAAGGTATCCAGTGATTGATCATTTAGAGCAGGGGTGCACAACATCAATATGTATATTTTAAAATATTTGAGTTTTTCTGATATCCAGAAACAGTCCCTGGTATTTCCATGAATCTATGTCAGTGTTTACAAAGTAATCTGATATTTTGTGATACAATACCCTTTCTGTTTTTTTCTGTAACTAATATTATGTAAATGTTTCCTCCTAAAGCTCTAATAACTTGAATGTGCTAAACATTAACCTTTGGCCCTGCGTATTTTATGCAAATGTCTACATACCCCATGCCAGTAAAACTGCCATTTAGATTAGGCATTAGTATGAACGGGCACAGAGAATGTTTTCCATTAATGCAAAGTGTTTGCTAATTTTGTTTTGGCAAACAAGAAAGGTACTTCTTTCAGAGGGATTCATGTGGCAGTATGTGCTGGAAAATCTAAGACAACAGTCAGTGAAAGAGACGATAGACAACCCTTTTTGAACTAAAAGGACCCTCTCTGCGAATCCAATTACAATTGTTGTTGAAGAATATAATTTAATATATATACACTGGTGGACTTCTTTTTTTAATGTTCCCTTATTTCAAGAGAGTGTTCGAACACCTGACTAAGGGGATTTCCTGTCAGACTAACCTCCCACATAAATCTAGTATGTGAAATCCTCTCATCGGTTACACCAACTGATGAAATGATTTACCAATCATTGCTTGTGTGTATGGGGGGGTGGAGAGAGAGAGAAACGTTTAAGAAATAAAGAGGGGATGAAAAACAGCAGAGGTGTAGGGGTTAGAGAGGTGAATGTTGAAGTTACCAAGGAGGACAGTAGAGGTGGAGAGAGGAGAGAAGATTGTCAGGTTCACTAATTAAGGAAGTGAGAAGTCCAGGGGGATGGTAGAGAAAAAGTAAGGAGAGGTGACACTGTGACATTAACTCAACAGCAGGAAATTCGAAGCTGTTACTGGAGATTGAGTAGAGATAGGAGGAGACAGAAAAGGAAGGAGATAGCAAAAGCCCCACTCCCCCTCCCTGACCAGAATGTAGAATTTACACTACCGTTCAATAGTTTGGGGTCACTTAGAAGTGTCCTTGTTTTCCATTAAAATAACATATAATTGATCAGAAATACAGTGTAGACATTGTTAATGTCTACAATTACTATTTTAGCTGGAAACAGCTGATTTGTAATGGAATATCTATATAAGCGTACAGAGGCCCATTATCAGCAACCATCAGTCCTGTGTTCCAATGGCAAGTTGTGTTGATTAAAGAAGCAATAAAACTGGCCTTCTTTAGACTAGTTGAGTATCTGGAGCATCAGCCATTGTGGGTTCGATTACAGACTCTGACTCTGAAACTCATCAGTCTATTCTTGTTCTGAATATGAAGGCTATTCCATGCAAGAAATTGCCAAGAAACTGAAGATCTCGTACAATGCTGTGTACTACTCCCTTCACAGAACAGCGCAAATGGGCTCTAATCAGAATCGAAAGAGGAGTGGGAGGCCCCGGTGTACAACTGAGCGAGAGGACAAGTACATTAGAGTGTCTAGTTTGAGAAACGGGCGTCTCATAGGCTCTCAACTGCAGCTTCATTAAATAGTACCCACAACGTCAACGTCAACAGTGAAGAGGCGACTCTGGGATGCTGGGCTTCTAGGCAGAGTTGCAAAGAAAAAGCCTCAGACTGGCCAATAAAAAGAAAATATTAAGATGGACAAAAGAACACAGACACTGGACAGAGGAAGATTGGAAAAAAGTGTTATGGACAGACTAATCTAAGTTTGCAGAACATTTGTGAGACGCAGACCAAATGAAAAGTGCCATCTGTCAAGCATGGTGGAGGCAATGTGATGGTCTGGGGGTGCTTTGGTGGTGGTAAAGTGGGAGATTTGTACAGGGTAAAAGGGATTTTGAAGAAGGAAGGCTATCACTCCATTTTGCAACGTCATGCCATACCCTGTGGATGGCGCTTGATTGGAGAGAGTTTCCTCCTACAACAGGACACTGACCCAAAGCACAGCTCCAAACTATGCAAGAACTATTTAGGGAAGAAGCAGTCAGCTGGTATTCTGTCTATAATGGAGTGGCCAGCACAGTCACCAGATCTCAACCCTATTGAGCTGTTGTGGGAGCAGCTTGACCATATGGTATGTAAGAAGTGCCTATCAAGCCAATCCAACTTGTGGGAGGTGCTTCAGGAAGCATGGGGTGAAATCTCTTCAGATTACCTCAACAAATTGACAACTAGAATGCCAAAGGTCTGCAAGGCTGTAATTGCTGCAAATGGAGGATTATTTGACCCAAGCAAAGTTTGAAGGACACAATTATGATTTAAATTAAAAATTATTATTTCGAACCTTGTCAATAACTATATTTCCTATTCATTTTGCTATATTTCCTATTCAAGCTCATTTGATGTATGTTTTCATGGAAAACAAGGACATTTCTAAGTGACCCCAAACTTTTGAATGGTAGTGTATATGCAGAGATCCAGGGTTGTGTGACAGAGGGAGGAAATCAAGAGAGGGTGGTGGGAAGCAAGAACTGAGCTGAAATCTGCATTGTTGGAAGCTGAATGACCGTTCCAGAGGCCACCAGAGAGGGAGAGGGAGGGGAGAGAGCAGAAAAAATAAGTGGGAGGGATTAGGGAAGCCATGTGACCTGGTCATTATACAACACTCAAACGGAGCCTGATCCCAAGGCCACTCCCACATCAATGAACAGTTTTTCATTGCTAACCGCGTGAAGCGTCCAGGAATGTAACAATAATTTCTATATCAAGCCTTTCCTGGTTTCAGAGAGAGGTTACAATAACACAATTGCACATTAATAAAGATTAAGGTAGATAAGTCAAACCTTATCTGATTACAGAAGGTTGATTCCCATGAAGCACTGCCTTAATTATTAAGAATATACATAAATACTTGTACTACAGGAAATCAAGAAGAACAAGGTGCTAGGTACAAGTTGCAAAGTTAACCAATGCTCTCCAGCTACCAAAATGACTTAAATAAAGCAACCATAGAGTTTTGTCCCAGAACCTGTTCCAGAATATTGCTTTTTTCTTAGAAGCAGCATTTGACAGTGACTCAAAGCAGTAGACTCAAAGGCCGTGGAAGCCCCAACGTCCAGGTGTATATCATCTGGATTGGAACTGTCCCCCGATAAGCATTAGCTGCTTGAGTGGTTTTAACTCCAAAATTGGCATCTGACTTGTATAACCCAAGCTCTCAGTCCTTTTATTGCCCCTTCAGGCCACATTTGAAAGGTTTTATTTTTTATCTTTGAAATTAGAAATAAACGTTTATTCAGCTTTTGAAACTACTTGGTTCAATAGCCCCCTTCACAGCACACTTTAGCTTCAGGTCTGATGCATATTAGAACACCAATGACTAAATCCCCAGGATTCCCTAGCTGTTGCTCTAAGAGGTCCTCTGTTGTTTTTGGTCGAGGAGACATCATCTGACCCAAGAGGAAAAACACTAAGTTGGTACCATAGGAATTGAGTTGGTAGGAATCTAACAGCAGATTGTCATAAGCCTGGCTCATATCAAAACTTCGCCCCACCTACCAATCCCAAATTAAAGCCATGGTGTTAGATGTCAGATGGGGATCTTTGTGGTCAGTGTTATGTTTCCTGATTTCTTCATTGAGCTCTATGTGGTAGCCTACAAATATCTAAAAAATACCATCAATTTCCATGTCTTGTTGGATGCACAATGCCTTTCGTGGACAGCATACCAGGGTATTTTATCCTGTTAAACTAGAAGCACTGCAGTGTCACTCACACCTAACAGTTTATACAGTACTGTGAAAAAGTTTTAGGCAGGTATGAAAAAATGCTGTAAAGTAAGAATGCTTTCAAAAATAGACATGTTAATAGATTATATTTATCAATTAACTAAATGCAAAGTGAGTGAACAGAAGAAAAATCTAAATCAAATCAATATTTGATTTTAACAACAACCTTTGCCTTCAAACAGCATAAATTCTTCTAGGTACATTTGCACACTTGTTTTTGAAGGAACTCGGCAGGTAGGTTGGCCCAAACATCTTGGAGAACTAACCACAGTTCTTCTTTGGATTTAGGCAGCCTCAGTTGCTTCTCTCTCTTCATGTAATCCCAGACAGACTCAATGATGTTGAGATCAGGGCTCTGTGGGGGCCATACCATCACCTCCAGGACTCCTTGTTCTTCTTTACACTGAAGATAGTTCTTAATGACTGTCGCTGTATGTTTGGGGTCATTGTCATGCTGCAGAATAAATTTGGGGCCAATCACATGCCTCCCTGATGGATAAGTATCTGCCTATACTTCTCAGCATTGAGGAGACCATTAATTCTGACCAAATCCCCAACTCTATTTGCAGAAATGCAGCCCCAAACTTGCAAGGAACCTCCACCATGCTTCACTGTTGCCTGCAGACACTCATTTGTGAACCGCTCTCCAGCCCTTCGGTGAACAAACTGCCTTCTGCTACAGCCAAATAGAATTCAAATTTTGACTCATCAGTCCAGAGCACCTGCTGCCATTTTTCTGCAACCCAGTTCCTGTGTGTTCATGCATAGTTTTAGTCGTTTGGCCTTGTTGCCATGTCAGAGCTATGGCTTTTTGTCCGCAAGTCTTCCATGAAGGCCACTTCTGACCAGACTTTTCCGGACAGTAGATGGGTGTACCAGGGTTCCACTGTTATCTGCCAGTTCTGAGCTGATGGCGCTGCTGGACATCTTCCGATTGCGAAGGGAAGTAAGCATGATGCGTCTTTCATCTGCTGCAGTAAGTTTCCTTGGCCGAGCACTAAGGTCCTCAAAGTTGCCCGTTTCTTTGTGCTTCTTCAATAGAGCTTGGACAGCACATCTGGAAACCCCTGTCTGCCTTGAAATTTCTGCCTGGCAGAGACCTTGCTGATGCAGTAGAACTACCTTGTGTCTTGTTGCTGTGCTCAGTCTTGCCATAGTGTATGACTTTTGACCGTAAACTGTCTTCAGCAACCTCACCTTGTTAGCTGAGTTTGGCTGTTCCTCACCCAGTTTTATTCCTCCTACACAGCTGTTTCTGTTTCAGTTAATGATTGTGTTTCAACCTACATATTGAATTGATGATCATTAGCACCTGTTTGGTATAATTGTTTAATCATACACCTGACTATATGCCTACAAAATCCCTGACTTTGTGCAAGTGTACCTAGAAGAATTGATGCTGTTTTGAAGTCAAAGTGTGGTCACACCAAATATGGATTTGATTTAGATTTTTCTTCTGTTCACTCACTTTGCATTTAGTTAATTGATAAATATAATCTATTAACATGTCTATTTTTGAAAGCATTCTTACTTTACAGCATTTTTTCACACCTGCCTAAAACTTTTGCACAGTAATGTATAACATTGTTTCATAACTATCATATATATATAATTTATTTATTTTTTTAATTATTGAACATTTCTGTAATTTAAATAGAAACAAATAACCATTTACCAAAATGACAAATTTAAATCGCTCTTTAAAAAAAAAAGTGCATGTAAATATTTTAAAGTAAGGTTGAAAATGCTATAATTGAAATATGCAAGAAGAAAATAACTTTGTTTTATATTCATTCAAAATGTGTAGCACACAACTAATCCTTGCAAAAGTTTTATAAAAGATAACTATTTATATATTGCACTTTGTATTGCACTTATGTTGTAAGTCACCCTGGATAAGGGCATCTGCCAATAAATAAAAATAGTAATAATAATAAAAATAATATGTACAAAATCTGCTATCAAAATATTAAAGTATATTTTCCTCTGTTTGGAAAGTGCACATGCCACAGACAACTGGATTGATTGATTGGATGCTTTCTTCAGGGTTAGTTTTATTGAAGGGTTTTGTCTCCAAATAGATTTTCAGATATTTTTCAACAATTCTAAACATTTCTCTGTTTGAAAACATTCTAAATGATCTTGTTTACTGTAGTATAATAGTCAGTTGTCAGAAATTAGTTTGATATTCACTTGAGAGAATGTTAACAATGATCAAGCAATTACACCTCTGTTTCATATCAACGTTGCAGACTAACAGCAACAGCTCTTTCACAAGCTGCTAGTCTTACATATAGATGTCTCGTGAAAGCTTCTTTTGTGAGTGCAGCAGTGAATAATGTAACCATACATCAGATCATCAGAAGAATCACTTCTTGGAAAACTTCTGAAATCATACACGTGCAAATGGAGAGTTAAATGTCAGCACAAAGTCAATAATTGAGAGAAAAAAGGCTGATTGAATAACAGGTTAGTCAATCTAATCCCATATACTGCAGTAATAAATAAGTGTGTGTGTGTGTGTGTGTGTGTGTGTGTATATATATATATATATATATGCTGATGTCCTGATTAATAATATTGATTACATAACAGAAAACATTGGCCAATTTTGGAGGTTTAAGGTAGACTGTAATACATCTCTGTCACTGATGAAACTACGATCTCAGATTTCATAAGCATATGTAATGAATATTTTTAGAAAAGTCAAGAACATACATTCTTGGAACCGTCAGAATAACAGAAAAAAATAACAATTTTAGAAACTGGAAATGGTACAATTAACCAGCTTGGTGTTTTGAGTGTTAAACACCTAGCAGTTTTATAATCCATGAGTCCTATTTCTGTATGAAATATCAGGGCTCCATGGTGCACAGTGATATAGTAGTTTGAATAAGCTAACTAACTTTAGAAGCACCATTTTACATATACGTAAGTCCTTGATATTACAGTGGCCAGAATGGAAAATATAGAAATGGCACACAATTACATTTTCTTTTGTATTTATCTTTTTCTTTTTTCTTACAGTATTGTAAGATAAAGTTTGAAGAAGAAAAAAGCAATATCCATCCACATACAGTATGGAAATGTAAACCACACATTTGCCGAAGTTCCTGCTTCCAACTCTTTGCTCAACACACCCTAGATTCCTGACAATGGCAGCCTTGTCTACAGATAACCTGTGATTCATTTACACCAGCTACCACTCGCCACCAAAGAACGAGTGCAGTCTTTACCGCACTGCGGGTGAATGATCGCAGATCAGGGGATTTTTGGAAAGTGGGTGTTTAATTAGGTTGATCCGTTATGCCTGGTGTCTCTATTCAAAACAGAAGCCGTGTTCACATGACAGACCTGAGGTACCGTGTAGGTGGAAAATGAATTAAATCAGGTTCCCACCTCGGTAACCCTTATTAATATTGAGAGAAGAAGAAGAAGAAAAAATGTTTGTCAGTTAGCACTTCTTGTTTCCACATTGCATGCCAATTAGGGAGTTTGGAAACATTTGCAATAGCAGTTTACATTTCAGGCACAGATATGTATTTCTAAAAAAAATTCTGAAGGGCATTGTGTCCATCGCTTGACATTTTCATTTTAATTCAGTTAGGGACGAAAAAAACTAAACAAAACAAAAACATTTATCCTATAGTTACAGAACAAAATATATAACCTTTTCTGGTGTAGTGTCTGCCCTGCAAAGAGAGGGCACAATACTTCAGCTCATTATAGAGTGTGAAGCTGCTCACGATGTTGAGTTTAGAATTTTATATTCTCATGATTTAATAGTGGTCTTTTTGTGTGTGTGTTTGGTGGGGGTCTATTAGTCTCATTATAATTGTAGACATTTCATAATAAGAATACCCGATTTATAATTGGTTTTCAAATAATTAGTCTCAGAAGTAGGAAACATTACTGAAATGAGCCAACAAATAAACTTAAAAGGAGGTGTTTAAAGCTATAATTGGTAAAATATTCAGTATAATAAATAGTTTGCAATGTTCAGCCTCCTAGAGATAAAGGCTCCGAGGCATCCTAATTAATAAAATCGTTATACTATTGGGATATGATGTTTATAGAATTATTCAAGCAGCATGCTGCTGGATTTAAAAACTTGCAACACTTGGTAGTAGCTGTGTTGTCTAATGAAATTAAGTTTTCTTTAATATTCAGTACAGTATATCCTAACAAACACCTCTTTTGGTGCTGTCCAAAATTTATTTTTAAACCCAATACTGCATAACTTCAGTGATGGTGAAATTGTCGGTGTAATTGTCCTGATATGAATTAAAAGATTGTAATAATTATTATGCTGAACCAGTGGTTTGTGCTGTTGTCTTAAGTGTTCACTTGCATTGGATCTCTCAAATAGTGTTCATTTTGACATGCAGTATTCTAATTGAAAAGGTACTAATTTTAACTTTCATTTACCTGTGAAAATTCATAATGAGTTTCACTGCTTTCTATAACTGTGTAAAGGTAGTGTGTTTATTTTAAAGTTTTCCCACTATTGCTACATGAGTATGTGCTGGAGCCAAGTCATGCAACACATTGAAGTGTTCA